>NC_022011.1:44826496-44827927 GCF_000317375.1 Microtus ochrogaster
TTTTTTCCGAGATAGGGTTTCTCTGTGGTTTTGGAGCTGTCCTGGAGCTAGCTCTGTGTATGACCTTGAAAACATACCTAATATGACTACAAGTTTGATTATTATAGATGACTAATAGGAACTTGTATTTTTCAATTATACATTACAGTTTTGTTTTTTGTTTTTTTTTTCGAGATATGGTTTCTCTGTGGTTTTGGAGCTGTCCTGGAGCTAGCTCTTGTAGACCAGGCTGGTCTCGAACTCACAGAGATCCGCCTGCCTCTGCCTCCCGAGTGCTGGGGGGTGTGTGCCACCACCGCCCGGCTATACATTACAGTTTTAAATATTTATTTATTATGTATATAATATTCTGTCTGTGTGTATGCCTACAGGCCAGCAGAGGGCACCAGACCTCATTACAGATGGTTGTGAGCCACCATGAGGTTGCTGGGAATTGAACTCAGGACCTCTGGAAGAGCAGCCAGTGCTCTTACCTTCTGAGCCATCTCTCCAGCCCCCTATATTACAGTTTTAAATGAGTTGCATAAGCACAATACTCCAAACAAGAATAGAAACATACATATAGCAAAAATAACTTAAAATTTGTATCAATAAACCAAAATGTATACCAATGTAAAATATTTTGAGATTAATAGTTTTTTTGGATTAAAGTAGATTCTATAATCTAATATTTTTTCCTCATCATTCCTATGTCATATCACCCTATTTTCCTTTAGAAAGAGACCTTTGGGGGCTGTAGAGATGGCTCAGAGGTTAAGAACACTGACTACTCTTCCAGAGTTTCTGAGTTCAATTCCCAGCAACCACATGGAGGCTCACAGCCATCTGTAATGAGATCTGATACCCTCTTCTGGCCTACTAGCATACAGACAGACAGAATATTGTATACAATATTCTGTATACAGAATATTTATTTATAAATAAATCTTTTTTAAAAAGAGACCTTTGAATGTAACTCTTTTGTTTAGTTTTTCCCTGATTATGACCAATAACAACTTATAACCAGCCCCCCCCACCTTTGTAAATAGAGACTGCACTTTTGTTGCCCGGTTTCTTAGACCCAAATAATCACACAAATACTATATTAAGTACAACACTGGCCAATGGCTCAGGTTTATTCCTAGCTAGCTCTTATATATTAAATTAACCCATTTTATTAGTCTGTGTGTCGCCACAAGGCTGTGGGCTACCAGTAAGTTTCTGGCGTCTTTCTCCTTTACTAGCTACATGGCATCTCCCTGACTCATTGTTTTCTCCTCTGTCTCTGCTTGGATTTCTTGCCTTTGTATATTCTGTCCTGCCATAGGTCAACACAGATTCTTTATTAATCAGTGGTAATAAAATATATTCACAGCATACAGAGGAATATCCCACATCATCTCCCCTTTTCTATATAAATAATAAGGAAGGTTTTAACTTTTTTTTTTTTTT
>NC_022011.1:44828027-44828998 GCF_000317375.1 Microtus ochrogaster
TCTTGTAGACCAGGCTGGTCTCGAACTCACAGAGATCCGCCTGCCTCTGCCTCCCGAGTGCTGGGACTAAAGGCGTGCGCCACCACCGCCCAGCTGGAAGGTTTTAACTTTAACATAGTAAAATTACATATAACAAAATAGGTATCAAATAAGAATTACAGTTACAATATTAATTCATGAATCTATAGTTTCATATCTAATTTATCTTTTGTCATAACTAAGGAAAACTATAACCGTCTTCAACTCCATCAAACACCCCAGAAGGATATAATATTAACTAAATAAACAGGAAGTGCATTGTAAGCTACTTCCAAAACTCTAGAATTGACAGAGATATCTCACTGCCTGGACAGTCACCCAACATTTTTCTGTAATGTTGGGGCATCTGTCTTCAGCCTATAGACCCCTAGTATCTGGAAGACTGTTTAGTGAATTTTAAAGATCTGTTCTGCCTTGTATTGGCAAAGTTTCTCAGTTGCTTTCTTCTGTGTCCTGCAGAATGTCTGGCAGTTTCCTCCAAGAAGCAGGAACCCTGAAGAACCATCCTATCTATTGTAAAGTTTAGCAGTCGCTTTTCTGTGGGTCCCACATGTCCAGTGTGTGCAGCATACCATAAAGCAGTCTAGGCAAGAACAGTCTCTTGCCCCAATGGCTAGCATTGTCATATTGAAGGCAAATTCCATATGAAGTTTCTTCAATACACATCAACCTGTCTAAATTGCTGCTGCCAGAAGCAGACATGTCTCACTGTCAATTAAAATCTAAGTTAATGAAATATTTTAAATGCCATGTCCATAGGTGTTTGAAGTGTTGAAGATTATCTAACTGAAATATATCTCTGCATATTTAGAAAACCTAGCTAATATGACTACAAGTTTTTTTTGGTTTTTTTTTTGTTTTTGTTTTTCGAGACAGGGTTTCTCTGTGGTTTTGGAGCCTGTCCTGGAACTAGTTCTTGTAGACCAGGCTGG
>NC_022011.1:44829858-44836245 GCF_000317375.1 Microtus ochrogaster
CTGGCCTCGAACTCACAGAGATCCGCCTGCCTCTGCCTCCCGAGTGCTGGGATTAAAGGCGTGCGTCACCACCGCCCTGCTAACTCTATTACTTTTTAATATTTTTATGTTATCTTTACTTCTTTAATCTATGACTGTCTGTTCTCTTTTACATTATTTTTACTTTCTCTTTAAAGACTGCTTTATTTTTAAAACTATTTCTTTTTTTAACTACCTATACCCATTTTCTTTTTTTTCTTAAGCCTACGTACATTTTTAAACACACCGTGACCTGTTCAGAGGTTTATTTCTGTCTGAACCTGTCGATTTTTTAAAAATTTATTTATTATGTATACACCATTCTGCCTCCATGTATGCTATGCCTGCACGCCAGAGGAGGGCGCCAGATCTCATTACAGATGGTTGTGAGCCACCATGTGGTTGCTTGACATTGAACTCAGGACCTCTGGAAGAGCAACCAGTGCTCTTAACCACTGAGCCATCTCTCCAGCCCTGAATCTGTCTGTTTTGGCTGTTGGTTCCGTTCCACCCTGCTTGGCTTTCCAACATGGCCAAAATCCATTTACCAGTAGCTCTGGGGTCCATGCTTACCACCCCAACTCTGGGAAGCAGTTGGCCCATGCAGCCACCAAGTAACTTGCAGCATGCTGCCCATAAACCCTGTTCAAGTACTCCATAACAGTTCCTCCCAAAAGACTCAAAGTCATCTGTGCCACCAGTATGGACCAGGAAGCTGTCTCTTAAAAGAGCCATGCAGTTTTTGCTGCTAATGTTAAGTCATGAAGCCTTCTCTTAAAGGACCCATGCCTCTGCTCACCACCAGCAAACAGAGCCAATCTGTGGTTACCAAGAAGCACCAACTGAGCTGGACAGTGGTGGCACATGCCTTTAATCCCAGCACTAGGGAGGCAGAGGCAGGTGAATTTCTGTGAGTTTGAGGCCAGTCTGGTCTATAAGAGCTAGTTCCAAGACAGCCAGGACAACAACACAGGGAAACCCTGTCTCAAAAAAAAAAAAAAAAAAAAAAAAAAAAAAAGAAGCACCAATTGACTCCCATTTTTGTGGGTCTAGAATTGTGGATCTAGAAGCACTTTTTTTTTAAAGCTTTTTTAGGCTTTATGTGGATATTATTGCCAAATTTTGGGGCACAATATGTAACTGGAGACTGTTCTTCCAAATAATCACACAAAAACTATATTAATTACATCACTGTTTGGCTGATGGCTCAGGCATATTTCTAGCTAGCTCTTTTTTTTTTTTTTTTGGTTTTTTTTTTTTTTTTTTTTGGGTTTTTCGAGACAGGGTTTCTCTGTGGCTTTGGAGCCTGTCCTGGAACTAGCTCTGGTAGACCAGGCTGGTCTCGAACTCACAGAGATCCGCCTGCCTCTGCCTCCCAAGTGCTGGGATTAAAGGCGTGCGCCACCATCGCCCGGCTCTAGCTAGCTCTTACAACTTAAATTAACCCATTTCTATTAATCTTTATGTTGCCTTGAAGCTGTGGTTTACCAATAAGGTTCTGGCATCTTCTTCTTCAGCAGCTACATGGTGTCTCCCTGCTCTGCCTTCTTTCTCCCTCTATCTCTGCTTGGATTTCCTCCCTTGCTATATTCTGCCCTGCTATAGGCCAAAGCAACTTCTTTATTAACCAATGGTAATAAACCATATTCACAGCATACAGAGGGGCATCCCACATCATCCCTTAAATGATAACAAGCATCCATACCATTCTTTTGAGAATGTGTACCTTCTTTTTTCTAGACTGCTTCCTGTTGTTTAGGGTGCTAGAATCTTTGGGGGAACCCTGAGAAAATCAGGATAATGATTAAGTCTTGCCTGGAGTAGTCTGTGAAGCTGGACCATCTCAGTCAGTAGCCCTGAAGCTGTTACGGATGCAGAATTCTGAGGAAAATGTAATAGAGGCATTTTGAGATGCTGGATCACCTGAGTCATCTGTTTTCATTGGTGTTTGGTCCCTTGTTCTGAAAATACATACATTTTTAAGGTAATGTACATGTCTGCATTAATACAAATATAGACTATGTGTTGTATACAATTCAGCCAAAGATTTTTTGTTTTGTTTGAGCAGGTAACATATATATTACATGTAACATATATGTTACATGTTTTGTAGTTTTTCTAGGTTTATTTCCTCATGTCTGTAACCAGGATTTTCAGGGCCTCTAACCTGACCAAACCTGATCCATATCAACCTGGAATGAATCCACAACCTCTCATTTACTGTGGAAATAAAAGCATAACCTCTTCCCTTTCTTTTTTTTTTTTTTTTTTTGCTTTTTCGAGACAGGGTTTCTCTGTGGCTTTGGAGCCTGTCCTGGAACTACCTCTTCCCTTTCTTAATGTAACATCTTTTGTGTTCCGTTTTGAAGTCAAGAGATTTTAATTCTATATAGATTGGCTTAATCCAGAAGTTTCCATAATCCAGTGTGTCATACCAGCTGCTGCTATTCCTTCATTAGCCGTCAGAAAATTCAAAAACAACATAATAACACACAGGATCATGAGTCCCTGTGTATTTTACATCTTTGCATGAGTTTTTACTTTATATTATGTTTTTCTTTTTTTTTAATATTTATTGATTGATTATGTATGTGTATGCCTGCAGGCCAGAAGAAGGCACCAGACCTCACTACAGATGGTTGTGAGCCACCATGTGGTTGCTGGGAATTGAACTCAGGACCTTTGGAAGAGCAGGCAGTTCTCTTAACCTCTGAGCCATCTCTCCAGCCCTATATTATGTTTTTCAAGGCAAGGTTTCTCTATGTAACAGCTATGGCTGTTCTGGAACTCACTCTCTAGACCACGTTGACCTCAAACTCACAGAGAGCCACCTGCCTCTGCCTCCCAAGTACTGGGATTAAAGATGTGTGCCACCGCTGCCTGACACTATTTTCTTCTATGACTGTCTATACCATTTCTCTTTCTTCTCCCAAGCCTATGTACATTTTTAAACACGCTGTGACTCACTTAGAGTCTGGATCTGTCTTTTTTAAAATTTTATTTATTTATTATGTATACAGTGATCTGTCTGCATGTATGTCTGCACACCAGAAGAAAGTACCAGGTTTCTTTACAGGTGGCTGTGAGTCATCATGTGGGTGCTGGGAATTGAACTCAGGACCTCTGGAAAAGCAGCCAGTGCTCTTGATCTCTGAACCATCTCTCCAGTCCCCTGGATCAGTCTTTACTATGCATCTGCAATCTTTTCTGTCTGCATGAGCAAAACTTAAACCTGCCATGTGACTTAGTTCATGGCATGCTGGTGGGGCTCACTCTGGCGCGGCTCACTCTGGAGGGGCTCACTCTAGTGGGGTTCACTTTGGTGGGGCTCATTCTGGCAATGCTCATGCTGGCGGCTCAAGCCCACAGGCAGCAGCTGGGAGATGCGTCTCTATACCATAGGTGACTTGAGAGACATAAGACTAGGAGGCCACGTTTGGCTCCAGTGTTTTTGTGTGTTTGGAAGCTTTTTAAAGCTTTCTCAGGTCTTATGTGGATGTAGGTGCTGGATCTTTGAGTACCATTTGTAGACAGACTCTTCTGTCCCACGTCCAGTTTCCAAATAACCACACAAAGACTTATTATTAATTGTAAATGCTTGGCTTATAGCTCCAACTTGTTACTAACTAGTTCTTATTCCTTAAATTAACCCATATTTCTTATCTACACTCTGCTACGTGGTGGTAACTTTCTTCAACATCACAGTTTCATCTTCTCTCTCTGTCTCCTCATGATTCTGAGACTCCTTTTCTTTTTGTCGGTAAATCCAGCCTCACCTCTACTGTACCTGTCCAGCCATTGGCCAGTCAGCTGCCTCACCTCTACCTTCCAGCCATTGGCCAGTCAGCTGCCTCAGCTCTACCTGTCCAGCCACTGGCCAGTCAGTTGCCTCACCTCTCCCTGTCCATCCATTGGCCAGTCAGCTGCCTCACCTCTCCCTGTCCAGCCATTGGCTAGTCAGTTTCTTTATTACACCAATCACAGCAACATATATTCACACAGTGTAAAGAAATATTCCACATCTTGGGGCTGGAGAGATGGCTCAGAGGTTAAGAGCATGGCCTGGTCTTCCAAAGGTCCTGAGTTCAATTCCCAGCAACCACATGGTGGTTCACAGCCATCTGTAATGAGGTCTGGTGCCCTCTTCTGGCCTTCAGGCATACACACAGACAGAATATTGTATACATAATAAATAAATAAATAAATATTAAAAAAAGAAATATTCCACATCTTATAATCTTCCCACCTCTTCTTTCTTTTTTAATTGATTTTTATTGAGCTCTACATTTTTCTTTGCTCCTCTCCCTGGCTCTCCCTTCCCCTTCAACCTTCTCCCACAGTCCCCATGCTTCCAATTTACTCAGGAGATCTTGTCTTTTATTACTTTCCACACCCCTTCTTTCTCTTGGACCCTGAGCCTGGGGGAGGTTGGGCTATACAGATATACCTGTCTGTGGCTTTGGAGCCTGTCCTGGAACTAGCTCTGTAGATCAGGCTGGTCTCGAACTCACAGAGCTCCGCCTGCCTCTGCCTCCCGAGTGCTGGGATTAAAGGCATGCGCCACCATCGTCCAGCTCCAGGACAGGCTCCAAAGCCACAGAGAAACCCTGTCTCGAAAAACCAAAAAAAAAAAAAAAAAAAAAGTTCCAAGGATACATAGTGAGACCTTATCTCAAAAATCAATAATAATAAATTCATTTCTCCACAATCATAGATTAGTGCAGCTGACCTCAACAGAAATGTTTCTTTGTGTAAAAGACAGTGGTTAACATCACAACTGGTCCAAGTGCAGAGACAGGTATATCTGTATAGCCTTGAACTCGCAGGGATTCTCCTGACTTTGCCTTTCTAGTGCTGCAATTGAAGGTGTGCACCACCACAACCGAGTTTTTTAGAGTTAGAAATTTAGAAGGCAGTTTGATATTATGTTTATTAAGCAAAATAATGGTACTATGTTCACTCCCGGATCCTGTGAGCTTCCCAACCGAGCATTTTAGTCAGATTTACAGCACCAGACACATGTCTTTTCCTCTGGATCAGGCCTTAAACCCACGCAGGAAGTGGCTGGTTACCCCCATGCAGTCCTGCAACTACTGCACTTATGAGTGTCTCTTGCCTTGATGGTCACTGTTGTAGCTAACAAGGTCCCCAGTTCTGTAGGAGTATTGATGACTCCCCTTCATCCCCAGAAGTCTGCCCAGCACCTTCTGGTGCTATAACGTCTGGCAAGATTCCTGTGACCAAGGTGTGTGGTGGTGTTTTCAACAACAGGATCTTAGCATCAGTTTTTGTTAACAAACAAGATTACTGTTTTGAGAGTCTCTGAGATTGCCCCAACCAACAACTTGAAGGGAGGCATCTCATATCTGCCACTGGGCTTTTTATTTGGCAGCCTATGGCTTCTTGGGGGAGCATTAGTCTCTGTGGGTCCCAGAGACAGAACTCAGGTCATCTGTCTCAGCAAGAAACACTTTTCCTGCTGGGACATCTGCTGGCCTGGATGATATTATTATTATTATTATTATTATTATTATTATTATTTTATTATTTTATTATTTTGAAACTGGGTTTTGTTGTATGTTGCAGGATATTTGATCACACTGTGAACCCCACGATTGCATTAATTAAATAAAATCAACCATAGGTAGAGAGGCAGAACAAGCAACCAGTTGACAGGAACAAATCATAGAGAGTAAGAGAGAGTCAGGAGGAGAGATATGCACACAGGAAGTAGAAGGGCGGCAGGACATCTGGTTCAAGGAGTTTTTGTTTCAGACGGTGTGAGAGAAACTCTCTTTCTGAGACAGCAGCTGAGGAGGAGGGTCACCTGGTGGCTTTCTCTGTTTCTCTGAGCTAGCAGGTTTTTACCCCAGCATCTGGCTCCCTAGGCTTTATTGGAAATATAAAAGGGTAGAGTCACCACTGCCCAGTTGACCTTGAATAAAAAATCAGAAACTGATGCACCCATGGGAATGATTTGTTCTTCTTTGTGATAAAACATATTTGTAGTAAAAATCAAAACAAAAAGCCAGAAAACAACAACAAGAAAGCTATAACATAAATAAAAACAACAACATCTGTCAAGGACCTGAAATTCCCTTCTTTATCATCAAAGGTTGAAAGCCGACAGAGCCAGGCTGCCACAAGTCCTCCACCAGAGCAGAAAGGGCGCCACACAGATGCTACGGAGGACACAGGCATGGGCTTCTTTTGTCACCAAAAGCAAGACATTATTTTATTTGTTTTGATTTTGAAACAGAGTCTTGGGGGCTGGAAAGATGGCTCAGCAGTTAAGAGCATTGCCTGCTCTTCCAAAGGTCCTGAGTTCAATTCCCAGCAACCACATGGTGGCTCACAACCATCTGTAAT
>NC_022011.1:44836528-44838067 GCF_000317375.1 Microtus ochrogaster
AGAGTCTTACTATGTATCTCAGGCTGGCTTGCCTCAGCCTCGAGAGCATTGGGATTAAACATGCTAGCCACCCCGGTCTCATGTAGCTCAGGCTAGCCTCAAACTCAATGTGAATTTAAGAAAGACGTTAAGTTTTCAATCCCCCTGCCTCTATCTCCTGAATGCTGGTGTTACAGGTGTGTGCAGTCATGCCAGGCTTATGTGGTGCTAGGAACTGGGTCATGCTTTGTGTGCGGTAGGTTAACACTCTCCCATCTGAGCTAAGTCCCTAGCCCCTCGAAGTATGCTTTCTTAAGTTTTGTTATACCCCAAAGCCAAGGTGAACCAGACTATACTGGATTATGATAAGGTGTCTTAGTTAGGGTTTCTGTTACTGTGAAGAGATGCCATGACCATGGCAACTTTTATAAAGGAAAACATTTAATTGACTGGCTCACAATCAGAGGTTTAGTCCGTTACCATCATGGTGGGACATGGCGGCATGCAAGCAGATGTGGTGCTGGAGAGGAGCTGGGAGTTCTACACAGTTCTACATCTTGCACGGGCAACAGGAAGTGAACTGTCTCATTGGGTGTGACTTGAGCCTATATGAGACCTCAAAGCCCACCTCCACAGTGGTACACTTCTTCCAACAAGGCCATACCTCCTAATAGTGCCGCTCCCTTTGGGGGTCATTTTCTTTCAAACTATGGCATAAAGTAAATGGAGACAGTGGTTCCTGGGAGGAGGAAAGCACCCTTGGTGTGGCAGTTTGAATAGAATGGCCCCCAGGGGCTCATAGATTTGAATGCCTAGTCACCAAGGAGTAGCACCATGAAGAATTAGGAGGTGTGGCTTTGTTGTCACTGGGGGGTGGGCTCTGAGGTTTTTAAAAGCCCAAACCAGGCCAGTGGCTCTCTCTTCCTGCTGCCTGATGATCTGGAACTCTTAGCAGCTACTCCAGCACCATAGCTGCCTGCGTGCTTCCATGCTCTCTGACATGATAATAGTGGACTAAATCTCTGAAACTCTAAGCAAGCCCCAATTAAATGCTTTCTTTTAGGAGAGTTACCGTGTTCATGGTGTCTCTTCACAGCAACAGAACAATGACTGAGGCCTTTAGCTACCACCTTCTTGTCTGGGGCTTTGTTTAGATCCAGTTACTCAACAAACACATCTGAAAATACTAAATGGAGGGGCTGGGGCTGGGGCTCAGCTGCTTTGCATGCACTGAGCCCTGGGTCCCATCCTCATCGTGCATAGACTAGACAGGATGATAGTGGCCCATCTACAAGCCCTTGAAAGGTGAAGGCAGGGGAGTTAGAAGACCAAGGCCGCCCTTGGCTACGCAGCAAGTTTGAGCCCAGCCTGGATGTGCCCACTAGTTTTATGTCCACCTGACATAAGGGAGGATCTGGGAAGTGTAACAGCAGGCCGCTTGTTTGTCCTGGCCGCCCAGAACCAAAATAACCACACAGAAGCCACATTAATAAAAACACTGCTTGGTCCATAGCTTCTTATTGGCTGACTCTTACATCTATCTTTTTTTTTTTTTTTTTT
>NC_022011.1:44838778-44842709 GCF_000317375.1 Microtus ochrogaster
AGGCTGGTCTCGAACTCACAGAGATCCACCTGCCTCTGCCTCCCGAGTGCTGGGATTAAAGGCGTGCGCCACCACCGCCCGGCTTGTTATTGTTTTTTCAAGACAGGGTTTCTCTGTGTCCTGGCTGTCCTGGAACTCACTCTACAGACCAGGCTGGCCTTGAACTCACAGAGATCTGCCTGCCTCTGCGTCTGGAGAGATGGGTGTAAAGGTGTGCGCCACCACTGCCTGGCTACCCAGGAACCATGTTAACCAGAGTCTTGGCTATTGTTGTGATAGCACTATGCCTTCCGAAAGAAGTAGCTCACTTGGCTTACTACTCTAGCCTCTGAGCGTATGCATGTACGCATGTATGTAGACATGTGTGTGCGGATCCCCGAAGTTGCTGTTGGCTACCTTTCTCCATCAGCTTCCACTTTATGAATCGAGTCAGGGTCTCACAGAATGTGGAACTCTCCAATTCTAGCTAGTCTAGCCAGCTAGACTCTTTCTCTCTCTCTCTCTCTCTCTCTCTCTCTCTCTCTCTCTCTCTCTCTCTCTCTCTCTCCAGTTTGTCGAGACACGGTTTTACTGTGTAACTGCTATGGCTGTCCTGGATCTCTCTCACGTACACTAGGCTGGCCTCAGACTCACTGAGATCCTCTTGTTTCTGCCTCCAGAGTGCTGGGATTAAAGGCGTGTGCCACCACCGCCCGGTTTTCCTCTGGCGTTTTACCTGGGATCTGGCGCACCAAACACTGGTCCTCAACTTTCCCGGTAGATACTTTATCCACTGAGTCATCTCCCTTGTCCAAGAATAAAACTATCTCTTCTCATCCCCTTTGAGGCAAGAGCTGTGATTTGTATCCACACCTGGGATACCTACCCCCTCATCCACTCCCAAGTCTGCTCTGGTCTCCTCATCCTTGGTGAGATCTCACTAGCATGAGCCGGATGCCCAGGCATCGATCCCCCACCGCGTGTCTTCCCTGTTTCTGCCCCCCTTGGAAATGGTGCCATTTGAGGCTCTGGAAGACAAGCCATTTCCACCCAGGACCTTCATGGGTCAGGGTCCACGGCTGGGTGCCCTGTCTTTAATATTCACCACACCTATAATGGAGATTTCAACCTTCCAGACACAGTATTTGCATCTTACGCTTTCTTGGCATCTAGGTTCTGTCAGACTTTCTGCTACTTCTCTAGTCAGGTACAGACCTCCCCTCTCAGCTACGCGTCCTGCAGCGCCCTCACCTGCCCATCATAAATCTCCAGCGAACAAACACCTTCCTCGGGCTCTGGGAAGCCAACTGCTATGCTATATCTGGGGCTAGCCAGCAGAGGGTGCCACGAGATCGCTATTTGTTCCAGTTACAGATATCTGTGGCCCGCACTGGGCTCTAAAGATCGGACAGGAGCGTTTGTCAGGTTCTCCGCTGGAATACAGAGCCGGGTACAGAGATCTCAGGATACAGCGACCTCAGGGAATGATTATGGTCTAGACATAGGAAGAGCAAGCAGAAGGTCTGCACGTTTAAAGTCAGCCTGGGCTACAGAGCAAAAATGTCTCACAACAGAAGGTTCCAAGGTGTGAGGGCTCTCCAGCACTGCAGAGGCAAAAGCAGGACACAGCAAGTTCAAGGCTAGCCAGGGCTGCAAGGTCAGACTGGTGGGAGGGGAAGAAAAAGAAGAGGAGGAGGAGAAGGAGGAGGAGGAAGAGGAGGAGGAAAAGGAGGAGGAGGAGGAGGAGGAGGAAGAGGAGGAGAAAAAAGAAGGGGCTGGAGAAATGGCTCAGCAGTTAAGAGTACTGGCTGCTTTTCCAGAGGTCCTGAGTTCAATTCCCAGCAACCACATGGTGGCTCACTGCCATTCTGGCCTGAAGGCAAACATGCAGGCAGAACCCTGAATATATAATAAATAAATAAATCTAAAAGAAGAGGGAAGGAAGAAGGGGGAGAGGAAAGAAGAGGAAGGAAGGAGAAGGAGGAAGAAGAGGAAGGAGGAGGAAACAGGAGGAGGAGAAGAAAAGAGCCAAAGAGATGATGCAGCTGGTAGACTGCTTGCCACACAAGTGTGAAGACCTGGGTTTGGATCCTGCCCGCCACGCCCTCTTTCTGCACACCTCTGCTCCGTGTCCTACCAGTCCCCGTGTCTCAGCTGTCTCTATCTTTCGCCACCTTATTTTAATTGACTGATTGATTAACTAATTAGTCTTCCAGACAGGGTCTCTCCGTGTATACCAGGCTGTCCTGGAACTCACGCAGATCCACCTGCCTGAGTGCTGGGATTAGAGACCCCAGAGTGGGATCACAGATACACACCATTGCTCCTGGCTTTCCACAGGTCCCAGGGTCTGAACGCAGGTCCTCTCTCGTGCACAGTAAAGCTCTTTGCCCCCAGCCCTAACTTTATCTGTTCATTTTGCTGTAGCCGGGGCTCAAACCCTAGGCTGGGTGTGAGTTTTTTACTAGTGAACCTCAGAGCTGTCTCCTTGGTTCCGCGTGAAAGTGTTCATGCCGCGATGCCTGTGCGCGGGTCAGAGAACACTTGATGGGAGTTAGTTCACTCCTTCCACCACATAGGTCCTAGGGATAGAACTCAGGTCGGCAGGCTCAATGGCAAACACTTACCTCCTGGGCTGTTTTCTACTGACCCCTGCCTTTAAAATAAATAAATAAATAAATAAATAAATAAATAAATAAATAAATAAATAAAGACAGTGATCTTAGTAAGCTAGGGCCACCCTGATGACCTTATTGCAGCTTCATTAAAGCTGTAAAGACAAAATAAGGTCACGTTTGCAGGTTAGGACCCCAATGCATCTACTTTAGGGGATGCACAATTTGACCAATAGCAGTCTGTTAGCAAAAAGAGCCAGACATAGTGCTAAACTCCCAGACCCAGGCCCAGCATCACATCATGGGGCAAAACATCACCCATCATATCTATGCCTCACACCCTGGCTGAGGTCAGCACATGTCTGGGCTGGAGGGTCAGGATCCCCAAGTCTGGGCTATCTGGAGGTCCCTGTGCAGCAAAATACCTGGGGCTAACCCTGGCTAAAGGAGGCAGGTTTCAGACAGACAGTTGTGAATAGGCTTCTCATGTTGCAGATGGGGAAACTGAGGCTAGCTTCAGGCTTGGTAGCAGGGTCTGAACTGAGCTGTGGGAGCTTCTGACACTGGTCCCCTTAGCCACACAACCCTGGGATCATGGCTGGGCACCCTATCACACTAATCAAGGTGTTTAGCTCTCTGTGTCTCAAGGCCTCCTGTCCCTGTCCTCACTCCAGTCCTGAAACCTTGACCCCTGTGGCCTCCCAGCTCCTTCAAGGACTCTCCTCTATTTGAGCTACCAGCTGTGGCTTCCCTGGCTGCCTCCTCCTGGCTCCTCCCACCCCTCTCCCCAACACTCCCCCCCCCAGGTCACCTGACCTCTTCGAAGATAAAGACTCAGGAGTTCAGAGACCTTGTGGTTTGTTCAACCACAAGACCCCAGGGCTCATCTCATGGATGCCAAACTGATCTGCCCTGTCTTTTGAGCTGCCAAAGGGAAGACGTGGGGGGAGGGGGGCTGTCTCCTTTTTCAGTCTGTTGTGCTGTGCATTTATAACAGAGGCCTGGATCAGAAAGGACACCTCACGGGGCTGAAGATGTTCTCAGTTGAAGAGGGCTGGCCTAGCATGCAGGAACTCTAGGGTTCCCCCCACAGCACCCAGTAAGCCAGGACTCATCCCCAGGATGTCCAAATCACTTGGTCTAGGCTGTTGAGTTCTAAACGGACTGGGAGGAGGCATGGTTGCATTTCCTACAGTCCTAGTGACAGGGAGGAGGTGGAAGGGCAGGAGGAATTCAAGGTCATCTACGGCTAAACGTCTTAAAAGGTTAAATAGAGAATTGCAGGTCAGGGCAAGAGGAGGCCCTGCTCAAAAAAAAAAAAAAAAAAAAAAAAAAAA
>NC_022011.1:44842809-44884409 GCF_000317375.1 Microtus ochrogaster
AAAAAAAAAAAAAAAAAAAAAAAGCCGAGTCCACATAGGCAGGGCCTGCTGCAATAACAGCCTGTGGACACTAGAGGGCGTGGAATGACAGAAACCCTGTCCAGAATGTGCTGATAGCCAGCTGTGTGGTGACCCAGAGATGTGATAACAGGGATGAAAATATGTCAGCTCCCCACCCCCACCCCACAAAAAAAGCCAGGCATGGTGGTGCACGCCTTTAATCCCATCACTCTGGAGGCAGAAGCAGGTGGATCTCTGTGAGTTCGAGGGCAGCCTGGTCTACAGAGTGAGTTCCAGGGCAGCCAGGGCCACACAGAGAAATCCTGTCTAGGAAAACAAGCAAAAAAACAAAAGGTGTCAGTCCCAAGTTTTGCCCTTTGTGACAACTACTTCATTTTGCCCTCACAGCAAAACCAGAAACAATAAGTCTCAGTGAGATCCCCACTTTACCGTGAGAAAAGAAGCGGGGGTGGGGGGGTGGGGGGTGGAGTCGCCGCATCAGAAGCCAAAGGCTGAACTTGGCTCTGACTTTACAGGCCAAGCCTGTCTTCCCTCCTGAGTCTTCCCGGGTGGATCTTAGTCCCCTGAGGTCTATGAAAGACTGCTTAGAGCTGGGGAGGGGAGTCTACCCCATGCTTCCTTCTAAAAAGGGTGGGTGGGGGGCTCTGGGGCAGCAGGGGTTGCAGGAGGAAATGAGGAAGCAGCCAAGGGCTGTGGACTAACTGTGGATACAGGGACGCCCTGTCTGGAAGTCCTTTTGACTAGCTCCAGGCAGAGTCGGTCCCCTGGGAACCCGCCAGGGCTATTAATATCCCGCTGAGTCAGGGGGCTCTTGAATTGCAGCATCACAAGACACAGAAGTCGCAGGGCAGCAGGGACACTCTTGGCCCTTCCCACCTGCGTGGTCACCTCTGGTTGTAGAGGCCAGTACCCCACTCAGGGCTGTCCCCAGACAGCATCCTTAAGAGCGCTGGTGCTAAGGGACAAGAATTATTCTTCTAGAAAATGTAGTGATATCTTGTCTGTGTTTTGACAGATAAAGCTTGCCTGAAGATCAGAGAAACAGCGCAGCCAGCCACAAGAGAGACATTCTCTACCAATGCTCAGACGGAAAGGGTGATCCTGTCCTCACGCTGCCTCCCCAGCTGCATCCTCTGACTGACTGCTTCAGACTGCATCTCCAGACTGCATCTGAGCTCCTGTCTCCTCCTGCCTTATAGTCCTCTCTCCAGCCAGCCATGTCCCTTCCTGTCTCCACCTCCCCAGTGCTGGGATTAAGGTGTGGGACTCCCAAGCGCTGGGATTAAAGGTGGGAGCCACCACCGCCTGGTCTCTAGTGGCTTAGCCCTGCACTCTGATCTTGAGGTTATTTTGTTAAAACAAAATGTCCCTACAGGAAATTGCTTTGTTGAGAGCCTGCTGTGGGCCCACCCCTGTCCAGGAAGCCAGGGGTCCTAGGATACAGCTCACACCTGCCTACCCAGATGAGTGGGCTCTACTGGGGGCCCTGTGCTTAAGTCATGGGGGACACATCGCATTAGGTTCCGCGGACTCTGGTCACTCTGGGTAGACACTGGCTGATGGGGGCAAGGGATTCACATGGGTCAGCTGTGACAGCAGATGGGTCAGCAGGGAAGAAAGCAGGGACAAGGAAGGATGGAGGACAGGCTCCCTCAGGGAAAGGCTCTTATCTCTGGCTTCTTGGCCTTTGCAGCCTTTCCTGCTCCAGACTCCAGGAGCTTGCCCAGGTCTCTGCCACCTTCTTGGCATGGCTGTCACAGACCTCCTTGTGGCCTTGTCACGAGACTCCTCGGCCACCTGGGCCTTGGAGTTCCAATACTGTGCTGTGAAAGCTGTCTGCTGAGAGTTTGGGGGGGGGCACGAAAACCCTACCTATCCTCAGGATGGGAACACACCTGCTACTAAGGGATGAGATGGGCTTCGAACTCAAGCCTAAACTGATTCCAGAACTCATGCTCACAAATCCATTCATTTACTAATAATTATTATTATTAACTATTAATTAATAATATTATTGTATTCCAGGCAGGTCTCAAATCCACTACGCAGCCAGGCATGACTGAATTTCGATCCTCCAGCTCCAGCTCCTGAGTGCTGTTTTCTTTTTTTTTGGTTTTTCGAGACAGGGTTTCTCTGTGGCTTTGGAGCCTGTCCTGGAACTAGCTCTGTAGACCAGGCTGGTCTCGAACACACAGAGATCTGCCTGCCTCTGCCTCCCGAGTGCTGGGATTAAAGGCGTGCGCCACCATCGCCCGGCCTGAGTGCTGTTTTATGAGGTGCAGGGGAAGCAAACCCAGGGCTTCGTGCTACCCCAGGCCTCATTTGTTGTTTTTTAGCTAGATCTCCCAGGACACCTCTGGATAGTCTCAAACGTGAGATCATTCCGCCTCTGCCACCCAAGTGATGTAGTTCCAGGTCTGTGCCATTAGGCCCAGCCGATCTCCTGCCCTTTAACTCCGGCATTCCGCGTGGTATCTGTAGGATTTGATCAGGGGGTTAGTGGCTGCACATGTGAGTGTCACAGCTCGCATGCTCCTCTTTTCACAGCCTCCTGGCCTCTCACACTGGGACCCCTGGGAACCTTGCCTTCCTCTCTGTCAACCCTCCACACCACACACAGGACACAGCCATGCTAAGTTCCCTCACATGTGATCCGGGGATGGTCCTCTTTCTCAGCTCTGGTCCAGAGCTGCAGGGCAGGGCTTCAGTTCTGAGGCCCCTGCAGAGCCCTTATCATCCAGCCCCACACATCCCCGAGAGCCTGGGACGGGCAGCCCACCCCGATCCCAGCCGCACACAAACCCCGTTATCAGGAGACACATTCCAACCACGCTCTGTCCTCCTGCACGGGGTAAGATAGAGCCTGTAGTCTTCCGGCTAAGTGGGAAGGGGCACGGGGAAGCAGAGGTTATCTCAGCAGGAAGTCACGCTGTTAGGCTGTTGCTTCAGCCACCTTGAGAAAACACCTTCAGCACAGAAGGTGGCCGGTTTAGGAACCCTGCTGGGGCTGAGTTCAGGAGGCTGTATGTCTGTTCCCAGGAGCTAGGAGGTGGCTCCCCAGACCTGGAGCTTAACACTTTTCTCAGTGGCCTGACTGGTCCCGGAGCCCAGGCAACACCTGGTATGTGAAGATACCAAGAGGGCTGCTTCCAGTAGCCTGTGGTAATGGTCCCACTGTGTGTTTGTAATCTATGGCAAGTGCAACCCCATCACTAGGCACCTGCAGGCGTGGGGAGTGGGAGATTCAGAGACATGAATCAGGAGGCTGAGAGCCTCGATTTTATCTTTTTTTTTTTTTTAATACGGTTTCACATATCTCACTCTTACTGTCCTGGAACTTTCTCTGTAAACCAAGGTGACCTCAAACTTATAGAGAGGCATCTGCCTGTCTCCCAAGTACTAGGATGAATGGTGTATACCGCTATGCCCAGCTTCAATTTTCTTTCTTTTTTTTCTTATTTAAAGATTTATTTATTATGCATACAATGTGCTGTTGGCATGTATGCCCTCACACCAGAAGAGGGCGCCAGATCTCATTACAGATGGTTGTGAGCCACCATGTGGTTGCTGGGAATTGAACTCAGGTCCTCTGAAAGAGCAGGCAGTGCTCTTAACCTCTGAGCCATCTCTCCAGCCCCCAGCTTCAATTTTCTTATACTTAAGTTATGAACAAGGAAAGTTCATGTCTTCGATAGCAATGTCTTGAAGGGCTTAGTAAAGAGCCTGGCATCTAGAATGGATGTGGTGGTGCCCACCTCTAATCCCAGCAGGTGTGGGAGGGAGGCAGAGGCAAGTGTGCCTCTCTGTGAGTTCGAGGTCAGCCTGGTCTACAAGACAAGTTCAGGATGTCTAGGGAGATGTAATGAGACCCTGTCTCGGGGGGAGAGAGAGAGAGAAAGAGAGAGAGAGAGAACGCTAACACATAGTAGGCACTTCTGTAAGTCTCTTCACAAAGAGAGAAAAGAAGGAGGAGGAGGAGGAGGAGAGAGGGAGAGAGGGAGGGAGGGAGGGAGGCAGAGTGCTGGGTGTGTTGATGCACAGCTACAATCTGAACACTTAAGAGGCTGAAGTAAAGCCAGGTGGTGGTGTACGTCTTTAATCCCAGTACTCAGGAAGCAGAGGCAGGCAGATCTCTGTGAGTTCGAGGCCAGCGTGGTCTACAAGAGCTAGTTCCAGGATAGGCTCCAAAGTTACAGAGAAACCCTGTCTCGAAAAACAAACAACGAAGAAGAAGAAGAAGAAGAAGAAGAAGAAGAAGAAGAAGAAGAAGAAGAAGAAGAAGAAGGAGCAGCAGCAGCAGCAGCAGCAGCAGCTGAGGTAAAAGACTAAGAGTTTGAGACTAACTTAAACTACATAGCACCACCCAGCCCCAGACATGATTGAAACTTCAATACAAATGGAACTTCTGTCTCTGTGAGTTCGAGGCCAGCCTGGTCTACAAGAGCTAGTTCCAGGACAGGCTCCAAAACTACAGAGAAACCCTGTCTCGAAAAACCAAAAGAAAAAAAAAATGGAACTTCTGGAAATAAAATATGCATTTAAAATAAAACATACAGAGCCCTTACAAAAAGTAGATAAAGGCATTGGCGCCGAGGCTCAAGACCTGAGTTCCATCCCGGGGACCCACGTGGTAGGAGAGAACTGAGTCCTGCAAGCTGTCCTCTGGCCTCGACAGTGTGCACTGTGACATGCCTGCACTGCTTCCAACAGAAAGAAAGAAATATACACATTAAAAAACAAAAGCAGTTAGAAGTGGTGGCACACACCTTAAACCCCAGCAGTCAGGAGGTGCGGCGAACTCCTCGACCAGTGAGGAAGAACAACCACCACACGAGGATTCTTCTCAGATCACGCTTTAATTGGAGTGCCCTTGGTAGAAGGAGCATGAAGCGAGAGGGGGAAGCGAGGGGCAGAGCACTAAGGCAGCTGCTTATATCAGGAATTGGCACACGGGTCGCCCTGTGATTGGCTGCCACCATCAGCTGACACCAGACTGCGTCGGGATAGGCCAAAGGACCCTTATCCACCGTGCATGCTGGAAGGGGGGGGGGGGACACACGCAGCTCTCAAAGGCTTAGCCAAATATGGGGTTGTTTATTTCCAACAAGACAGGATGTCGGCGCCATCTTCTAATGGCGATCCTGTCCGGCTCACTACAAGGAGGGAGACACACTTCAGTTGGTAATGTGACCCCAGGAGAAGTGAGGAGGGCCGAGGACCTGCGAGCAAAGGGTAAATCAGAGATGATGCCCATTTTAAACACACACTGCCTGGGAGAGCAGTTTGGGATTTAACACACACAGCAGTCGATGGACAGCTCCTAGGATTCAGATGTGGGTGGCATGAAGCTAAAATGGTTGGGGAGGAAATGGACAGTTGTAGTGTTTCAACCTCATAAACTCACTAACTTTTTTTCCCTTTTGAGATAGGTCTCAGGGAGCCTAGGCTGAAGTCAAAGAAAGTCAAGGGTGACCTTGAAGTCCCAATCTCCCGGACAACCCCTCCTGAGTGTTGGGATTCCAGGTGTTTGCCACCAAGTCTGGTTTCTATGGTGCTGAGGAAGGGATCGAGGGCTGTGTGCACGCTAGGCAAGCGCTCTACCCACTGCACTTCAGCCCCCACACCGGTACTTAGACAATAACAATGGAGAGAGGTAGGACATCAACATCAGTAGAGAGAGGAAAAGAAACAAAACAACTCAGAGGGCCAAGAGAAAAGAGAAACAGAGAAGACAGAACAGGTAGAAAATAGAAAGAGATAGAGATAGAGATAGAGATAGAGATAGAGAGAGAGAGAGAGAGAGAGAGAGAGAGAGAGAAGAGCCTGAGCAACCTTGAGCCAGAGAAAGCCTGTCTCTCTGACTCTCCCGGGATTGTTTTGAGACAGGGTCTCTCACTGAACCTGAATTTAGCAATCGGCTAGACCAGCTTGGCTAGTTAGTGAGTTACAGGGACCCTTGTTTCTCCACCTCACTTCCCAGGACTGGGGCTGCAAGTGCCTTCAGCAGCCTGGTTTCACAGGGGACTGGAGATCCAAACTCAGGTCGACTTGCTCAAGCCCTAAGCTCTTTGTTCATTGACCTGTCTTTGTAGGCCATCCCCTCCACTTAAACAAAACAACACTGAGTGTAGCAGAAAACAAGGTAACAGAAACAAAGAAACAAAACAAACCCCCTATAGGTCTGGGAGATGTCTCCGCAGTTAAGAGCACTGACCGCACTGGGATCCAGGCTCAATCCCCAGCACCTGCATGGTGGCTCACAACCATCTGCTCCAGTTCCAGGAGATCTGACACCTCTGGCCTCTTCAGGTACCAGGCATGCTCCTACCAGGAACCCTTAGGGTTTCCAAAGAAGACAGATGGGGCCCAATCACTCCACCTGGGTTGTGGTAACACTAACCACTGGAAAAACTGTTGCATGCCTCACCTGCCACGAGGGCCTAGCACAAACTGTGGACACTGTTGGGTTGACTGCTCTTCTCTGTCTCATCACAGTAAGGTCCGTTCCCCAGGTGCCTCCTCCACAGGAAAACCTCTCAGACCCGGGTCTGGTAGCTGAAGGTCTAATGCTGCCCTGTTTGGCAGTTGAAGCTCAACAACCACTACCCCCAATACAGCCTTTGAGACCATGGAGCCTAGGGCGGCTGTCTAGATAGAGGGTAAGTCTTGGTCATTTTTTTAAAAAAATATTTACTTATTTATTAGGTATAGAATATTCTGTCTGTGTGTATGCCTGCAGTCCAGAAGAGGGCACCAAACCCCATTACAGATGGTTGTGAGCCACCAGGTTGTTGCTGGGAGTTGAACTCAGGACCTTTGGAAGAGCAGGCAATGCTCTTAACCTCTGAGCCATCTCTCCAGCCCAGTCTTGGTCATTTTAATTGACATAAAGACCATTTGGATTATGTGTCCTGCTATGGTTTATTCTTCTCAGATCTCTGAGTGTTGACGACTAGCTAGAGCTTCCTCAATTTAGTAGCCACTGCCTGGTCAATGCATTTTTTAAAAAATATTTATTTATTTATTATGTATACAATATTCTGTCTGTGTGTATGCTCTAAGGCCAGAAGAGGGCACCAGACCTCATTACAGATGGTTGTGAGCCACCATGTGGTTGCTGGGAATTGAACTCAGGACCTCAGGAAGAGCAAGCAGTGCTCTTAACCACTGAGCCATCTCTTCAGACCCTGGTCAATGCATTTCACATATAAAAAAAAATCAGGCTTGACTTTTCAAGAACAATTATGCTACCTGATAAAAAAGGAAAACTCCCACACAGGTTTGTCTTATTTACAGGCTTCATATTAAAGGATAAGCAGGCTTTAAATGAAACTTTTTACTATTTAAATGAACTTGCTTTGCAAAGACTACTCTTGGTAATCAACCACTTACGTGTATCTAATGGTAAATAATTGGATAAAAATTTTAAGGTTTATATAGATTACAAAGGTCTAAAACAATTTAAATTATGAACGTCTGAAGATAGAAAGCCTAAATAAGTTAGACAAATTATAAACAGTGATCTTGTAAGTTTCCAGGATTCAAGAAGGTCGTAAGACATGAATTCACCTCTCACAGGTCCAAGGGACCCCAGATAAGCACTGCTGTCAATCAATAGCCTAAGCGTCCCTAGATGTTGCCTATTCCTGAGGTGAAGCTCAAGTATAAAAGTTTCCTTTATGTTCTTTTTTTTTTTTTTTTGATTTTTCGAGACAGGGTTTCTCTGTGGCTTTGGAGCCTGTCCTGGAACTAGCTCTTGTAGACCAGGCTGGCCTCGAACTCACAGAGATCCACCTGCCTCTGCCTCCTGAGTGCTGGGATTAAAGGCGTGCGCCACCACCGCGCGGCTCCTTTATGTTCTTTAACTTCTGTCCCTGGTCTCTATCTGTCTTGGCAGAGTGCTACTCAGCAGGCAGATACTCCAGAATAAAGGTCTACATAACCCCAGCCCCAGGTAGTCCTACAAAGCCAGAAAGGCCTGGACTTTCCGAGAGCTGGTGTGGACTAGTCCAGTAGATATGACTGCTCCCTGACTCTTCAGCTGGGTCAGTGAACCAGATGCTTCTAATGAATGCCCATTGCTGTTATCCCTCCTGGCCTTTGGCTAATATTCCAGCCTTCCTGGGCCCTGACAATAGTCTCCTAATTTCAGCAGGAAGCAGTTACAGAGGAGAGTACAGCATCCCTTGTCCTTAACAAAGGACTGGAATATTAGGTCCAAAGAAGCTCCCTGGCAAAGGGACAAAATGTCTACCTATAGCACCTATAGTATACGGCCTTAAAGTATTTGTTCTATTCGTGCTAACCAAACAAGTATAATTTATGAAGGAGCAATACATCTTTTGATACATTACAAATTTTATTCTCCCCCCCCCCCATAAAGAATGCTAAGACCCTATGAAAGATTTGACAGGGATATATAAGACAAGTGGGGAATGAAGAACCAGTCTGCCTCCATCTTAGGCTTAAAAGCCATCTTACAGTAATTAAAAACTAGGTTCATTCCTACTTGTGATTAAACCTCTGTTCTCAAAGATTGGGCTACACCCCACCTGTAACCTTAACTACAAATGATTCTGTACTACCTGTTCCAGAAATGGGAATCATGTCTTTGTTTCAAAAAGTTGTTATAAGCATCTTGCAGCCCTACCTTTGTTTCTAAGGGTTGTTATGACTGCCTGTTGTTAAGGCTACCTTGCTATGACCACTTTACAGCCATGTCTTTGTTTCTGGAGGTCATTAGGATCAACTTGTTCTGATGCTCTGCTCCTGTTGTCCTGTCTGTTTTGCCCAGCAAATCCCTCAGTTGGAAACCCCTAGAGTTTTAAAGGCCTTGTCTTCCTCACATCCAGGGCTGACCTCTCTCACTTTAGGGGGAGGCAGCCCATGTGCACAAATAAAAAAGCTTGTTTTAATTAATTGTTTGCTTTAATTAATATGACCATGATGATTTGGGTTGGTAGTCTTTCTCTTCCCATCTTTGGAATTAACAAAATGTACATGAGCCAGGTGGTGGCAGCTCAGGCTGGTCTCGAACTCACAGAGATCCGCCTGCCTCTGCCTCCCAAGTGCTGGGATTAAAGGCATGCGCCACCACCGCCCAGCTTAGCTCAGGCCTTTAATCCCAGCACTCGGGAGGCAGAAGCAGGCAGATCTCTGTGAGTTCAAGGCCAGCCTGATCTACAGAGTTCCAGGATAGCCTGGACAATACAGAGAAACCCTGTTTGAAAAACCAAGTCAAACCAAACCAAACCAAACCTAATACTTTCAGGCAAAACATTCACACACTAAAATTTAAATGACAACAGAAATCACAAACAAAAAATGCCTAGACAAAACCCCGGCCAGGCTGCCACAAGTTAAAGTATAGGGTCTAGTTATTGGTAAAGAAACAGTTCAGAATATTAGGAAAGAAAGGTAGGTCACCAAACTACAGTTTTCATTGTTGTTCAAAAATTGCCTACTCTTTTACAAATTCAGAGAAAAAAATATTGGAAAGGACCGACCAAAATATTTTTTTTTGCCTTTGGTATTCCTGAGTGATTCTGTTTGTTCTTCATAGTGAAAAAGAATTTGTGCATAACCAAAACACATAATAATAATTTAATGATCAAGTCATTTCTTAAAGAAACTCTCCCTGTTCCTGCTGAGACTCTCAAGAGACCACTGCACATCTGCAGGCCCAGGGCGCAGAGCTAATAGAATTCCTTCCTTTAGGAGAGAGCGAGGGGATGACCCAGGTCATTCTGGAGGGGCAGGGCAGAGTTCTCCCACCCGAACTCCCTGACTCTAAGCTCAGGGTGCCCCCCACCCTGCTGACAGCTACCTCTGCTACCCCTCCTGCATGGAAGGTCAGTGCCGCGCGGCACAGATTCCACATGCCCCGTCCTCACATCCACAGCAGAAGCGATGCTGGAAGGAGCAGAGGCCGAGGTGGCTTCTCACGAATCTCAGATGGACTCTGCTCTCCAGGCCTGGTCCCTTGGTAGCCTTGGGGGAGGGGAGCCGGACCTCTGCCAGACTGCACAGCTGGGCTGCTGGTGGGAGGGACGTTTTCTGGGCCCAACAGCTCCAAAGTGCTTCTCCTGGAAAACCAAGCTTTTCCACCAGCAAACCTCATCCTGAGGCCAGGTTTCTTTCTTTCCATCCTCTCTCCCTTCATCCCTCCGTCCCTCTCTCCCTCCCCCCCTCTTTCCCTCCCTCTCTTTCTCTCTCAGACTGTCTTACCACAAAGCTCTGACTGGCCTGGAACTCACTATACATGTAGATCAGGCTAGTCTTGATGTACGTAGACCAGGCTAGTCTTGAACTCAGAGATTTTTCTGTTTCTGCTTCTTAGTGCTTAGATTAAAGGCATGTACCACCATGCCCATCTTTCTTTCTTTTTGGTTAAACATTAGAAAAATTGTATTTGTTTATTTTTTTAAAGATTTATTTATTATGTATATAGTATTCTGCCTACATATATCCTATAGGCCAGTGAGGGCACCAGATTTTATTGCAGATGGTTGTGAGCCACCATATGGTTGCTGGGAATTGAACTCAGGACCTCTGGAAGAGCAGTCAGTGCTCTCAACCTCTGAGCCACCTCTCCAGCCCTGTATTTGTTTATTTATCTGTCTATTTATATAATTAGTGTACAGGTATTTTGAATATACCATGGCATGCACGTGGGGGTCAGAGGACAATTTGCAGGAGTTGGTTCTGTTCTTCTACCAGTGAGGCCTGGGGATCAAACTCAGCTCATCAGACTTGATGGCAAGTGCTTTTGTCCACTGAAACATCCTGCCAGCTTTAGGGCCAGCTTAATAAAAGCCATAATTGGCTAGACGGTGGTGGCGCACACCTTCAATTCCAGCACTTGGGAAGCAGAGGCAGATGGATCTCTGTGAGTCTGCGGCCAGCATGGTCTACAGAGCAAGTTCCAGGACAGCCAAGGCTATAAGGAGAAAGCCTGTCTCAAACAAAACAAAACAAAAACAAACAAAAAAGCACTACAGTTGGGTGCCTGGGATTGTGGGCCAGAGAGTAGTAGTGAGCCCATGACCAGACTTTGAGATTCTTCTGGCAAAACAGTGGAGCCTGGCGACCCTAGCGGCTTTAGGACTCTCGATGGGTATGATATGTATATGTGAGATTTGTCAGATAAAGTACAGGACGCTTTTGTTCAGGACATAGCTCAGTTGATAGAGTCCTTGCCTGGCATGCATGGAGCCCTGAGGCCCTGGGTTCAAGTCCTAAGGCAACACAAACCAGGCAGGGAGGCACACACCCATATCCCCACCTCCACACACTCCAGACCTAGAGGCAGGAGGGTCAGAAATTGGCTATAGGAGGTCATCTTTGGCTATAGGAAGCTAGAGGCCAGCCTGGGCTACATGAGATTCTGTCTTAAATAAAAGCAGGACACTGAGTTGAAGTTGACCTTTAGATAAGCAAATCATTTTTTAAAAAAAGTTTTTCGAGACAGGGTTTCTCTATGTAACAGCCCTGACTGTCTTGGAACTCACTCTGTAGACCAGGCTGCCCTTGAACTCACAGAGATCCACCTGCCTCTGCCTGAGATTAAAGGCAGGTGCCACCACCGCCTGGCAAGCAAACCATTGTTGAATGTATGCTCCCCGTTTTACAGCCTGGGTTTTTATTGATAAATCTGGAGTGGGAACCTGCACCTGCAAACACGTGTGCACATGCACACGTACACACAAGTACACACAAGTACAGCATGTGAATGTGTAAATGTGTGTGGCTTTAAGGACACACGTGTGCAGGGGTACATGTGAAGAGCTAGACACAGGAGAATGATCACTGTGCAAAATATGTGGACTGGGATCCCTGCATGTGCGTTTACATAAGAGAAACAGAGGGCCCTGAGCCAGCTGTGCTGTGTGTGCTTGGGTATGCATGGGGATGGCGGGGACACGGGACGGCAGGACTCACTGAGCTTTCACCTGTTAGTGACAGGAGCATGGCGTCAGCTGGGCCCCATGACTGACCCCTGACCTTTTACCTGTTAGTGACAGGAGCATGGCGTCAGCTGGGCCCCATGACTGACCCCTGACCTTTTACCTGTTAGTGACAGGAGCATGGCGTCAGCTGGGCCCCATGACTGACCCCTGACCTTTTACCTGTTAGTGACAGGAGCATGGCGTCAGCTGGGCCCCATGACTGACCCCTGACCTTTCACCTGTTAGTGACAGGAGCATGGCGTCAGCTGGGCCCCATGACTGACCCCTGACCATGATATCTTTTTCCTAAGCCAGGAAGAGTCAGATGGAGGAGAACCAGTGATGGTTGGTCAGGCCAGTGAGGGCCAAGAGCACACACAGGTTACATAAATGCCAGTGTCCAGATGTTCAGCCCTTGCAGAGCCAGATGGCAGCGAATCCTGCGATTATGGGGTTTTCTAGTTCCTGCTGCTCTCCCCCCACCCTCCACCCTGCCTCTTCTGAGTCCTCCACTCTACTTCCCAGGGCATTTGTGTTGGCCTTGGTTCCTCCTGAGGCTTGCGGGGTAACACCTGCTCCCTTTGTTTGCTTTTTGCGTGTATGTGTGTGTGAGAGGGATCCATGTGTATGTGTGTGTGGAGGGCAGGTGTGTGTGCACATGTGTGTTGGAGGTGTGTGCGCACATGTGTGTGGAGGGCAGGTGTGTGTGCACATGTGTGTTGCAGGTGTGTGTGCACATGTGTGTTGCAGGTGTGTGCGCACATGTGTGTGGAGGGCAGGTATGTGTGCATATGTGTGTTGCAGGTGTGTGCACGTGTGTGCACATGTGTTGCAGTTGTGTGTGCACATGTGTGTTGCAGGTGTGTATGCACATGTGTGTGTTGCAGGTGTGTGTGCATGAGTGTGTGTGTGTAGAGGCCAGAGGTCGACCTCTTGTGTTGTTCCTCAGAGCTGTTCACTTTTTTTTAAGAGGTCTCTCACTGGTACCCAGGGCTCCCCAATTAGACCAGACAGGGGATCGGATAGCTCATGTCTGTTTCCCCAGCACTCTGGGATGTATAAGCACTTTTCAAGACTGGATATTATTTTTTATTTATTTTATTATTTTGGGTGTATGAGTGTTTTGCCTGCATGTCTGTGTACCACATGCATGCCTGGTGCCTAAGCAGGTAGGGAGCCTTCATATGGATGCTGGGAATTGAACCTGGATCCAAGAACAAGTAAGTGCTCTTAACCACAAATCTCCAGCCCCCCTGGATGTTATCTTTATGATTTCTGGGGCTAGAATGTAAGTCCTCAGGCTTGCATAGCGAACTCTTTTTATTTTATTTTATTTTATTTTGATTTTCGAGACAGGGTTTCTCTGGAATTTATGGTGCCTGTCCTGGAACTAGCTCTTGTAGACCAGGCTGACCTCGAACTCATGGAGATCCGCCTGCCTCTGCTTCCTATGAACTCCTATTCCTTGAACTATTTCCCAGTTCTGCTTTTTTGTTTTGTTTCAAACAAAACAGTGTTCCTCTGTATAGCCCTAAGTGTCCTGGAACTCTCTTTGTAGATCAGAGTTGAAGCCTGGCCTTGAACTCACAGAGATCCACCTGCCTCTGCCTCTTAAGTCCTGTACGGCCCAGACTGACTTGGAACTTCATGATCCTCCTGCCTTTCACACTGACAGATTTGAACTTTACTGAAGATCAGATGTTATCTCAGAGCGAGGAGTTTAGGATGACATCCTCAGTCCTGGCTCCAGTATGAAAGCAAGGGGTCAGGCCACATCTCTGCAGCTCAGCCCTTTTGTTATCTCATGGCCCAGGAGGGTGGCAGGGAGGGACAGGTGCTGGAGTGGCTGGAGGTGATCTCAACAGGAACTTTACCTATCTGTGAAATGGAGCCCTGGACTTCATGATTCTAGAGATTTCATGGTCTGCTGGGTATTGGTTATTTAGGGAAAATGATGTTGAAGCTGGTGGCCTCTTTGCATCTGGGGAGGGAGGAGCCCTGAAGTGTCCCATATCTGTTTCCTGTGGCCACATAACAGATTGCCACAAACTTAGTGGCTTAAAATGATACACATCTGCCCCGCTGCTCTGCGGGATGGAAGTCCACATCAGGCTTTCTGGGCTGGGTGGAGGTGCTGTCAGCCACACTCTTTCCCAGCTCTGAGACGTCTTCACGGTCTGGTTTGTGGCCCCTCCTGCACCCCAAAGCTCTTATACCCGAGCACTCCAGCCTCTCCTGTGTGCCCTCTTCCACTGAGGGTTCCTGTGATCTGCTTCCAGAGATGTCTTCCGCTAGTCAGCAGCTTGTGCCATCTGCTGCTCGGATCCTGTCTGCCTTCCGGCAGCAGAATACCCCAGGCAGAGGAGCTTAGAAACAGCAGAAAGGTCCCCCTATATTTGAAAGCTGAGTTCGGTGGCCAGGTGCTGGTGAGGGAGGGTCTGGGCAGGGTTGTAGATGTCGGCCTCCCTGCTTCTGCACTCGGTGGAAGGGGACATCGCTCAGGAGTCTGTTTATATAGGTTCTGCCCTCATGACATCATGACACCATGACGTGTCCTCCTGATGTTGTCCCACTGGGGCTGGGATTCTAACACATAAAATTGTGGGGAACACAAATTCTCCTTCTATAGTTTCATATCACACAACCTAATTATGGGTTCTGGGATTAAGATGTGGTGGGCACTGGGAGTTGTTATTCTGAGAGGACAGCACCATGTCCTGGAATTAAAGCACAAAGGCCCAACATCTGCCTGGAGTGGGAGCACATCAGGGCCACGTTTCCCCATGCTGGGATTACTGCTACTTTTGGGATTGGGCCCAAGCTGCTACCCTGTTTAGGTCTTAATGGTGACCTGGTGAAGCCCAGAGGGACGGATCAATGTCCTTAGGGTGTGTTATATATAGCCTGAGTGTTCCAGGATGCCCTTGAACTTGTGACTTTTCAACCTCCATCTCCCCAGTGCTAGGACGGTAGCTACCAGGTGACTTTCTGCAGTGCTTGGGATTGAACCCAGGCTGTGTGTGTGCTAGGCAAGCCCTCTACCCACTGAGCCACAGCCAGTCCTAGCTCCTGTTTGTCGTCAGGGTTCATCAGACCCTCACAGTTCTGCTCAGGAGTTGAATGGCGTGTGAAAGTCACCTGCCTAGCTCATCTTTCGTGGTGGTGGACTCCGGGCTCCTGTTTTATGTTCTGTGATGTAGTCATTGCAGCCTGGCAGCAGGGGTATCAGGCGGGTGATGCTGGCTGGGATGCTAAAGAAGATAGTGGGAGGCAAGAGACCATAGCAAACTCAGGGCCAGCCCCAGCTCTGGGAGAACGGCCTTTGTGTGGAGTCACTGCCGGGTCGACAGGACCATGGTGGAGGGTCATGAGCGGGAATGAAGAAAGGGAGAGGATTTGCCATGTTTACGGAGCCTTCTGGGAGCTGTGGAGAGACTGCTCAACCTTGTTGCCAGCATAACCAGAGTCCAGCCAGGATGGATCCAGGAGGTTGGGTCAGGGATGTTCTCAGGGGACACTGTGATGCAGTGGGATTTCCACTACTAAAGCCAGATGTAGTGACATGTGCCAGCCATTCCAGCAGCACTTGGGAGACTGAGGCAGGAAGATTGCAAGGACAAGGCCAATCTGGGCTACAGGGAGATTTCTAGGCCACCCTGGACAACTCTGCAAGACCTTGTCTTAAATAAGTAGAAATGGATGTGACGCAGTGGTAGAGGGCGTGTCTAGCCTGCGTTGTGGGAAGCCTTGTTCAGTGCCTAACTCCACAAAATCAGAAGACAGGACACTCCTCCATTCTGAGTGCACGCATTTGCTGTTTCTGGCCCTGAGAGAGGGGCCTGCAGCTGTCATCAACCCCCTGCCCCTTGCCTACCTCACCCAGATTCTCCCCAGGAGCACAGTAAGTGAGTGGTTCCAGAAGGAACAACGACCTCTTCTCTGTCCTCCTGAGACTCTGTCCTGTGTGCCAGGGTGTCATTTCCTCCACAGCCTGGGCCTCTGTGGTCAGGAGCCACTGGGTCAGCCACCTCCACAGGCACCAGAGTGCAAAAGAGACCAAGTTCAGAAACAGCCAGGTTAGCCTCTGTGGTGTGGTCTTTGAACCCAGACTGTGCCAACCTCCCATGTAGAGGGCACCCCTGAACTACTCAATAGCCCAAAGGGACAAATGCCATCACTCTCCAACAGATGAGGACACCAGGGCTCAGGTGGGGATGTCAGCACCAGCTGCTGTTGCTACCACACAGGATGCCGCTCCAGGCAGTGGCTGGCAACATTCTCATCCGCCTCTGCAGACATCTTCTTTCCCATCAGGCACTTTGGCACCCATTGGCACTCCTGACGCAAGTCTTCAGTCTTTTAAAAAACTCTGACATACCTCCACGACCCTTCAGAGGTGGCCTCCAGGGCCATGTCCTTCCAGGAGATGTGGTCTCTCTGTAGATAGGTGGAAGTCCATCCCCTGTCCGTTCCTGCACTGGGCTTTGCTGTGGATGGTGGTCCTGGAGGGTGGGGGTGCAGGGAGCAGAAGCCGCCCCCAACCCTTCTGCTCAGCACCCTGCCAGGCACTTCCAGCGCCCGTGGGAATGTGCAGAAGGTATTTTAAAGATGCCGAAAGCAGCCAGGATTCAAGGTTGAATGAGGGTTTTTCACCATGATGGTACTGCTGGTACCTGCCTCTTCATGATGAGCAGGTCAAAGACCTTCTGTCTCCCAGTGCTGCTGGAGATACGGAGGCTTTGCATGGAAAAGGGACCCTTAGATGGGCAGGTGGGGACCTTGGGAGGGCAGGTGGGGCCTTGAGCCATAGGCACACTGCCACCACATGGAAGATGGTGTCCTACTGGAGGGCAAGCTGGCAGACACTGTGCCCACTTCCAGTCCCTCTGCCTTAGCTGTTTCCGAGATGGCAGCGGACTGTATCCTCACCAGCGCCATGTGGGGTGGACAGAGGAAGCTCCTTCCCTCTCATGAAGGATCCTGGGAATAATAGGTTTACCACTCCTCCCCCAATGATGCTTTAAAGTCCCTACTCTTGCACCTATGGTTACAACCCTTTCTTGAATAAGTTGTGTATGTGTGTGTGTGTGTGTGTGTGTGTGGTTAACATGTATGTTTTATTTTTATTTTATTATGTGTATGAGTGTCTTGCCTACATTTATGTCTCTGCACCATGTGTGTCCCTGGTCCCTGTGCAGAGGACAGAAGAGGGTGTTTGATCTCCTGGAAATAGAATTATAGGTGGTTGTGAGACCCCATTTGAGGTACTGGGAATCAAACCCGGGTCTTCTGACAGAGTCGCCAGTACTCTTACCTGCTAGCCATCTCTCCCATCCCCCAAATACGTATGTTTAGAGAGCTGGAATGTGGCCTGGTTAGGAGAGAGCTTGCCTAGCATGCATAAAACCCTGGTCCCATCCCCAGCACTGAGTACATTGGGTGTGGTGGTTCATGCCTTTAATCCCAGAATTTGGGAGGAAGAGGAAGACTGTCAGAACTTTACAGTCAAAGACCTTGAACTCAGCCTGGGACACCTGGTCACAAAAAAAAAAAAGTATTTAGGGCTGGTGGTGGCATATACCTTTGAACCTAGTACACAGGAGGCAGAGGCAGGCAGATCTCTGAGTTCAAGGCCAGCTGGTCTAGTGTTGACAGGACAGCCAGGGCTGTACAGTAAGACTCTGTCTCAAAAGCAAAAAAATTTAGGTGAGGTCACACTGGAGGAGGGGCTGAGACAGCATGATTTGTTCTAAGATGAGAGAACTGGGGATTCAAAAACACACACGGGCCCCAGAAGAGGATCATGGGAGATGGCAGAGGCATAGAGAGATGTGGTTGATGCCAAGGGGCATCAGGGATGGGCAGTCACCTCCACATGCTTAGAAGCAGCTGGTTCTCCCCCACCCCCACCCCGTGCTGCCCACTGGGGACTCTTGGCAAGCTCATCTGTGAAGAGAGCACTGCTCACCATGCTTCAGGGGTGTGCATGCTGCACTGCGCGCTGCTAGCTCCAGGAATATGGAGCCTCCGGCTCACCCCAGCACCAAGCGGGCCTGTGTCTCCTGCCTTATATTCCTTCCCTCCATCCTGACTCACTTTCACATTCTCTCCTGTGTGTGGATTCTGGGATCCTCACCCTGGCACCCTGCTCTGACTGACACACCACCTTCCCTCACAGTAGCTAGTAGGTCACCAGTCCATTTCCAGGGGACAGGATTCTAGCCTCTGGGGCTGAAGGAGGAGCCCTGGGAGGACTTGATGCTGGAGGTAGGGGCATCAGACTTCTGGACCACTAAAGAGCTTCCCAACCCTGCCTCAGGAAAAGGGCAGTCCTGGTGGACCAAGCCCCCAGGCGGCCTGCAGGAGACACTATGCACTAGAAGAGTCCAGGAGCGGGTCAGGCTTCCTGTTTTGGGGGACCTTTGCCCTCTTTGTCCCCTGACCAGTAGTACCAGGCACTGTCTGGGCTGAGAAAACCCACCATTCCCACCAGGGAATGCCACTGTGTCCCACACATCAAAAAGCACACAGGACAATGCCCTTTGCATATCACTGTATTGTCACCTGAAATGCGCAGTCCGTAAGTGGCTGACTTGGAAATGACCTACTAGGTCACACAGGGCCCAGCCCCTGGGGACTGAAGCTGTGCCAGTGCCCAGAGACTGTGCAAGAGCCTTCTGCAGGCCTTGGCACAGCCACTTGCTTTCCTCAGGCTTCAGAGCTGTGTGTTGTGATAGAGACCAGCTCATGGCTGGGCCCTCTGGCTCCTGAGCAGCAGCTTCTCAAACTCACGAGGTTCTCGGCGGGTCAAAAGCTATTCCTGAAGAAAAGGTTCCTATGGTCAAATCCACTTAGGAACCACTGAGCTAAACACAACCTGAACAGCTCGTTTTTGTATAGGACACACCAGTGCCTTTACAAAGAATCTATGTTTTGTGAACATCTACCGTGAGGGCAGCGTGTAGTACTTCCCCGAATGCACTGGACCACAAGAGCCTTTCCCCGAGAAGGATCTTGCAGGCTGGGGCCCCCAGGCCCCCTGAGCTGTGACCACTGAGGGATTGGCACCTCTGCTGGGTCAGAGCTAAGGCTGTTTCACTGGCAGCACAGTACGACTGCTGTCACGGTGACGAGGGGACAAGCTCTGCCCCTTCTATGGCCATTTGGTTCTTGTCTGTTGTCTTCAGACAAAGACTGGAGGTTGAGCATGACAGTCCATGGAAGTCATCCTGGTTGCCTCAGAGTCCAAGTGACAGAGACAGGAAGTCCACAGGACTAACAAGCCAGCCTCCAACTAGGATGGGGAAGTCAAGTCAGTCCATCCCCAGTGAGACACTTCTAGCCACCTCTCTGGGACCAGCTCTGCCCAGAGCTGGGTGGGTGGTGGATGCAGGTTCACCAGGCAGAGATGAGCATCTGGCAGGTGTTGGAGGACAGCCACATGAGCTCTACCAGGCGGAACTGGAAGTAGCCGATGATGAAGCCCGAGATGACGTCTGTGATATGGTGGCGTCCGATCATCACCCGCGACAGGCCCACGCAGAAGGCCCAGAGCACCAGCAGCACGCGCAGGGGCACCGCCAGGACCAGATGACTCAGGAAGAACTTGGAGACCATGGCGGCACGGCTAGCATGGCCAGCAGGGAAGGCGTAGATGTCCATAGTGAGGTAGTCCAGCAGTCCAGGGCTCGTCTCATATGGGCCACGGCGCTTGATGAGTTTCTGTACCCCAGCCACCGTCATGATGTCCAAGAGCAGGGCTGTGGACAGGACACAGGGGCCTGGGTGTCAACGCCACTGGCTGGCCAAGCTCCAATCCCCATCCCCTCCCTCCAATCATTTCTGTCGGCCTCAGTAACCTCAGGGAACATTCCCACCCCAGGGCCTTTGCACTGGCCATTACTGTTACCTGGACTTCCCTTCTCTGGGTATCCACTTCCTTTAGCAGAGGAGCCACCCCTGGGGCTGTTTGTAGAAGCTCTAGCCCCAGTTCCCTCTCCTTGCTTCCTTTTTCTCACCGCCTGACCATTTGATGTGTTTTTTTCTTCCTTCCTACCTCCTTTGTATGTGTGTGTGTGCACGTTTGCACACAGAGGCCAGCAGTTAACGATGAATATTTTCTTCGGTTGCTGTCCACCTTAGTTTTTGAGGTAAAGTCTCTCACTGAGCCTGCAATCAGGCTGACAGTCAGTAAGCCTTAACGTCTTCCTGTCTTTGCCCTATACAGTGCTAGGGCTATAGGCATGTGTGCACGGCATGCTGGGGCTATAGGCATGTGTACATGGATAAGCCCAGTTTTTTATGTGGGTGCAGTGGATTTGAACTCAGGTGCTCTTATCCGCTGAGCCATCTCTGCAGTCCCTCCTCACCCTCTGTTTTTTTGTTTTTTAGTTTGTTTAGTTTTTGTTTTGTTTTTGTTTTTCAAGACAGGGTCTCTGTGTGTAACAGCCCTGGTTGTCCTGGAACTCACTTTGTAGATTAGGGTGTTCTTTAACTAACAGAGATCTGCCTGCTTCTGCCTTCCGAGTGCTGGGATTAAAGGCATTTGCCACCACCCCCCAGCTGATACTCTACATTTTAAAATTTTTTTGTCCTCTTTGCCCTCTGACATTTTGTTATTTCACTGTTATCTGCTCCCCACCTCACCACTAGTGACGGGTGTCACAGGCAGCTACAGGTACCTGCAGGGTTCCAGGGCTGAGATGCGGGGCCTGAGCTACAAACAGAATTCCTCTTATAGTTAGCGGAGCTCTCCCAGTCCCCTGGGCAGAGCTGTGGTAAAGCTGAAATCTGACTCCAGAACACGTACTCAGCACTGTCGGAACACAGACGGTGGCATTTGGCAGCCTCAGCGCCGTGCCTCCAGGAGGCATGGCTAGCCCTGAATTCACAGAGCTCCTGGCTTGCCTGCCAGGTGCTTGGATTACAGGCATGTACCACACACCTGGCTCTTGTGTGTAGCATCGTGAGGCACCCCTAAACTGCACTCCACAGCGGCCAGGCTACACATATTACCCCACCTCACAGAAGACTACAAAGTTGTGGGGTATGGAATATTCTCATCAATTTCTCCTTTTTGGAATGTTCTGCTCTTTCCCAACCTACTGCCTTTGTCTCCATTGTCTCCTTTAGGCCTCTGGGCTCATCCTGGTCTCACAGACAGGGTAGACACAGGCTGTGTGCTCTCTTCCACATCTGTGTGGTGGCCACTTCAGAACTTTGCTGAGCCTGTCTTGCCATAGGTCTGTCACCTGGCCCCACACAGAGTGGCAGTCTCCAAATGTTAGCTCAATCACTGGCTGGAAACTTGACTTGTAGGCTGGGCCCTTTTCCCATTTTAGAAGTTTAGGGGAATCTTTTGCCTCCGTCCTGAATCTGCTACCATCCCACTGTGTGGTTGTGCTGGGTTACTCTACCTTTGGGCCATCGGATGATGACACTATGCCCAGTTACACTGCCTACTCACAGTGGCTCCTAGGCTGCAGGTGTGGGGCATAGATAAACCCTTCCTGGCCAAAATGAAGACCTGGAGCTCACATCTTTCTGCTCTGGAGCCAGGGCTGTGTCAGAAGGCCCAGTCACAGGCCAGGTCAGGAGCCGAGTCTCAGGGAGTCTCCCCCTCCAATCCTCATGAGATACCAGTGAGGTCCCAGCACATATAAGTCCCTCTCTAGTGATAGCTGCAGACAGACCAGCAGTGTGGTAGAGCCACTGTGACTACGTGACTCAGGGTGTCACCTAGCTACCCCTACCTGTGAGGTGTAGATCGCAGATAGGGTGACTGGTGGTCCCATGCAAGGGATTTAGGAAGTGCCAAAGTGGGGAAGTCCTAGTATCTAGGTGTCATTTGGTCCAGCCTCAAAAGCCTGGCCCATCAGAGAGTTGGGTGAGTGGTGACCAATACTGGAGAATGCCTGGCCAGGATCCAGTCTCCCAAACCTCTCAGTGTTTGTCAATGGCTGACTTGGCCAACACGTTCATGGCCATGGGAAAGGACAGTGGCAGAGAATGGGTTAACCCTGCACAGGTACCTGGCTTCTTCCATCCCCAGCGTGCGCGTGCGTGCGTGTGTGCGTGCGTGCGTGCGTGCGTGTGTGTGTGTGAGAGAGAGAGAGAGAGAGAGAGAGAGAGAGAGAGGATGATGATGGGCCAAAAAGTGATAGTAATACATGCCTGTTGTCTCAGCACTTGGTAGACTGAGGCAGGAGGATAATGAATTGAAGTCCAACCTGGGCTACATAATGAGACCTTGCCTCACAAGACATAGCAAACAAGTTGGAGCAGCTATTGGCTTCCACACCCAAGTTCTTGGGTCTGGCTGGCTCTTGAGATGAACAGGTGTGTGCCAGGCCTGGGGCAGTCTGTCAGGCTGCAGAGCTCCTAAGGGCCCAGAGGCAGACAGACAGACAGTCGCCAAATGGTTGCAGAGAGCAGTGTTACTGGAGAGGTGGGGCCCGTACACAAGCGCCTTGGTAGGCTGCAGCTGTCTGGGTGTTGAGGGCTAAGGACAGAGTGGCTGTGGGTTGTCCTCTCAATGCACAGGACAAGACAACTCTCCCTCCCTTCCTCCAGTGTGGCCAGGCCTGGGTGTGGTTGGGACTGTCGCATAATCTGAGGCCAGAAATAGAAGCAAACATTGCCATCCTCTATGCTGAGAACTCTGCCTGTCTTAGATTTGCTAACCCACACCTCGCTCATCTTGCTCATCTTGAGTGGGGTAAAGTGCCTCCCAGTCGGGAGGGGGCTCAGGATGAAAGCCGCCTGCCTTTGATTTGCTGTGCTGCGGGGGGGGGGGGGGTTCACCTTACTCCTTGGGCCTACACTTACTGACATCCAGCAGGGCAGGGGCTGGGCACTTAGGATCCAGGATGAGAGACCAGACTCAAAGTTTCTACTTACAGACTACATGAAATTTGCAAGCCAGTCTCTCTCTGTTCCCAGCCCTAGCTGATTCCATAGGGAGCAACATGGAGCCCTCTTGAGAGTCCCCTCAGGCAGCAGTAATGAGCAGCACCTAGGACCCCAGCAGAGGCCCAGAGAGAAGCTGTGCTGTGTCCCCCTCTGAGCCACAGCGTTCACCTTTCCCACAGGGAAGCAGGGGCTGGTATCTGAGTGTTCCTGAGCCTGGCTGTCCTGAAGGCCTCCCTCCCGGCTTTAGGGGTGATGAGGGCCTGCCTCCTTCCTCCAGCTCAGCATCCCTCTGAGCGTGTGGTGGCCAGGAAAGTAGAGCACCGGAAAACTCTGGACAAGGCAGAGCCAGGTCCACTGCTATGTAGACCAGACGTAGCGGGAGGATCTCACACAGCCCCTTTAAGGTTTGGGCTGTTTTTCCCTTGAAGACCACCTTAGTCAGCTCACCCCTCTGCAGGCTAGGAAGAAGACAGGAAGGAGCAAGTGGGGGATGGGGCTGTTGGCCAGCAAGGAGCAGAGATATGTCCTAACATGATAGGGACAGGTCTGCGGGTTAAAGTCCCTGGTGCTTCCAGCCTGGAGGTGGCCCCTGCCTCTGACTCCATCCTGGTGCTGGGAAGCTGAAGCTAGGACTCCACAGCCTCCGGGAAGTGAACAGCAATAGGTCTGTATTATAAGGGCGTCTGGCGTAGGATCGCCTACCCACCTGGGTCCCAGACTTCTGCTTTTTAGGGCTCCCTCCTTGAGAAGTGATCATCGGTGTGCATCTGGCGCCTGGTTAAGGGTGGCCACTGCTGTGTAACTCAGGACCCTGAATGCTGTGTAGCAACCCAGTGCCCTTCAAGGCCAGACAGAGACAACACACCACGGCTGAGTCTAGACAATGAGCGCCCAGCGCCACTGCAGACGACAAGGCCTCTGGGTATTTATAGCTACCCAGGGAGAGCGATGGGGCGGCTGTGCTAAGTGGAAACGGCCAACTACAAGACAGGATTTACAGTTATGCCATCAAAGGAGTGATGCAAGCCTGTGTCTGGATACAGAGAGGCCTGCGAGGTATGGGCCTGCCTGCTATCAGGGCTTCTCTGAGCAGGGCTGGAGGGGTGGGATGTGTGGAGATGGAGGTTTTAAATTGTCTCTCTGCACTCATTTTTTGGCCATGAATGTGCATTCTGTAGACAGGGTCTTTAAGTTATTCTTGACTAGGGATGTAGATTAGCAGATGCTTGCCCAGCACTCATGAAGTCCTGGGTTCAATCCACAGCACTGCTTAAGATGGGTGTGGTGGTGCCCGGCAGGGGGTCAGGAGGTCAAGGTCATCCCTGGCTAGTAGTGAGTGTAAGGCCAGCCTGGGCTCCATGAGACCCTGCCCCCACCCTAGTTACTTTTACAGGATAGGACACACCATAGATTCCTGCCATGAGGGACCTGGAGCAGTTAATTGAGTTCACAGACAGAGAAGCGGAGTGGGGCTTGTGGGGTTGCGGGTGGGTGCAGTGGAGAGCTAGGACTTCCAGTTTTGTAAGAGGGTGAACTTCTGGGGATATGTGCTGGCGACATCTGTTGCTACACAGTAAAGTTAATGCCAGTGAACTACGTGCTTAGAAAGGTTCAAATGACATTTTAATGACATATATATGTAACCACATTTGCCAAAAGTTATTTTTAAAATATCAAAGCAACATTCTAAAAGACATGGTCTCCCTGGGGAGCATCTATGAAGCGGACAGGTTGGGAGAAGGAAGGAAGATTGGGATGGGCCTGGCCTCTGGCATAGAGTTCCCTGCTCTGTCTTGAGGAGTGTGTGCATATGTGTAGGTCTGTACACACGCAGTTACTATCTCTATTTCCTGAGAGTCCCTGCCACCCCTGTGCCATGCTAGGCTGCCATCGGGTGGGTCCTGGTCTGTCTCCTACTCTCCTGAACCAAGTGCTCTTCACATTGGACTGTCACAGAGCCTACGCTTTCTCAACCGAGGAATCCGTATCAGAAGCCAGCTCCATGATGTCACCAGGGTACCGTCTCAGCTGAGTGGTTGTGGAAATGCACTGGGCAGACCCGCTCTGCCCTGTATAGTGAATTCCTTTCTATCACCTGTCAGAGCCCACACCAGGACTGGGTGGCTGAAGACCCCCAGGAAGCCGGCTGTCGCATCGTACCCCTAAAATAATACACACGGTGTCCCACCTGTAGAGGTAGAAGCATATCAAACTGAAGATCTGAGATCAGCCTTAGTCAGGGTATCCTTAGTCAGGGGTCCCCAAGAGCAAGAGCTGGTGGGCAGAGGATAGGAGAGGTGACAGACATATCCCCTACAGAGTGGGCTGAGGGCTGAGTGGGAAGCTCAAGGCTGAAGAGGCTTTGTCCTCTGTTCTTGGCAAAAGTGACTAGGGGACAAGACAAAATTGCAGGTCTGTGAGAGCAGAGCCACACCAGTCAAACACAACGGGGACACTTGCTGTGTGCTGGTGTATGCAGGGAGAGGGCCAGAGGTGTGGTACCACTGGGAGGGACTAAGGGACAGGCCCATTTTCTTTGTGACCTATCTTCTGTGGACTGGAAGCTGGCATCAAGGCCACCATAGCCTTTGCCCCAAAGCACTTCCCTGGGACATCTGCCCAGCAAGCACCTGCTCACCCTCAGACTAACATTGTTGCTGGAGACAGGTGGATCCTGGGAGCTCACTGGCCTGCCAGACTAGCCAAATCAAGGGCCTTATTCAAAACAATAGGATACCAGGCAGTTGAGGATGACACCAGAGAGACCTATGACCTCTACACACAGCTGACACCTGTACATGCACACCTACAAAACATGCACACACATCACTAGTTCCCTGAGCTGAACTCATACCTGTAATCCCAGCATTTGGGAGGGGAAGCAGGATGACTAGCTTGAGGCTAGCCTGGGTTATTGAGTGTGTGTGTGTGTGTGTGTGTGTGTGTGTGTGTGTGTGTGTGTGTGATCCTGTCTCAACAAGCAAACAAGGGTGGGTCATGGAGGCATAGAACTGTAATCCTAGCACTTGGGATCAGAAGGTCCAAGGACTCAAGACCAGCTTCAGCTACATAGTGAGTTTGAGGCCACCCTCGGCTACATAAGATCCTGTCTTGCAGGACGGTGGTGGTGTGTGCCTTTAATCCCAGCACTCAGGAGGCAGAGGCAGGTGGATCTCTGTGAGTCTGAGGCCAACCGGGGAGCAAGTTCCAGGACAGACCCCAGAGCTACACAGAGAAACTCCGTCTTGAAAAACAAAATAAAACAAAAGATCCCATCTCAAAAGTTTCAAATGAATCCAATGAATAAAAACAACCCAACAAATAATAACTAAGCATTGGTTGTGGTAAAACTCATTTGTATGCTAACCTAAAAAAAATCAAAGTAAAATAATAATAATAATAATAATAATAATAATAATAATAATAATAATAATAATAAAAAATAAGTGTTGGTGAGGCTGTGGAGAGACTGAGTGTGTGTGCATAGCCAGGAGAAGGTGATATGTACACTCACCGTGGAAAACATGAAAAACAGTTCTTCCAAACCATTAAACAGAGTCACTAGGTGACCCAACAATCTACTTCTAAGCAGCCAAAAGAGCCAGGAGTGGGCACTTGAGATGCACCCCTATAAACACCCCCACCCCCTCGGCACCCCTGTCCCTGTCACAGCAACAGCGTTCATAGGCACCAGGAAGTGGATCCTCCTATCCCTGGACAAATACAATGGGGTCCATTTGCACCGTGTAATATTATCCAGTCATGAAAAGGAGGGAAGTCAGGCTGGTGAGATGCTCAGTGGGTAAAGGTACCAAGCCTGATGACCTGAGTTCTATCCCCAGGACCATGTGACAGGAAAGAAGAACAGGCTACCACAGGCTGTCCTCTGACCACACACAACTGGGCTCCACACAATGCACCATGGCATTCATTCTCTCCCCAGAAAATGTTTAAAAATGTTCTTGAAAGAAAGACAACACTGCTAGATACTCAGGACAAACCCTGAGGGCTTCAAGCTAAGTGAAGTAAGTTGGTCACAGAAAGACAAATGCCAGATAAATCCACGCATAGGAAGCCTCTGTCTCTGTGGTTATATTCAGACAGAAAAGAGTCAGTTGCCACCAAGGGCTGGGCTGGGGTGGATTAGGAGCTTTGTGTAACAGAGGGGAGATGAGGGACACGGGGTGGGGGGGCTGGAGGCAGAGCTTCAGCAGGGGCAGACGATATGTCCTGTGGGCAGACAATAGTGATGATTTCACAACACTGAAGATGTAGTTAAGACACTGAACTGTACATTCACAACACACTAAAATATCTCCACACACAGATTGAATAAATAAATGTAATAGAAATTTTAAATGTCGGCTGGGTGCTGGTGGCGCACGCTTTTAATCCCAGCACTTGAAAAGCAGAGGCAGCTGGATCTCTGTGAGTTCGAGGCCAGCCTGGCATACATAGTAAGTTTCAGGATAGCCAGGGCTACACAGAGAAACTTGTCTTAAACAAACAAACGAACAAATAAATAGATGTTTAAATATCAGTTTGGGGGTGGGGAGATGGCACAGTCAGTAATGTTCTTGGCATGCCAACAGGAGGCCATAAATTCAGAGGCTCTGAAATCTCTGCACCGTGGTGGCAGAGACAGGTGGCTCACTGAGCTCACTAGCCAGCCAGTCTAGCCTACTTGTGCACTTCAGGCTGGGAGAGATCCTGTGTTAAAGAATGGGGAGGAAGGGAGAGGGCTGACTCATAAGGGAGTGACACTATTTGAAAGGGTTGGGAGCTGTGGCCTTGTTGGGAAAGTGTATCACTGGGGGTGGGCTTTGAGGTTTAAAAAGCCCAATCAGGCCCAGGGTCTCTCTGCTGCCTGCATGTCTGGATGGAGAACTCTTCCTGCCTGTGTGCTGCTATGTCCTACCACTAGCACAATGGACTAGATGTCTGAAACTTTAAGCAAACCCCAACTAAATCTCTTTTTATAAGAGCTGCTGTGGTCATAGTGCCTCTTCACAGCAATAGAACACTGGCTAAGACAGTCTGCACACACCATGCCATGTTCATAGGAAAGTCACTAAAGGACTTGGTTGGAGAGATGGCTCAACAGTTAAGAACATTGGCTGCTCTTCCTGTGGACCTGGGTTCAATTCCCAGCACCCATATGGGACCTCACAACTGTCTCTAACTCCAGTTCCAGGGGATCTGACTCCCTCACACAGACATGAAATTGAAAAATGAAAATTATGCCCTGGCAATGCTGAAGCACGCATGGACAGCCCCATATGAACGGTTCTGTTGAACTTGTCCATATTGGGTTTCATGGTCTAAGATGATGAGGACTGACCAGGTCTCTTCCTTAAGAGGGCACCAGATCTCAGTACAGATGGTTGTGAGCCGCCATGTGGTTGCTGGGAATTGAACTCAGAACCTCTGGAAGATCCATCTCTCCAGCCCACTCACACAGACATACAGGCAGGCAAATCACCAATGCACATAAAGTAAAAATAAATAAAATCAGCTGGCAGTGATGGTGCACACCTTTAATCCTAGCGTTCCAGATGCAGAGGCAGGTGGATCTCTGTGAGTTTGAGGCCAGCTAGGTCTACAGAGCAAGTTCTAGGACAGTCAAGGCTGCACACAGAAACGCTGTCTTGAAAACTAAAAATAAATAAATAAACAAATCATTTAAAAAAAGGATTTGGACCTTGGTAAGAAGGCACAAGCCACTTTCCACCTGGGACCATGACCTGGCTCCCTGTAGGGTCACCCAGCCTGGTGCTTAGGGGAGGGACAATGAAGGTGATGGGGGTCACTGCACTCGCATCCAGGCCACAGAAGGGACCTTGTGGGAGGCTGACCTAGTGACAATGACAATGCCACCATGATGATAGCCATGCTCACCTAAGTGCCTCCTAGCCTTAGCACATGCTAAGCCCTTATGCTGATACTGCCTTCAAACACCCTAACAACCCATTTGACAGACGAGGGAACTGAGGCTCCAAGAGGTGAAGGCACTTGACTGTGGCCACAGTCTTCAGCGGCTCCGACTAGGTCTTCTGGACTAGGGCTGGAGGTTGGAGGACATGTGGGACCTTCTGAGGCCCCACTCCTGTTTTCTACCACGTCCAATCTGCCCCTCGGGGTCCTGGTTGTAGGCACGAGACCTCACCCTCAGCCCAGAGGTTTCCTGGGCACTGACCACATGCCCTGTGCTCTGAGTGAGGGCTGAGCTGGACAGATGCCTCCAGGCCCTGAGTTCTAGTAATGGTGACACCAGGCATTGTGCTTCCCCAGCTCCCTTCAAATCCCAACCAGGGATTTGTTGTCCAGGGCACGGATCGGGAAACTGAGACTTAGAGGTGAGAACTGACTTTATCAACACTGTTTCCACAGTAAGGGGAGGGGAGGCAAACAGAGTCCAGCCTGACCAAGGCCTGGGCTCCAGGGGTGACAGTACCCCAGGGCATCAGAAGGCTAAGTGACAGGCCTGCTTCTCAGTGGAGGATGGCTGTCCCTGCATGGAGGAGGTAACCAGGGTCTCTCCTGGAAGGTGAGCTCTGAACTGTGGGGGCCAAGACCCACCTGGCTATTTTTTTTCTTGGTTAGCCTGGAACTTCCTTTGTAGACCAGGCTGGCCTTGAACTCAGCTTCACCTGCCTCTGCCTACCAAATTTTGTACCTACAATTTTACGCTACCATGCCCAGATTGTTGTCGGTGTTTTGAGACAGTCTCATATAGCTTAGGTTAGCCTCAAACTATGTAGCCAAGAATGGCTTTGAACTTGTGATCTTCTTGCCTCTTCATCCTGAGTGCTAGGATTTGGGAACATGCCACCACGGCGGGTTTGACGTGTCCTGAGCATGGGACCCATGGCTTTGTCCATACTAGGCAAGCACTCCACCGGTGAGCCCCAGTTGCCCGCCTTGTTATCTATCATGTTTTTCTCCCACTAGGCTAAGATGCTGGAGACCACACTACATGTAGGGGCAGTGGCTCCAGAGGTGCGTGCTGGCTCCTGCATGTTCAAAGCCACCCCCCCATCCAGTTTGCTGGGAGGGGGCCCTTGCTCTACCACATTAGAGGCTTGTCCATTTCTGGGGCAGCCGGGTTTTCACTGAAACTCCTTCCAGAATCAGAGGAGCCACCTTTTCCTGGACCTGATGCAGAGGGTGGGAGCAAAGACTCACAGAGCACCCTAGGGACCCAGAAGAGCCAGGAGGATGAGCTGGGTATCACCTCCAGGTAAAGGGGATGGTTTGCTTTCAACATGGCCACCACAAGGCAACTGGCACATGGCCGTGCCAACCTGGAGGGTTAGAGGCCAAGACTTTAGCAAAGGAAACTGACCATCAGACTCCCTCCTCCAGAGACATCCATGAGAAGGAGCAAGCTAGTACTCCAGGAAGATCAGCGTGCATAAGTAGGGGACCTTAGGTGGGTACCTTGAACCTTCAGACTCTAGAAAAATTTTGGGCAATTTGTAGGGTCTCTGAACTGAGCGTGGAGGAGGGGACGACGGGGGGGGGCAGCTCAGTACTGTCTGTAAGTGGTCAGAACAATAATTTGACAGTGACATCCCTCTAGGTCACTCAGAAGAGCCCTCAATCTCACCCCGTAGTTTCGGCTTCTTCTTTGGAAGCCTACCCGACATCGTGTTTCTATCTGTCTGCAGGGAACTGGCCCCCAGGGTTGCATGCAAGACTCTGTATGCTCAAGGCCCCCCAGTGTGCAGGGGGCCCTTGTCTCACCACTCTAGAGGCTTGTCTGTTTCTGGGGCACCCTTCCTGCCTAACCTCATTAGATGAGTTCCTTAGTTTCTCAGGGAACCTGCTGATCCTGGAAGGGGTGGGGCTGCGTCCTCCCCAAAGGCCTGGCGAGACCAGGTGACAGGTGGCCAGCAGGCACACTCACCTAGTAGCAGGTTCATGAGCACCTCCTGGCCTGCCAAGGTGCTGCTCCTCACCAGGCAGAGAATGGTGCCCCCGATCCAAGGGATGCCATGGCCTGTGATGCCAATGAGCTTGACCATGGAGCGGGCACTGGCCCAGGATGCAGCCCGGCCGGCACACACCCCCAGTCGCTTGGACATGCAGATGTCAATGGCCAGTAGGGAGTTGAAGGCGATGCCCTTGAATGAGGGGTTCAGCTGCATGCAGTCCTCCTCCGGCAGCTGCTGCGACTGGCGACGCTCCCGGGGCCCGTCGCTGGAGGGTGGGGGCTGTGTCGAGGGCCCTGAGGCCTTCCTACCTGAGCTTCTGGGCTCCTGGGTCCCCTTGGGGGGCTGGTTCAGGGACAGGAACTCAGCCCGGTTGAGGACATTGTTGCGGTCTCTGGCTCGGGCCCGGCTCTGGGAAGCTGGCATGGTGACCTCACTCACTCTGAGAAGGCCAGTCCCAGCCCAGTTCCAAGGGCCTTCTCCCAGAAGACAAGAGCCACCACCTTCTCCGAAGCAGCTGTTAAATATAGAGAGGAGGATAGCACATGGCTATTTACCTCCGACTGACACCCGGCTCCGAGGGGACGTCAGTGCCAGCTGGGCAGCCAATGGAGCCCACCCTTGCGGGGCCAGAGCCAATAGAGCCACCCGAGAGGCGGATGAGTCCACAGCTGAGGCCTGGCTGCTTCGGGCCTGGGCTATTTAAATCTGCCAATGGCTGGTTCTCGAGCTCTGAAGAACTCTGGGAAATGTAGTCCATTTTTTGGCTTCAGCAGCGGCCTCCCCTCTGGACTCTGGCCCTAGCAAGAGATGGACCCAAATTAACCTGCTTTTTTCAGTTGTAATCTTGACCAGTCCAGACCCTTAGTAGCCAGGCCCTCCTATTTATTCCCCTGACTGGGAGGTGGAAACCTAGTTCCAGGGACTGGAGGGAGTTCTTGATCTCACAACTACCCTCGTAGTAAGAACATTCAATTTCCAGGTCTGATTATCTGATTATCTTTTTTTCTTCCTTCCTTCCTTCCTTCCTTCCTTCCTTCCTTCCTTCCTTCCTTCCTTCCTTCCTCTCTTTCTCTCTCTCTCTCTTTCTTTCCTTCATTCCCTCCCTCTCTCCCTCGCTCCCTTCCTTCCTTCTCCTCCTCCTCTTCCCTTTTTTAAAATCTGGGGTTGAGTTTACTGTAAAGAATCACGGTGCAGTCAAACGGCTGTTTGTGAGCCTGGCTTTCCATTAGAGAGATGGATAATTAATTGGGAAAAGATCTGCCTCTTAGAGGTTGCCTCTAGTACTTGGAACTGTTACAAGGGTCTTAAGTACCCACACATAGCCACCGAGATCCAGGCTCTGTGCTAGGGTTGGGCACACTACAGAGTGAAGCTGGCCTTTCCCCAACAATCAGGAAGATCAAGGTTCCCTACAGATTAATCAGACGAGACATAAATGACCACAATTGTAGGAAGGCCCTGCAGGACCCAGGCCTGGAGGGGCTGGCTGATGAAGAAAGCACACATGTGAGAAGCTGAGGGGGAGAGACTGTCCTGTAGGAAGGATGAAGCATCAGTTGCTGGTACATGGGAAAGGAGAGAAGGGGGTGCATCCCAGAGGGTACCCCAGACGACAGCTAGAGAGGCCCTGATGAGCATATGGGGATTGAGGGAGGCCTCCTGCAGCTCCCCTGGTAGTGGCTAAAACTGATGCCCGTGGCCCTCTGAGGCGGCCTGGCCCTAGGCTGCTGATGGGAGATGCTCAGTGTGGTTGGCTAAACAGTGAAAAGTAGCCACTTGGGCTCATCACATTGGGATTATGGTTTGTCTTCTGCCAAGTTCAGCCCAAAACACAGCCTATGCATGAAGGCCCAGAACTACCAGAGAAACTTTCAAGGACAAGGAACCAACTCAGGTCCTGTTGGCTCTAGTTTCAGCAGACCAGTCCAGGCTCTAGAGGCAGGAACACAGGGATCCATCTCACACCATCGGCAAGATCTCGCTCAGCCCATCACTCCTCTGAGCCTTGTTGCTTCTTCCTGTAACAGGCATCATTGTGCCCACCTTGTAGGACTGTGGAAGGCACTCAAATAGAAGATGTTTCCATGTGACATTGAGTGAAGTCTCCTCTTCCTTCAGTGGGACTCAGCTCATGGTCTGACTCTGTCCCATTCTTGACTGGGGTGAGGCAAGTATCCAGCTTTAGTGTGGGGTTCCTTGCAAAATCCAGTCACATACAGCTTGGCTAAACTAGGTACCCATTCTTCCTCTTCTAGAATGTTCATTTCAAGCCAAGCATGGGGTGAAAGAGCCATCACACATATCCTCTCGGGTGTGGCAACAAGACATGAGCCCCCTCATCTTGGACTCCAGGCAAGTTGTTCTTGCCTGGAAAATGATCAATAACGGACATATGTTTGGTTTTGAATAAGTGAGTTTATTAAGTATAAAGCAAGTCAAAGAAAAAGAATAAATAGCAAATAACAGAGAAAGAGGGATAGTGGTTTGAAGGTGTCCCTCATAGCCTCAGACATCTGAATACTTGGTGATCTTGAAACATCAGACACTGTTAAGGAGGCTTAAGTGGCCTTATTGGATGTGTTTTAAGACTCATGCCATTTTGAGTTCACTCTCTTTTTGTGCTTGTGGTCCAAGATGTGAGCCCTCAGCTTGCTGCTGCTGCCATCAACATGCCTTTGCTTCACCCTCTGGAACCATAAGCCCAAATAAACTCTTCTGTAAGTCGCCATGGTCATGGCGTTTTATCACAGCAACAGGAAAGTGACTGAGATAGATAGGAAGATGGATGGATGAATGGGTGGAAGAAAGGATGGATAGAAGGATGGATTTAAGGGTGATGGAAGGAAGAATGGATGGAAGGAAGGAAAGATGGATAGAAGGAAGAAAGAATGGATGAATGGATTGATGATGGATGGATAGAAGGATGGATTTAAGGGTAATGGAAGGAAGGATGGATGGAAGGAAGAAAGGATGGATAGAAGGATGATGGATGGGAGGAAGGATGGATGGAAAGATGGGTGGATGGATGGAAGGAAGGATGAATAGATGTAAGGAAGGAAGGATGGATAGATGGAAGGAAGGAAGGAAGGAAGGAAGGATGGAAGGAAGAATGGATGGATGGATGGATGACAGGCAGTCAGACAGATGACAAAACATCATCATATTGAATACTTAAAGCATCTTGCAGAAATTGAGTGGGACACCACCTTTGGGGCAGTCAGCTGGTGTCCCTGACAGAGTGGGTTCTGGACAGAGAAGAGTGACCCCTTGGGCTAGGCTTCCAAGTAAGAGAACAAATACAAACACACAGAGATGCCATCATCAAAGTGGGCACTGACAACATCTAGCAGGAACTGCCCTGGAAGCTGAGGCAGCTGGAGTTCCTGCTGAGTTCTCTCTCCGTGGGTGATGTCTTTCCCATTGCAGACACTTTGACATCTCTGGGTAAACAGTAGTAACATCTGTTGGTAACCGTTCACCTTTCAGCTGTGCTCAAGAACCTGCTTTTATTTTCCATCTGAGACAGAGTCTCACTATGCAGACCATGCTGGTCTTGAACTCACAGACATCCATCTGCCTCTGCCTCCAAGTGCAGGGGATTAGCGGTGGGTGGAAGCCTATCTGTTTTTTCTTCCTTTCCTGTCTCAGGGTCTGAGGGCCAACCATCCCCAGACAAGGAGTCTTGGAGGGAACTTTGGAACAAACATACTTAGGTTTGAAATGGGGTGGGGAGGCCCTCCTTCCAAAGCCAGCCTCAGGGAACTGGAACAAAATGAAAATGTCCCGATATAATGCGCATTACACAGGGGGACCCTATGTCCTGAAGGTGGGTGCCCAAATGTGTGGACACTGGGAAGTATACTTCAACTGACTGACACCATTCAACCAAGAAGCGGTCATGCTGACCCCACTGGACAGATACGGAAGTTGAGTCTCAGAGAGGTGAAGGCATCCAGTCGAGAACTGAAAAGAAGCAAGACCCAGACTCCTAAGCAGTCTCCAGGATAGGGACATTGAAGCCTTTCCGCTTAGATTCTTCAGTCCACAGGGACTGGAAATGTTTGATCAATTCTCTGCCAGGAAAGTCACCTTACCCTCCAGGGTGGGGCCATGACCTTCATCAGCGGCTGAGGAGCCCAGACAGCCAGGACTATTAATGCCTAAGGCTGTGTCAGCATTTTCTTCTGGCTGGAGTGGCCAGTAAGTTCTGTGGAGGCCACGGGGTCCAGTTTAGCCTGTCAGTGGGTAAGACAGACCGTGGAAAGCAACAGTCCTAGGTTCAATTCCTGGCTTAGCCACCATCAACTGGGTGGCCACAGGCAAACCATCCTACCCATCAGAACCCTGTAAAAACCTCACTCAGCACAGGTGCTGCTGTCTTCCCGTGTGACCAGGACCCCCCTACTCCTCTCTCTGCTGGGAGAGAGCTGGTTATTTTCACAGACGGCTGAGAAGCAAGTACCATGTCTCAATTCATAACCCTTCACCAGCACCCACTACAGGACACAGTCCAACTTCTCAACAGTCTTGGCATTCCCTCAGTTATTCAGACAATGCTTTCATTGATCTCTTCCCGCAGATTAGCTGCGGAGACAGGGCACACATCCTTGAAATGATGAGGTACTTAAAAGACAGTAAAATATCACCAATAAATATTCTTTTTGCCATCAGAAGTTCATTTGATTTGATATTTCGAGACAGGGTTTCTTTGTGTCATCCTGGCTGTCCTAGAATTCTCTCTGTAGGCCAGGCTGGCCTCAAACTCAGAGAGATTCACCTTCATCTGCTTCTGGAGTACTAGGGTTAATGTACTGGCAAAATGTTACTTTTTGCTACAATAAACAATTATTATTACAGATGACAGTTATAATCCTATCACTCAAAAACTAATACATTAACATAGGTGGAATACTTGTTTCATTTCCAATTATTGCAACATTTCTGTTTTAATAAACAGAAAGTAAAAAGCAAATACTATCCATGTATATTGTATCTATTTGCATATATAAAAACACACTTAAAATATGATTACATTTTAGAATATGACTTATCTTTTTTACTTAAAAATAAATTTGACCATGTTTCCATGACCATCAATCTTGTCCTTTTTCTTTTTTTTATATGTATGGATGTTTTGCCTGCATGCATGTCTGTGCATCACATGTGTACCTGGTGCCTGCAGAGACCAGAAGAAGGTGCTAGATCCCCTGGAACAGGAGTTACAGATAGTCATAAGTGGCCATGTGGGTGCTGGGAAATGAACCCAGGTCCTCTGGAAGAGCAGTGAGAGCTCTTAACCACTGAGCCATCTCTCCAGCCTCCTATTATTTCTTAATAACTGCCGTTTTGTCACATAGAGAGGCCATCACCTACGTAAGAGCCCCTCTATCATTCCTGCTTTTGTTTTGTAGCTACTGTCTTCAAAACTATTGTGGAATGAGCAAACTTGCACTCATGTCCCTGCGTTCCAGAACTACTGTGGGGTGAACATACTTACAACATGTCCCTGTGTTCAGGAACTACTGTGGGTGAGCATACTCGCACACACGTCCCTGCATTCAGGAACAGGATGTAAACAAGCACAAGCCAAACAAGATGCTGTGGTTTGTTGGGCTACCGTGAGCTGCTGCTGTGTCTGAACACAGGAAGCAAGAGGGACGGCACCCTCTTTCCACTTTAAATGACAAAGCATTCTGAGTGGTGACATCATGTTGAGGCCACAGTTACCAGGGCCAGAGCTGAGACTTAAGCTGCTGGTCTCACACACTCTTGGTGACAGGGATGTGTTTCTGGCCACATGTACCCTACAGCATCTCTGTCCCCTGCTTGTGTGGTCTCACATCTCACTTCCTGAGTCCTACTGTGTGCAAGGCTCCACAGGGAGTACAAAGGGGAATGTGCCACAGACAACCTGGCTCCCCCGAGTCACTGCCTCCCTGGCATGGCCCTGAGCCATGCTGCATGCACCACGGACTGTGGAGAGTTGAAGCTAAGTGTGTCAGACCCAGGGCTCGGTTGTTGTGTATGTAACAAAGCTTTTCCTGGGGAGACACAACACACACATCTACCACCCTAGACAGGGAGCCCACCACAGATCAACGTATGGATACCGCCAAAGTCCAACTTAGTGAACCATGAGTTTTATTGGGGTTACTTACAGGAATATGGATGGGGGGTAACTTACAGGGGCAGAAGTGACTCAAAGACAGCTGCATCACCAAGACCCACCCCAGCAGGAGTGACAACTCACAAAGCTGGGAACTTGGAGCACACTGCGCAGCCTGGAGGCTCTCAGGAGGTTGGAGAGTGTCCTTTCCAAGTAACTCTGGATTCCAGACGGCTCAGCTGGTTTCTTCTTGCAGGCAGCTGCTCTGGGCTCAGAATTTTTTTTTTTTTCTGCTTTATTGCTCACTCTGGCAGGGAGGGACCTAGTGAACCTGGTCAGTTTCAGGGACTTCCTGAAGCTGTTTTGAGTTGTTTACCTTCCCGCTTAAGGCACTTCCTTGTGCTATGGGGTTTTTCCGTTTTGGAGGGGCCACAACCCCATCTCTGACCATTACCGTACCACTCTCTCTCAGGAGCAGAAGTTTCTGGCAGCCGGTACTGTTTGCTGTCTTGGATGTTTAGGGTGAAGCCATGCTGACCATAAGCATGTACTGGACACTTGTATGTATGAGTGAATTTGCTGGTCCCTATGTTACCTGCCTGAGCTGTCTGAGCCTGCACAGACATACACCCTGACTCAGTCAGATCAAGGAGAAAATCGAAGTTCAGAAGCAAAGGAACTCTACCCAGGCCATTAAATGAGTCAGTCATTAGGGTGCCCTGCTATTCAAACCTCTCCCTGTCTCTGACAGACAGCCTTTAGGTTTTTTGTTTGTTTTGTTATGTTGTTGTTTATTGAGATCTATGTCAGTTCCTAACACCTTGTGTACTTACTCCTTACTGCTCTCCTAGCAAAGTGACAGCCCCAAGTGCCGCAGTTGTTACCTGTTGACATGTGCTAGACAGGCTCTGGCACACACCAGGCACCCAGGAAACACTGACCGAAAGACAGCTCAGAGCCTGGCTCTAAGAAATTGCAGACCTGGCCATCACAGACCGAAGACCAACAGAAGGCTGCTCTCAGAAGCAAGGACCCCAGAAGAGAAAGGGATGGTGGGCAAGAGCCTGGAGAGGTGACGCTCTGGCCAGCGAGGTCCCCACCCCCGACACCGCGGGAAGCAGCTTTCATCACTGCCTCCAGCGCTGGCGCGCGCCAGGGATCATTTTCCCGGTTCGCATTTCTAAGGCTGCTGCTGGGTTATTTTGGTCGGGAAACCTGATCCTTCGCGTTGGGTTTATTTTAGCACCTTGGAGAACTCTCAGTGCCACACCGGATCCGAGGCCGCACCCAACCTGCTGTTGCTCCCTCTGTCTTCCCCTAGTCGCGCCTCACAGCGGACACCCCGCTCCCGGGCTGGGGCCAAAGTGGGTCCCCAGGCCCTCGCTTCGTACACGCAGGGCGGGGACAGGAGGGCGCCCGCCGGAGACCCGATCCCCGGAAGGCGGCAGCTACAAGAAAGCGTCAGCCTTGAGGACCCAGTGGGCGCGGGGATGGGAGCGCACTTGGCACCAAGCCAGCAGTGATGCCCCTCAGCCTCCGCCCAACAGCCAGTCCCACATTGACAGGCGACAGCCCCCACGCAAACACACGCACTCTCTCACTCTCTCATACACACTCCTGCATCACAACCACGCCCACAGCTACACCCACAGCCGCTCACATGGGTGCATGCACACGACACTCTTCCACAGACAAACACGCTTGGACACACAGCTAAAACAAACACTGGCACACATTACATAGTTGCTATAGGCACATGCTCTCACATTGTCATACACTGTCACTCATCATACTACCCGGGACTCGTACAAACCATTGCACATTAAAGCACAGACACAGACGTGTGGGCACGTTTCCACACACACCAGCTCACTCCCCTACTGACGAACACATTTTTCCCTTCCGCTCCCAGTTCAATACAGAACTGCACATCAAAACAACTGACTTCCTGGTTGATAGAGATTGATTATTGTAACCACTAGAAGCTTCAAATCATACCTATTCATTATTTATGCTAATTCATGCCTCCGTTCATCATTCCTGGAGTTATCCCTCATCATTCTTCTGTCCCACAGGGATGTAAGTGCTTTGACCGTCTGAGGAGGCTTGAGGAGGTGTTCAGTGAACAGTGGCAAAAGGCTGGTGGAGAGGTCCCAAGCCAGCAGCGCCCTGGGAGAATGTGGTCCGGAGCATTTGGCTACGATTGTCTAAATTCCCAGGTTCACAAAGAGGCCAGACAATGTGGTTTTGTTTGTTTGTTTGTTTTGTTTTGTTCAAGGCAGGGTTTCTCTGTGAAACAGTCCTGGCTGTCCTGGAATTCACTTTGTAGATCAGACTGGCCTCAAACTCACAGAGATCCACCTGCCTCTGTCTCCCAGGGCTGAGATTAAAGGTGTGTTGGCTCAATGGATTTTATGCACTTGCTGCTGCTTCCCTGCTGTGCCCTATGCCTGGCCACCGTCCTCAGCAGAGAGCGATGTTATCACTGCGCTGGGGTCAGGAGACTTGAGATTTAGTCACAGAGAGTCTCTGGATGACTTCTCTGTGGTACCAGCCCTCTCTCAGCTGGCCAGGTTCAGCCTGCTACTTGCAGGCCCACCCAGCTTCACCTAGGTCTGACTCCTTGCCTTTTGATGATAACCCCTCCAGCCAGAGGTGACACAGACCAGCCTGTGGGGATTGTGGCCCCACCTACCTGACCTTGGTGGTCATTCCAAGTCTCCCCATTGGCTTTCTGTCTGATTCTAAACAGTTGGGGCAAGAACCCTGCTTCCCAGGGCAACAGAATCCCCGGGCTTCACATTTCCCTCCACAGTTTGAGGACTTCCTCTAAAATGGCCTTTCTGGACATACAAGGACCTTGCCTTTGGAAGTAGTGAGCTCCCGGTGAATCTTCTGGAGCCCTAAAAGCAGGTGGTTCCTGAGAGTCAGTGAACCTTGTCATGACCTGTGGTAGCCACGGAGCATGGCTGCACTGATCACGGGACTGCGGGTGAGAGGGCCCATTCCATCGCAATCACCCAGCTTCTGGGTTCAACTGCCACCTCACTCACCCCAACCCCAGGCACCCGTTTCATCTGTGTAGTGGGATGACAAGGCCTGGCTTTGGGGGTCATTGCCAAGGCTGTGAAGACAGTGCGTGCAGAAGCCCCTGGCTCATAGTTTACTCAGCAGAGAGATGCTGTACTGGGCCATGTCTTGGGTCTCTGGGGGCTTGTTCAGGGCTGCATGCTATTTTTTGTCTCTCACTTGTATATCTTTGGGTTTGCATGATCTCCCTAATCTAGTGCACCAGGGCTGTGCAACCCTGACCTACGTATGGCAAAAGGGAGGGGATGGGGACAGTGTGAGTACACTGGTATAGAACACATCTCTAACTGAGGTCCTTTTTCTCTGCTCCACAGACTGCAGCATCCTATACTCTCATGGCCACATCCTGACCTTCCACATAAGCTGAAGCTGATATAGGTTTGTGCCCAACACTTACAAACCTCCCAAGAAAGCCATACAAATAGAGGGCTGTGTGGGGAGGTGGGAGAACCAGGGGGCCCAAGAGTGCACAAGTAGGCAGATCAGGAAATGGGCCAGGGCATCTGTGTGGGGAGGTGGGGGAGGCAGGAGGGCCAAAGGGTATGCAAGCAAGCAGAGCAGGAGCTGGGGCAGGGAATTTTTAAGTGAGCCAAGTCCTGGCTGCTCCTGCAGGAGCTACCCCTTAACTATAAGCCTGGCAACTTCCAATCCTGGGCCGACCCTCTGCAGGTCAAAGTGAAGTTCTTCACAGGGGTGATGTGATGGGGGAGCAAGTGAAGGGAGGTTTTATTTCCCCACACAAACCCTTATCTGTGGACATTCAAGGACCTGTGGCCTGCTCTGGTGGCCAGTCCATCTTAGTTCAGAGAAACCAGTCTTAGTAAGCAAGTATGTGGGCGTTGAGGGTGGTGCGATTGGGGCCAGGATCCAGATTTCAGTGTCTCCTGGTTTCCTATTACCATCTCCCAGGGTCCAGGTGAACCTGGATGATGATGTCGGTGTGGGTGTGACACACAGTGGTGCCCTTCTGCCATCATGTGCTCAGGTTGGAATACCTGAACATGTGTGATACTTGTGTACTGTAGAGCTCAAAAGTACCGACAGCGTGTTTCAGGGGAATCCCTCCCCCAGGAAACCAGCTCCAGGGTCTTCCCGGTGCAGCTGGGCAATGTAGCCTGTGGCCTCTTTCCCCTAAGCAATACAGGCTCCACACATGAGCCCAGAGCAGTCTGGAACGTGGTGTCTTGTTTTTGAGAGAGCATCTATACTTTCATGGAAGCACCGTGGCAACTGGGACCTAATAGGTTCCAGGCATTTGGGGTGATTGAAAATGAGTTGGGCCTCCCAAAATTTCATGGCGTCCTCCCGTACAAATGGTGTAGCATAGTAGTTCTCTAATGGCATGAGGTGTTGCAGGTTGTAGGGGCTCCCAGAAGAACAGAATGTAGTGCGGAATCTGGGGAGGCCACTGTGGTTTCATAGACCAGGAAAGACTGCAAATTTTACACGAGGCCCTTAGGAGACCACATGCTTCTACGGTTTTACATCAGGCAGGACTGGGGTATACCAGGTCCCTAAAAGTTGGATGGGAGCCGGGCGGTGGTGGCGCACGCCTTTAATCCCAGCACTCGGGAGGCAGAGGCAGGC
>NC_022011.1:44884534-44893628 GCF_000317375.1 Microtus ochrogaster
TTGGATGGGAAAAGGACATCACTCCACTAGCTGGGAACACAGGACAGCAGCAATGCTGCTATGAGAGTGTGGCTGGGAACAGGCAGTAGTCACCCTAACTGGCCATTTCCTGCGGTGGCTGAGCAGGAGTGAGATGGATTCCCCATAGAGACCCTCCCAAAGTTTCAGAAATGCCCCTGTCATCTGCTTAGCAGACTCTAGCCTTGGAACTAACTACAAGCACCCAGCCTGTGTCTGTTATGGACAGTCTTGAAAGTCAGGCTTAAGAGGCTGTGGCGGCAGCGGTGGGGCGTGCCTTTGGTGTCATTGCCAGGTTTTCTGATGTCACAAACTCTCCTTTATCTAGAAGGTAACTGCAGGGTAGGGGTGGAGCTAAGGCCTGAGGCTACTTGGGTTCTTGCTGTCCCACTGCTGTCACGGGGATAAACTGCTTTTGAACCTTATCTCTGAGACCACCTGAGGGTCTTGCCAGGGAGCCCTGCCAGGTTGGGGTGGTAGGCCAATCTTTTCAGTCTTCCCATTCTGGATTTTTTTCCTTCCCTGTGAGATGTACATAAAGAGCCTTCCCACTCAGAGTGTCTGATGAATGAAAACTTCTCACACACTTGGGGACAACTACAGTCTGACCATCCTACAAACGCAAAGGACCAACACTGGGGAACTAATTTCTCCCACCCACCAAACCTTGGGACCTCCCAAAGCTTCCACAGTCTCCACCCAAACGCCAACGCAGGCAGACAGGATTTCCAGGGCAGTGCCCTGGGTCTTCTGAACTGGAAACCCCCCTGACATCCGAAGTCAAAGGGCAGTAGGAGCACCCCCCACCCAGGACTGGCGTGAGACGGAGGACTACACTACCCAGAATTCCTAGGGTTAGCAAAAAAGGAAATGTCGTTTATGCAAGAAGAGGCTCAACTCCCCCAGCAGCTGCAGAGGGGGGGGGGGGGAAAGAGGGAGAGAAGGATAACCAAGGGGGGAGGGCACGCTGAGTGCGGGAGCGAGGGTGGAGAGCCGGGCCGGCCGGAGGAGGAGGCGGCGCCCGCCCGCCGGCCGCCGCCTGCGGACCTGCATCCCGCGGGGCGCACTACCGAGCGGCGGTCCTGCGTGCGCCGGTGCGCGCTGTCGCTCGGCTGCGAGCGAACGCGGGGGCCAGGCCGGCGCAGGGGCCGAGTTTCTGCAAAGTTTGACCTGGTTGCCTTTCTGATGCTGCAGCAGAGCGAGGCGGCGCTGGGCGCGCCAGGCGGCTGCGGCGCGGCGGCGGGGCAGAGCGGCGATAGCACGCTCACAATGATCATAAAATAAGGAGGCGCTCGGGGTGGGGGCAAGAGAGCCCCGAGCCTCAGCCCTCCGCCCCCGGCCATCCCCACAGCAGCCCAGGAGTCAGGAGGGGCTTGGAGACCCGAAGCGCCCACGCCATCCCCAGACCCTAAAAGAGCCGTGAACTACCCAGGGGAGGGGGGCACTCCGAGAACGTATGGGCGGAGGGGTCGGGGCGTCCGGAGGGCAGTGACCCAGGCACCCGGAGCGGCCCTAGGGGCAGGTGAGTTCGCGACACCCCCTGGGTGGGGAGGTGAGTGCCAAAGTTCCCGGGCAAAGGCGCACACCCCGACGCTGTGCTCCGCTGCGGCTAGCGGCTGGAGAGGGGAAACCGAGGCAAGGGGTGCGGGGGTGGGGGGAACAGGGGACAGCGCGCCCTCTTGGGGTCAAGCCACCTCAGCCGGCTAAGGGCCTCATGGACCGGCCTGGGGATGGCACTGCGACCCCGGAGGACCGAGAGACCCGAGAGAGAAGGGGCGTTCCACGCTTGTGGCTTGGTGGTAAAACACAGCACGAGGGCCGGGAAGTGCTAGTGACCCACTGCGGTGGCAGTCTGACCGACCCCCTTACCCCGCCCCCGGGCTAGAGGGGTGTCAGCGGAGATGTCACGGGAGGCGATTATTTGCTGGTGCGCGCAGTCGTGCGGCGGCCACTGACGGGGCGGGCGGAGAGGGGGCGCCACCTCCGGGGAGACCGCCCAGAGCTGCGCCGTCAGCTCCGCAGCCCGCGCCAGGCGCACACGCATCGCCGCGCCCTCGCGTTCCCCGCAGTAAAGTTCGGCTCAACTTTGACGCCCTATCCCTTCCACCTCTCTGCAGGTCCTCAGCGGCCGCGGCGAAGCAGGCGGTGGCGGACACCCAAGCGCAGCCCCGGTGCCCCACGCGGCGGTCGGCGGCGACAGCGACAGCGACAGTAGCAAAGGAGCGCGCGAGTGGGCGCCGGAGGGGACCCAGAGAGCGCCTAGCCCGGAGCGCGCCTTTTGGAACCGCGCGTGGGTGCCGGCCACGCAGGGCGCCAGACCTCTGCCGATTGAACAAGAACTCACACTGCAATTGATTGGGCCCCGCCGGGAGGGCGCGTGTGTCCCAGGGAGCGGGTGCGGAAGGCAGAAGGGCAGGAAGTCGGCGTTCTGCAGCGAGGGTGGCGCGACCGCGCAGGGACCGAGCCTTCCTTATTTATGTGCATGCCAGCGCTCGTCTGCTTCCTCCGAAGACTTCAGGGAGACTGTCCGACCTACCATCCCCAAGTGTGAGGACGCAGGGCTGAATGTCAGAACAACATGCTTATCCATTAAACTACAAACTTTTCTTTTTTTAAACCCAAAGAATATCGGTGGCTTTTGCCCACTGTTAGAAGAGGGAGCCCAGGGCTCTTGAGATGCAGCAGAATCCGTATTTATAATCAGGTCCAATAGTGCTATGCAAGTCCCCTCCACTCAGTAAGTTTTCTATCCTATGGATCTCGCTTTAGAGCTTTGAGATTAGATTGCGCACTCTACGCTGGGTCCTGCAACCTTCATCCTTTCAATGCCCTGTTATTTTTGGGACTACTGGCCTTTCCTGGAGATTAGAGCGGTCCTGTGTGCCATGGGCTGTATTCAGAGCATCGGAGGCAAAGCCAGAGTCTTCCGGGAAGGAATTACAGTGATTGACGTGAAAGCCTCCATCGACCCCATCCCCACCAGCATTGATGAGTCCTCCAGCGTGGTACTGCGCTACCGGACACCCCATTTCCGGGCTTCAGCCCAGGTGGTCATGCCGCCCATCCCCAAGAAGGAGACCTGGATCGTTGGCTGGATTCAGGCATGCAGCCATATGGAGTTTTACAACCAGTATGGGGAGCAGGGCATGTGAGTACTGGGGGGACATACTGGGGATGGGGGAAGCTGCAGGGTAAAGTGGGGGGGTGCTGGAGCAGGAGTTTGTGGAACACAGGGGTCTTGAGGCAGAGGCGGAACTATCTCCAAGCCTTCTCCAACTCTCTGGAGCCTTTACTTGTTGATTAGGGTCCTAGCTCAGTTAGACTTGTCGTTCTGCTCAGTTAGATCTGCTGAGCTATTGTCCCTGGTGCTCAGAGTTGGTCTGTCCTTCCTGGCACGATGCTGAGAAAACAGGAACCTGTGCTTCTTTGGTAAAGCAAGTGCCAGGGCTACCGGGGGTGACCAGAGAAGGCACTACCCTAACCCAGTCTCAGGTCTCCAGGAACCCCTGAGGCTGGCAGGAGTGGTGGAGGCCTCTGAAGCTTCCACACCTTTTTGGAAGACTTTGTGGCGGGGCCTGGACTTGTCTGGCACATGGGATGGGGGGATTGGAACCACAGAAAGCTGCAGAGGACAGCTTTGCCATTGTCGGTGGTAGTGGCTGGCAGCAGCGTGTGTGTGCGTGAGAGAGAATTCAGAAATCTACCCTGCAGTGTGCACCTATGTCTCCCAGTAGATGTTAAGGGTTAGCATCTGGTGTTCCTCCAATGGGGCCCTAAGTAGGAACAACTGGAGGAGAGCATGGCTTCATCTCTGTGGTTTGGTCACCTAAGATGTCTTAGTTCTCCACAGGGACCCTGAGGCCCCCGGGTCATGTTCTGCATGTTCTCTGTCCCCAAAGAGGACCGTCCCCCACGTGGAAATCCTGCTCACAGAAACAGCCATGAAAGCTGTTAGGACCCAGTGGTTCCCTGGCGGGCAGTCCCTGGCTTGACCTCTGATGGCTCATGGATACTGTCTCATGGTCGTTGGTGTCCACTCCGTGTGGCCTCACTTCTCAGCTGTGCACGTGAGGAAGAGAGGTCTCCTGGAGAGTGGGAGCTTACGTTTGACGGATGTCCGGGATAACCTGGTTCACCAGGGCTGAGGGTGGCCTCACACAGGCCAACAAATGTGCCTTCTCCATTCGGCGACTCCTAAGCTCTAAAGGAAACAGGAAGAGGGGATATGTCTTGAAACTGGGCCATCACCCTGCTGGCCTAAGACCATTGGGGCACATGGGTCATTGGACTCCCTACAGGTCGACCTTAGAGTCCTCCCCCTTTTAAGACTGTTGCAGCCACAGCTACTCCAAAGGGTATTCAGGGAGGCTCTTCCCAAGCAGCCGCCAGCCAGTCCCACACCTCTTCCTGGCTTTGCAAAGCATCATCAGAGTTGCTGAGACATACAGGCTTTTCTCAGGGTGAACCTAATGGCTTCCCTGATGCCCCCTCAGCGGCCCCCCGGGGGTCAAGAGCCTCGGGGCGACTATGCTTCACCGTTGCCAGTCCCGGGTTCCTAGTCAGATGAACTCTGCGGTCACTTCTCAGGGTGTGACCCTGGGCAAGTGCCGTAGCCACTGGGAGCCTCAGTTGACTCAAACAGGCCGATCATAGTTCCTTCTGCGTGGTTTATTGAGAGAGTTACTCAGACAACCTTTGCCCTCACAGTCAGACTAGGCCAAGCTGATGAGAATCCTGCAAGCAGGTGGCCGGCAGCCTAGATATGATTTCAGTTTCAGGTCTCCCAGACAGAAATACGTGAAGTCGGGCCTAGTGGCTGAAGCCACTGAGCTAGAAAAGATGCTGCTGGCTACCCCTTGTAATGAGTTTTCCCCCCAGTCTGGGCCCTACACTCTTAACTTTCAAAATTGTAAAAATAGCTTCAGTCAGGGATGGTAAAAGCGGCCGAGGCCTTTTTCTTTGCTCTCTCTTGATTAGCGCCTGACTCGGCTCTTTCTCCCAGATCACCAGACTTTTGAGTCCCAGGTGGGGCAGGGCCAGCTGCAGTGTGGAGACAGGGGCAGGTGACCGTGCTTTGGAGAAAATGCCGTAGATGGAGCCACTTGTCTCTTTACGACTGTCAGCAGAACAGCGCCAAGCTTGGTCGTGCTGAGTGGTTCTGTTCTTGCGGTCTCACTGCACGTGGCGCTGCCCCATCCTATCCCATGGACACCAAGGGCTGATCTGTGGGAACTCTTTACTTGGCTCTGCATAGCTCCAGACTGTAAGCAGAAACCTTTAGACCGGCTTATTAAAAGAACCTTCCAGGCTGGACACACTGGCACATACCTTTTAATTCCAGCACCCTGAAGGCAGAGGCAGGCAGATCTCTCTGAACTGGAGGCCAGCCTGGTCTACGTTGTGAGTTACAGGACAGTCAGGGCTGCATCACGAGACTTTGTTTCCAAAAACAAAACAAAACAGTGCCCCACTGTATTAACTGTGGTCTCTGAGCTCTTAAACCCCAAGTGAGTGGGTGATTGTCTCTACTGGTGCCCGTGCCCTTGTCAGATACTTCTCGTTGGCAACTGGGGGCGGGCATTACAGAGGACGCTTGGCTCCCCCTCTTTGAGTATACTACTCACCCCCAACTTGTAACAGCCACAGGTATCTCCAAACAGGATCCCATGTCCCCTGGAAGGGGTGTGGAATTACTGTTAGACTGAACCCATACTAGCTGGGGCTCTAAAGTGTTCTCTAGGCTCTGGGAGGACACAGCCAGGTGGCCCAGGCTGGATTAGGATTTGTATTCTTTACAAATGGGCTTGTATTGGAAATATTAATTCTGACTGCCTATCTGAAATCCGTCATATCCCCCAGCATTATCCCTGCTTGCAATTAGTCTCTGAGCGAGGGCAACTTGGTGGATGGCATTTTGGACTTGAAGTTATTGGCGATGGAGCATTGCCATTCTGAGAGCCACCACCTCAGTCACAGCCCAGCTGTGCAGGGGAATGCTGGAAGATGGCGGCTCTTTCGTGCCCACATGAAAGTGTCCAACCCACGGTACTTTCAAAGTCAACCCCCCTCCAAACTGTCGGAGACACCTGCCTCCTCAGCTGTCCCCCGCAATTCCTCAACTGCCACCTGTCAGCTGGTGTAGACTTCTAAGTGACAAGTCAGAGTTTCTTGCCTGTGTGGGAGACGCTGTGCGTGCTGTCCCTGCTTTGCCCTTCTTTGGCATTCTCTAGGGACCTGGCCCACAGTGAGGCCAAGGCCAAAGCCAGGAGTGGTGTGTAGCTCAGGATGAGCTGATGTAGGATGGGGGGAGAGCAGGTGCCCACCTTTGAAATGGGAATGCTAGTTCCTCCCTGCTTCCTTGTTCCAGTGGGCTGAGTGGATGAGTAAGGTGCTGGGTGCTTGGCACTGAGCCAGCACCCCGGAGCTCTCCCTGCACCGTCTCCCTATATATCGGGATTACAAATCCTGAGTACTGGATTATTGTCCTATACTGTGTGACCTAGAGCTAAACCAGGACCCAAGTGTGGTGCCGTTGCTCTCCCCGGGTCCCTTTCCACAGCAGGGCAGCCTTGGCTCCTGAGGCCTTGTGAGCTCTTCTGACCCACAGGTGTGCTGCCAGGCACATCTCTTAACAGGGCTCAGAGAGACTCGGGTAAGATTGGAGCTTGTCCTTTCTTCTACCCTGCTATCTCTGGGGTGCACCCCAGGACCTCAGAGGCCCTAATTTGATGATGAGAACTCAGACTACAAAACCACTTGCCCAAGGGTGTTTGCTCAGCACCTGAGATCTGGGGGATGGCCCCAGGAGGAATGTCCTGGCTGGCCATGTGGCCTCTTCCCAGAGCCAGGGCCTGAGAGCCTCACAGAACAATTGAAGACTAAGCTTCCTGTCTTGGGGCGGAAGGCGGCTTCCCCCATCTGCTGGGCAATGGCGGAGGCCAGGGCGGGGTGAGTGGGAGAGGGAAGTCCTTGCTTCCGAGCTTCAGGGTAGGAGGGAAGTGGTGGGGGTGGCCCAGCCTGGGAGAACTCCCCCTGGGCTAGCTGTGACCAAGTGATGGCTCCAGCCTGAATCTGCCTTCTGAGAGTGGGAAGCAAGTGGCTTGTTCTGGGGACGCACAGACGGACGCCAGCAGCCAGGGAGTTCAGGGCAATGTGAAGGAAATGCTGGGAGCCCACACCGCAGATCAGCAGAGTGGAGAGAGAAAACTCCAGTCTAGGCAGCCACTAGCTGCTGTCTGCTGAGCCTGGCTGTCGCTAGCTGCACCTTTCGTCCAGGGCTTCTGCTTTCAGGGTCTGGCTTATAGAACACTTTACCCTAGTCTGGGCCTGACTTCTAGAGACACCATAGGTGACCAGCCTAGTGAGCAGGGGGAAAGTACGGACATGTGGAGAAGTGAGTCAGGGCTGCATGCTACTCTGTGAAGATCTTGCCCTTGGACTATGGCAACAGGGAGCTGCAAATAAAATACCCTAGACATCTTGCAGTAGGGAGAGAGAATTAAGATCTGTCCACTGTGCAGAGTACTGCTGTTACAAACAACCGGGTTTCCGTGAAAACAGTGTTGCATTAAAATAATGCTGGAAGATGAGCCTAGGGTCCTGCTCAGTGGCAGAGATCTTGCCTTGTGTGTGAGAGACCTTGGCTTCCATCCCCAACACCACAAAACCCAACAGAGCAGGCAAGAACGGGATCAGGATGGTTCGTGGTGGGGGAGATGGTAAACCGGGCACATCCTGTGTGAACACGCAGAAATGTTTAGAAGGATGTTTACCGAAGTGCGCCGTCATGAGTACCATCCAGGAGAAGGGGCGGAGGAGAAATGGCTTCAGTTTTTGCTGTATTTATTTCTTAATGGCTTGCTTTTTCAAAGAACACATTCCTAGAAAATAATAAAAAATTTTAAAGCAAGAATAGTTTATCGGATGCTCTGGCAAAGGCCAGTGCTGGGCAGTTCTGACCACAATATTTGGCCTTGGAGCTAAAGTTTAGCAGGTACTTTTGGGTCCTTCCTCCTCAGGTTAGGTCAGGGCTGGGGCCTGAGTCTGGAGGGGGAAGGCATCAGAAGTGGGGCTGTGGGAAGAGGCAGCACACATCCCTTGCTTGAGCCGTGGGCAGGTACTGGATGCTGTGAAGGCAGGACCTGGGGATGGGCCACGGAGGGCCCCAGTCCAGGGACATTCCCGCCCTGTGTAGAAGGAACTCTCCCAGGCCTCTCTTTCTGTAACACACAACTTTCTAGACTGAGAGCTGTTGGCGAATCTGTTCAGTTGTCCAGGGAGCTTACTCCTGACTTTCCAAGTTATCTAGTTGAGTGTAGGACCAGGGCAGGGCAGAGCAGCCGTAAGTGCTGGGCGAATCCAGCCCAGAGCCTGTCTATTCCTTAGACGTGTTCTTTTTTTTTTTTTGGTTTTTCGAGACAGGGTTTCTCTGTGGCTTTGGAGCCTGTCCTGGAACTAGCTCTGTAGACCAGACTGGTCTCGAACTCACAGAGATCCACCTGCCTCTGCCTCCCGAGTGCTGGGATTAAAGGCGTGCGCCACCATCGCCCGGCCTCTTAGACGTGTTCTTAAAGTGTCAATGTATCATGAGGGAGGTGGTAAGGTGTGTGGGCGATATCATTAGGTTCAAAACTAAATTTCATTTTAAATTAACAAAAAAAATACAGCCTATTATTAGTGTGTGTGTGTGTATGTGTGTGTGTGTGTGTGTGTGTGTGTGTGTGTGTGTGCATGCCACTACATGTATAGAGGTCGGCACAATTTTAGGGAGTGAGTTTGCTCTTGGTGGGTTCTGGGTATTGAACTGAGGTCATCAGACTTGAGTGACCAGTGCCTTTACCCACCGAGTCATTTTACCAGCCCCCAAATCTCATATTAAAGCAAGATAGGTAACGCATAGGAGGAAACCTATCTAGATCCAGCTTCAGGTCTGCGTGTGGCCGGTCTGCCCATGCAGAAGTGCTTCTTGCAAATGACTGATTCACGCCTTTAATCCCAGCACTTGGGAGGCAGAGGCAGGTGGATCTCTGTGAGTTTGAGACCAGCCTGGTCTACAAGAGCTAGTTCCAGGACAGGC
>NC_022011.1:44893728-44901168 GCF_000317375.1 Microtus ochrogaster
AAATGACTGATTCATTTGCTTTACAAAAAAAAAAATTATTTACTTTTTGCGACAGCATCTCCCAGTGAGCCCTGGCTGGCCTGGAATTTTGTATGTAGACCTAACTGGCCTCTAGCTCAGAGAGATCTTACTGCCTCTGCCTTTTGAATATGGAGATTAAAGGTGCAAGCTACCATGTCTGGTCCCAGTTGCATTTTTTGAAAGTGAATGAATAGAGATAAAGTGGATAGAAACATATGCTGCTTAAAAACTTGGCCCCGTGACAGGTCACTTTTTTCTGCTGGATCTAGAACCCAGGATTGAGGATTTGTGGTCAGCAAGCGCAGGACCCTGAGAATGAACAAGAGAGAAATGGGGGCATGTGGGGGCTATATCTGCTTCCCATGCTGCGGAAAAAGCCTACAACCCATTCACTCTTATACATGCTGCTGCAATTCATACATGCTGCCTAAAACCTCTGTGTGTGTGCACATGTATTTTTGTAAGCACACACATGCATGAATGCGTGCATGTCTATGTGCATATGCATCTGTATGAGTATGTATGTGCTTATATGTGTCTGTATGCATGTATGTGTGTCGTGTAGCCGTGTGAATCTGCATGCACACATATCTACATTTCATGTGTCTGTGTGGACATGTATGTGAGGGGTAACTCTTAGCCTATGTAGGTGATGCTGACTGTCACCCTCATTGCTTTGGTGACCATGGATCCTAATAGTGTCTGTTCCACCTACAGCTTGGCAAGGTGATCAGAGACCCAGGCAACTCTGGGTGCTTAATGCTTCTTATGTGACCCAGCATGCTGTTGGGCGTCAGGAAGCCAGGCTACAAGCTTTCTGGGGCCCAAGTTCAGGCCTGGTACTCTGATGAGTCCTGGATATGTGGTAAGGTTCAAGGCAGGTGTGGCTCTGTCCTCTTGGCCTTTGTGGTTCATCTGGGAAAAAGACTGCCCTCAAATGGTCACACTGCTGTTTGATTGCCCTGGGGCATGTGCCAGGAGACAGTTACAGCGTCCCAGTGGTACTGGACTCGGGCCATGGGCACCTGGCTTATGTAAGGGGTCAGAGTGGTTTGCCTGGGGTTATGGCTAGAGCTTAGCAGATGGTCACCCCCCCACCAGGACAGGAGCAGGAGGACCTAAAGAGAGCCCCAGCCCACAGCCTGGGATGGGAAGGGCAGGGCCTGTGTGCATGTGACTGCCTGGGGCTTCTGGCGCGCCCACTGCATCTAGGTTTATGTCAGCAGAGAGCAGGGACAGGCTTAGCAGAGCCAGAGCAATGTGACCAGACTGGTGTTTTTAAAGAATCAGGGGCACCTTGGAGACCAGGCAGGAAAGCGGGGTCTCTGCCAGGGGCTGGAGTCAGGATGGTGCTGAGGCCCTTTGCTGGCGCCCAGGCAGACCTCTGCAGATATTTGTTGAGTTGGTGACCATGCCGTCTGCAGCAGGATTAGGATGGTGGGAGGATCTGGGGACACCATCTCAGACACACTAGAGGCTCTGGAAGCATTTGAGGTCCAGGTTCAAGTCTGGACTTGCCTGTTATTCTTTGGCTCCCCACACCCGAGAGGACAAGGACAGAGCATGGCAGGTGGCCTGAGCAGCAGGTGCCTCTGCATCAGCCCTGGCTGAGAAGGGCGCAAGTATGTTCCACGGTTGCTGTCACCATGTCAAAGTTCTTAATTTTGGAATGACCCTTGTCTTTTCATTCTGCATGAGGGCTCAAGTTCTGGGTGATTTTTGTTTTTGTTTTGTTTTATTTGTGAGGGGGTCTCATTAGTTTAAGCCCCCAGCTTCCTGACCTGAACTCCTGGTCCCTTTTGCCTCACCTCCCTGAGTGCTGGGACTTCAGGCCTTAGTGTATCATCCTACACAAATCAGGAAGGCTGCGTGTTGACGAGCGGTGGTGGCACACACCTTTAACCCCAGCACTCGGGAGGCAGAGGCAGGCGGATCTCTGTGGGTTTGAGGCCAGCCTGGTCTGCACAGTGAGCTCCAGGACAGATCAGGCTATCCAGAGAAACCCTGTTTCTAAAACAACAACAACAACAACAAAAATGTGTGTATAATATGAAAATAGAAGTGAGGTCTAGAAAGGCTTCAGGTCAGATGAGGGAAGCCAGGTCCGAGCCAAGAGCCGCACCTACCTTTGCCGAGGCCTCCTTTTGAGCGTCTCCCCAGGTTTCTGATCACAGTTGTGGCAGGTGTGGATTAGCACGTGGGCTCACGGAGGAAGCCTGGCATGGGCATGCTTGCACTTAGCCGTGGGCCGCTAATGAGCAGTGACTGTCAGAGAGCTAATGTCTGCCTCAGTTTCCATTCCAGGCTGCTGTGCCCCTCACACTATGTCCCTGGTCGGTCCCTGGCTCTTCCCATCTCCCCCAGAGACTCCCCCTCGATGCAGTTGGCTCTGCCTTGCATCTCTCTATCTGAGTAACGTCTCTCATGAGACTCTGCTGGCTGCCAGCTCATGAAGGCTGTCACCTGTCTGTGACTGGACCAGCGCTTAGGATTTCAGGGTGGGGTCAAGAGCAAGGCCACCCACACTAATGTGAAGCCATCCCCCACCACGCTTGTGCGTGCATGCATCTGTTGTAATATGGAAGCTCAAAGGGGCAGTGGTTTCTCCCAAGCTTGTTTCCTTCCTTTTACATTTGTATATGTATTTGGAGGGATGGGGGTGCTGCTGTGAGCTTGTGGTGGTCAGAGGGCGACTTGCAGAAATTGCTTCTCTCCTTTCTCTGTGTGGGTCTCAGGGATGCCCCTCAGCTTTTGCTGATGGGCCATGTGACTGGCCCTTGTTCTCAAACACCTTTCAACCAGTCGTGGTAGCTCATGGTGGAGGCTGAGGCAAGACGATCACCCTCAAGTTTAAGGCCAGCCTGAAGAGACTGGGATAGACTGAGATCTTGTAAGCCCCTCCCCAACCAAACCCGCACACCAAAAGAAACAATAGCATTTTTCCAGGCTCAGGGTGTGTGGCTGAATGGTTAGAGGACTGTTTAGCTTTTCTGGGGCCCTGGGTTTCCTTCCCAGTACTGCAAATCAGACAGGGCACTAAAAAGACTTCCAGGGAGACAGAAAGCAGGGCCTGGAACCCAGGGGCGTTAGACAGAGGCAGGCAGCTCTTGAGAGTTTCAGGGCAGGGCCGGGGCCCTCTCTGGTCTGAATCCTACTGGGGAATCAGCAACCCCATGCTGAAGTGCATGTGGACCTGGGCCTGAGGGATTGCTGGGGGTGGAGAGACAGGTTTGTTGTGTCTGGCTATGCTCAAGGCCTAGCCTGTCACACATGACTGAACTTAGCAGTGAGAGGAACAGAAAATTTAGCAGAGCCTGGGGCCGAGGAGGCAGCCCCAACTTGTGAAGTTCTTGCATGCAGGTGTGGGGACCAGCGTTTAGATCCCTAGAGTGTAGGTAAAAGCTGGCGGGGTATGGTGGCCTGCTTGTAATTCCAGCTTCCAGGAATACAGAGATGGGAATTCCCAGAGTAAGCTGGCCAGCTGGACTAACATGGAGAGACCCTGTTTCATTACATCAGGTGGAAGGAGATGGAGGAAGAGACCAGTGTCAACCCTGGGCTCTCCCAGGTCTGAGTGCACACACCTGCACACACGTGCTCCCACACACAAATGCACACACACACACACACACACACACACACACACTACTTAAACATGCACCAAGAAAAAAAATAAAAATTCTGTCCCTGCCCATCCTCTTGTTGTGGCTCCAGTTCTGGTGACCTCCCAGCAGAGAGACTGAGGTGGCATGATTGGGGTGCACAGTTGAGGGGCAGTAGGGCCACTCAACAACATCCCGCCATCCATCTCTGGAGCTCTTCCTTGTTGCTAACCAAAACTCTGCCCTGTTAATCAGCATCCTCACTTCCTGCCCCTGGCAGCCCCGGCTCCACTTTCTGTCTCAGGATTCAGGTGCTCTGGGCACCACATGTAAGTCCTGTCCTGACACAATTCCCCTTTTGTGGTGGCTTCTTTCAGTTAGCATAATGTCCCTGGGCTCCCCTGTGTTGTAATGTGAATCAGAATTTTCTTTACTTTCAAGACTTTTTTGTTGTACATAGGAACTGTGTTTTCTATACCCATTCAGCCACTATGGAAACTTGGCAGCTTTCTCCCTTTGGCTCCCATAAGTGACGCGAGCCTCAGACAGAAAGGCAGTCTTGCTATTTCTGAGAGAAGCCTTAGGTAGCTCAGGCTAGCCTTGAACTTGCTGTGTAGCTGAGGATGACTTTGAAGCTTTCCTCTTCCTGCTTCCATCTCCCAAGGGCTGCGGTCACAGGCAAGAGCCTGACTAGGAATGCACTTCTAATAGGAGTGGGGCTCCCGGCCAGCAGTGGGATGAGGAGGTGTGCAGAAAAGGGTGGGGTCAGCAGGTGTGAGCCTTGGTGCTGTGTCTCCAGGCCTCACTGGAAGTCCGGTGGCGCAGTCGGGCTCATGGACAGTAGAGCGCCCTCCGTGGCCACGTGTGAGCAGGTGTTACCTTGTTCCCTGTCTCCACCTAGAGCTCTCCTAGGTGATGGCCCTTGGGTCTGATGACAGTCTGAGGGACTCTGAAGCCTGGCGTGAGTTCTCCAGTAGCCACTGTGTCCCTAGGAGCTTGGGAACTCTGGGGTAACCCAGCTGGGCTAGCGGGTCCACACCAGTCCTGGCAGTGTCTGCTGCAGGCTTTTGCTGTGCATGTGCCTTGGGCTGACAAGTTGCTGTGCAGCTCTTGCAGTCCGCCTAGCCCAGGTATGCTAGATCTGAGGTACCAGGATGGGGAGGACCTTGCCTGGCTTCCCATGCCACTGAGGTGGCCAAGACTTAGTCTGTATATGGGATTCCCATGTTCAAGCTAGACACCCACCACGGCCCCAGCAGGTAAAGTGTGTCAGACTGAGCACGTGGTAGGAGGGACACACTACTCCCCAGGGATACAGGGTCTTCAGGCCTGGTGGTAGCAGCAGGCTCTTTGGCTGGATCTCTGGAGGTAAAGTCTCTGAGGCCAGGAAGGAAAGAGGCCTTTTAGAAGAGGTTTGGCCAGGCTTGCTTTGGTTCAGTGGCGGCCGTGTGGAAGTGAGTCTTCCAGGATAAGAGAGTGAAGAGTCAGGTAGAAAGAGAGTAGCAGCATTGCAGCCTTGCCTGCTGTGGTTCCTGCTGGGTGTGGTGGAGACAGCATGGAAGGAAGAGGGGTGTTGGAGGGAGAGGATGCAGAGGCCCAGAGACGGCAGGCATTTGCCTAAGGTCGCATGCTAGCCAGTGGAAGGGCCAGTCATCCCCAGGTCAGCTGACCCCATAGCCATTGGACTCTGGAGCCTCCTATTGGTTCCCACAGTTGCAGAAGAATAACTCACAAGTCAGTGGGACACATGTGGCAGGAGGAAGGTCTACTGAGCTGTAGTCTCATCCTGGTCTGTATTCAAGTGCTGTGTAGTTCAGGAGAGCCCCTAGCCTCTAAGAGGCCATAGCCACCACCCTAAGATCATAGAACTGTGTGGCTTCATGTGTTTATCTCGCTGATGTCTGGGAAGACCAATTTTGGCCAGTGTTTGTCCATATTAGAGACTCAAAATGACAAGTCCCTGTGAAGAGACAAATAGGGTTTTTCCAGATCCCAGCTGGCATCTAATACTAGTTTAAGAATGTTGGCTCTCTTGGGGCTGGAGAGATGGCTCAGTGGTTAAGAGCATTGCCTGCTCTTCCAAAGGACCCGAGTTTGATTCCCAGCAACCACATGGTGGCTCACAACCATCTGTAAAGAGGTCTGGCGCCCTCTTCTGGCCTTCAGGCATACACACAGACAGAAAATTGTATACATAATAAATAAATATTTAAAAAAAAAGAATCTTGGCTCTCATGAAGGGATAGTCTGGTTTGGGATGGTACTGGGTCTTTAAAATATCATATATACATATTTAAAATTTTTATTTATGTATTTTATGCATATGGATGTTTTGTCTGCATGTACATCTGCATGCCAGAAGAGGGCATTGGATCTCGGGGACTACAGTTAGAGACGATTGTGAGCCACCACGTAGGTGCTGGGAACTGAACTCTCGGGATCTCTGGAAGAGCCACCAGGGCTTTTTTGTTTTGTTTTGGTTTTGGTTTTTTGAGACAGGGTTTCTCTGAAACAGTCTTGGCTGTCTTGGAATTTGCTTTTTAGACCAGGCTGTACTCGAACTCACAGTCTCCCCCCCCCCCCCGTGCCGGGATTACAGGTGTGCACCACCACTCCCCGGCTGCAGCCAATGCTCTTAAACACTGAACCATCTCTCCCGTCCCCCCAAAATATTTTGTTTTTAGCGCACGCACATGTGTGCGTGCGTGCGTGCGTGCGTGTGTGTGTGTGTAGGTACATGGGTCCAGGTGCCCACAGAGACCAGAAAGGGGCAGCAGATCTGGAGTTGGAGTTACGGGTGTTTGTGAGCTGCTGACTTGGCAGCTCTGTAAGGGTAGTATATGAGCAATGAGCCCCCTCTGCAGCCCAGTGTTGAGGTAATAAAGCCGCCTGGGACTGGACTCACATTACCTGATACTGGATGTCCTGTTTATTCTCTGCTCTGCCCCACACCAGCCCCATGAGCAAAGGGGGTGAGTCTGCTGAGCACCTTCTGTCCCCAGGGTCCAGGACAGTCCCTGTCCCACCATGAGAATGCAGAAAAGCCTTACCCAGTACTGAGAAAATAACCTGGCCTTCTTTCCTCCACCCCCCAGGTCTAGCTGGGAGCTCCCTGATCTCCAGGAGGGCAAAATTGAAGCCATCAGTGACTCGGATGGAGTGAACTACCCGTGGTATGGCAATACCACCGAGACCTGCACAATCGTGGGCCCCACCAAGAGAGACTCCAAGTTCATCATCAGCATGAACGATAACTTTTACCCCAGCGTCACATGGGCCGTGCCCGTCAGCGAGAGCAACGTGGCCAAACTGACCAACATCTACCGGGACCAGAGCTTCACCACGTGGCTGGTGGCCACCAACACCTCGACCAATGACATGATCATCCTCCAGACGCTCCACTGGCGTATGCAGCTGAGCATCGAGGTGAATCCCAACCGGCCCCTGGGCCAGCGAGCCCGGCTGCGGGAGCCCATCGCCCAGGACCAGCCGAAAATCCTGAGCAAGAATGAGCCCATCCCGCCCAGCGCCCTGGTCAAGCCCAATGCCAACGACGCTCAGGTCCTCATGTGGCGGCCCAAGTACGGGCAGCCGCTGGTGGTGATCCCACCCAAGCACCGGTAACAGCCAGGCCGCTGCGAGGTGAGACTCACGGAACAATATTACTACTCAGAAGGAAACCCAGATGCCCTCTCCGGTCATTCAGAAAAATACAACCATTCTACCTTCTCCAGGGGCGGATCTCACTGTGCTAATCCCCGCTGGCCTCCTGGCTCTCCCACCTGCTTCCCTGCAGGACACACAGGTGTTCCCCCCC
>NC_022011.1:44901268-44904063 GCF_000317375.1 Microtus ochrogaster
CCCGTCACCTCTGATCGTCTCTCCTCCCCTCCCAATCAGTTGTTCATTGCAGCCGGCTCTCTGAAACACTGCTTTTTTTTTCTTCTATCTCTCTCTCTCTATGGGATTCAGGGGCAGGGGAGGAGGCTGACGGTGAGGGGACCCAGCCTGCCCCTCCCGCCTCCCCTCTGTCTGTCTTCTGCCATGCGGCCTTATGTAGACTTGCTTTGCCAAACTTTTGCCTTAAGCTGAATTTAAAGAAGAGGAAAGGAAAGGTCCTGGGTCTCTTCCCTTCAGGGCCTGCCTTCTTCTGCCAGAGTTGGAAAGAGAGGCAGGCCTAGAGGAAGGCCCACCTGAGCCCACTCTTCCTGGGTGTCTGGGTGAGGGGCAAGAGTGGGGGCTCAGGTCTAAAGCCAGCTGTTTTATTACATTGTCTTGGCAGAATCAAAACTCTGCCTGGAGCCCCTACTCTGCCCCAGTAGAACCTCTCCCTAGTACCTGCCAGGGGTGCCAGCTGGGCACAGATCCATGACCCCTGCTCTCTCCTCAGTAGCCTTAACTCGCCTGGTGGGATATTCTGGGAGAAGGAAGGGACAGGTCCCAAAGTGTTAGGTCAGGGTTAGGAAACTTCACCTTTGCTAACTCTAGAACCCGCCCCTAGGTATGTGGCTTTTTCTCTTCCATTTACCTTGGTCCCAAATGCCTGGCAGGGTGGGCTGGGGTGGGGGCATTGTCCCCGAATCCTGATAAGTCTGAGCTGTTCTAAGGGAAAGAAGGTGTACCCTTCCCTCCTGACCTGCATTGTCACACTTGAATCCAGGGTCCCGGTGCCCCAGGCTGCCCATCCTCACCCCAGGCTGCCCATTCGCTAGCACACTGTAAAGAAGCCGATGACACGGCTTCTGGCTCATTCTCAGGGGAAGCAGCTCCCAGACTCTCTGGGGGTGGGCTGTAGATAAGCTCTAAGCACCAGCTGGAGGGTGCTTGGGCCCCCTCCCCTCCCCATCATAGGTGCTCCTGGGGTGGGGAGGTCTGGGGAGCAGTCGGCTGACTCCCTGTTTCTTGTCTGAAGAAGGAAGCCCCAGCCCAGGGCTGGAGAGTCCCATGCTTGGGCAATGTCGGGTCACTGTGAAACTGGTTTGACACATCGGCCAGTCTTGGGGTCTACCTTCTGGAGTCCTAGAACTTGGCCTTGAGTGATGCCAAGGTGTCTAGAAATGTCTGCTTTGAGCCGCTTGAGGGACATTCCTTTAAGCGTGCCAACAGCTGCATCACTGGATTCCAACCAGTAATAAGCACAGAAAACCGTCACACAAGAAAAACAATGGTTCTGTTGCTGCTGAGCCACTGGTGAGGGGTCCTGGTGACAGCGTGGGAGGGGACGGCTAGACCCAGCTCTGTTCCTACACTTGTGACGTATTTCCTCTAGGGGTGCTTAATGTCCCATCATTCTCAGGCCACTAGAGCTGGGGGCTGCACTCACCTGGAGTCCAGTGAGCACTTCCCCTGGGACCTTCCCTTTGTGTGTGTGGAGGCTGTCGCCTTAGCTGGGAGAGCATGGGGTCCCCGCCCTGCTCTAGGACAGGACCGGCCGTTGGCTGGAAAGGCTCCTTCTGCTTTCAGAACTGAAGAAAGAATATGGGCCCTGGTGAGGGTGGAGGCGAGCCCTTGTCCTGAGCTGGGGGGTCACTAAGGGTGTCTTCCTGGACATGGGGACTCCCAAACCCACGTTTCTTGAGATCCCTCCCCGCTGCATGCCTGGCTTTGCCCAGCTGGCTTCTCTGACTCTCCTTCCTCTCTACCCTCCTGCCTGACCCAAGACAGGGCTGGGGAGACTCCAGAGAGGCTGTGTGGGTCTGGCCGAGAACACCCAGCTTCTCTTGGGCTGGTTTCCTCATGTTGTTGACAGACCCCAGGCTTTCTGGGGTCCTGAGCCCTCTACTGCTGTCCCTCACGCCCACGCCTCCCCAGGCATGGACACTCACTTTTTCCAGCAATAAGCACCAACTGTCCTTGGTCATGGAGATATACTGTGAACACAGTCCATGCGTGCACTTACCAGCAGGCGCGAGACTCTTGAAGACAATGTCAAATGAACCTTTTTTTAAAGTTTAAAATAAAAGATATAAAGAGAAATAAAATTAATTTTAAAGCACCCCCGGCTCTGGTGGTGATTATGTGGGGGTCTCAGGCTCACTGTGGCCGGCCAGGGCGAGCATGTTTGGGAAGGTTCTGTGTGACTGTGGTTCCCGTGCTGAGAGACACGAGCTCTGGCCTGTCACTCTGTACACCTGCTCTGTCTCATGGCCCAGTCTCCATTGGAACTGACTCTTAGAATGCAGAAATATTTCTGACAGGTGTCCCAGGGCAGGAGTAGACTTGGGGATTGCTTTGGGTTTTTTTGTTCCTGTTTCTCTCTCTGTGTGTGTGCACACATGTTTCTGTTTGGAGACCAGAGGTTAATGTTTTCTAGGACTCTCTACCTTAGTTTTTGAGACAGAGACAGTCTCTTTGTGAACCTGAAACTCAAGTTCCAGGTTAGATTGGTTGCCCAGAAACCTCAAGTGACCCCAGTGTCGGGGTCACAGGCTTTACCATCATGTCTGGCTTTTACCCGGGTTCTGGGGATCAACCTCTGGTCCCTCTGCTTGTGCAGCTGACCAAGCCCTCTCCCTAGCCACGGGATTTCTTTTCTTTTCTTTTCTTTTTTTTTAAATATTTATTTATTTATTATGTATGCAGTGTTCTGCCAGCATGTATCCCTGCAGCCCAGAAGAGGGCACCAGATCTCCTTACGGATGGTTGTGAGCCACCAT
>NC_022011.1:44904163-44907170 GCF_000317375.1 Microtus ochrogaster
GTGGTTGCTGGGAATTGAACTCAGGACCTCTGGAAGAGCAGTCAGTGCTCTTAACCTCTGAGCCATCTCTCCAGCCCCTTCTTTTCTTTTCTTTTTTCTTTTCTTTTCTTCCTTCCTTCCTTCCTTCCTTCCTTCCTTCCTTCCTTCTCTCTCTCTCTCTCTCTCTCTCTTTCTTTCTTCTTTTTTTTTGAGACAGGTTTTCACAGTTTAGCTCTGGCTGTCCTGGAACTCACTTTGTAGACCAGGTTGGCCTTGAATTTACGGAGAACAGGCCGCCTGTCTCTGCCTCCCGAGTGCTGGGATTAAAGGCATATGCCACCATACCTAGTCTTTAAACTTAAGATTTTTTTTCTTTTAGGATAAATAGAATTACCTATCAAAAGTGGCAGGCGTTTAGATCAGATCCTTATTTGAGTCACCCGTGAGTCATTCGCAAATCTCACACACACAAGGTCGGGCACACAGCTGTGCACCTGTCCCTCACTGGCTGACAAGAGGACTCTGTCTCCTCACTGGAGCATCTGTATGGAAGGTTGGGGACCCAAGGTTGCTGGAGTGACTCCATGTCCTGATGATGACTCCAGCCATTTGCGTGGACTTGGCTGAAACCCAGACCTGTGGAAAGGGGTTCCTGAGCACTGCCTGCTGGCTAGTGTGGATGAACGAGTTGGGCTTTGATGAACTCACCATGATGGTCCCTGGGGCCTCCCCATCTTATGGACAAGGAAGCAAGGAGTATGGATGTGTGCGCGCGCGTGCAAGAACTGGCAGACCTCATATCTTAGAAGAGGTAGCCAAGATTCAACTCACTGACCACTGCAGATGACTATGGGCATACATTTGGTGCCAAATAATTGTTGGTTATTAAGAAAGCCCTTAGCTTGCAGCACACCCTCCATTCAGGGTCCTCAGGCAGAAAACACCTTTCTCCCTACAACGCTTCCTAGAAGTCTGAGCATTTATGTGCAATCCACAGAAAAGCAGGCTTTGAAGAGGGACTTTCTTCACCTGCGGACTGGCTCCCTAGAGTCTGCATGGCTTCTCTGTAGTGCTTTGAGGGGCAGGAAAGACCCTTCACCCACCAGGGTCTCAGGCATGGCTGCTCTGGGTTCTTTACATTGCTGCTCCAACGCAGGAAGTTGCACCATGGGTTCCTCTGGCGCTCTCCACCCGGATGGCTCATGGGTGGTGTTTATGTCAGAGTTTTGTTTGTGATTGTGGAATCAGCTCCTAAGTATTGTGCACAAAGATCCATGGGTTTTGTGGCTCTGTGTGTGTGTGTGTGCGCCTGCGCACATACGTGTGTCCATCAAAAGAGAAGCTCAATAAGATCACACAGGCCAGAACCAAGGACCTTAGGAAACCATCTTTGCTGCAACATGCAGCTGCATGACTCGGGGATGGCTGCCTGAGTTTGGGGACCGGAATGTGCAGGAGTCAAGTGGCTCACAAGTGACATCTGATGGCTCCGTGACAGCCCTCTCCCTGCTTCAGCTGGTGGCAAATTAAACTCAGAAGTCCAGGCAAGGCTGAGAGATGGAGATGCCAGGCCTAGACAAGCAGGGGCAGGGTCCCCTCCAGGACCCCAGGCCTGGGGCCAAGAGTCTGGAACGAGCAAGCCCACCTCCGAGAACTTGCAGGAAGCAGGTGCTCGTGGCCCCCTGCCTGCCCACCGCTGTGACAGCTGCTCCTCCGTGCCGCCTCTGCTCTGGCTGCTCTCCCAGAAGAGCCAGAAACTCATTGTAGAATCAGCCAGGAGGCCACAAAGGAAACGCAGCAGGGTCCCAGTGGGGTGACTTACTGGGGGCTGCAGTGGAACTCCCAGGCCTGCAGAGGAAATTTCTAGAAGTTGCAGTGCTTTCTGTGGCTTTACATCATCATCAGTGCCCCCTGGGTCATCCACAGACACTGGCTCCCACCTGGTTGGGGTCCAGGCACCCAAGGTGGCAACTGGTCACAGCACATACACTGCTCCTAAATTCTCCATTAAGGGGCTATAGAGATACGGTTGCTCATATGCTTGCCATGCAAGAATGAGGGTACGTGCGTGCGTGCGTGCGTGCACGCACACACACACACACACACACACACACACACACACACACACACACACACACACAGGGGTTTGCCAAGTCATAACACAAGTAGCCACAGGAAAAGCCCCACAGCCTACAGCCTTGCACGGTCCTCCCTGCTGTAGCCTTGGCCTCTCGCCTGCCCCTTTCCTCAGTGTGCCGTGCAAGGCTGGACACACTGCTTACACGCTCACCAGTCCTCTCGGCACTGGGAACTTCTGTCCCTTGAGATGGGGTCTCTCCCTGAACTCCCGATTGGCCTGCAATTCAGTATACATCACAGACTGGCCTTGAACTTACATCAATCCTCCTGCCTCAGTTCTGAGTGCCGAGGCGGTATGTGTGTACCACTGTATCCAGAAAGAGCAGGTGTGTGCATGAACTCGGCTTCTGGGCACAAACTTCAGCGACACAAACTTCTGATCACGCTGGGCCCTGCCAAAAGTCAACCCATTTAATGTCTGGGCACAGCCCTGTCCACTTGGTCCCCAGACATGCCGGCTGGGAATGCAGAGACAGGATTATCTCCACTCCAGTTCTGGCTTTGGTTTGTAGTTTATCAGCTGACACTTTAAACCAGACTGGTGAAGGGTGGCTCTCTGGGGAGAGCAGCTAGACGCCCAGGACTATTCCTGGCTGCCCCCTGTCTTGCTGAGTGAGGTTTGGTGAGGCGACCACACTTGTCTGATCTCCTCGAGCAGGAGGTAAGCACACCTGGCCAGCCTTCTCCACTGGGCCAGGCGTCATTGACAGGGCTCTTGCTTGGACTATCTGTCCTAAAAGCTAAAGTTATCCAGAGACCAGAGATGCTGTGTTCATCTGGGATGAAGCTATTTCCGTGCACAGGCAGGATGCTAAGGGCAGGGCGTGGGGCGGGGGGGAAGCATCTGCTGGGTGCCATGGTGACCTGGACTTCACTGTATCTTTGAGGT
>NC_022011.1:44907415-44910277 GCF_000317375.1 Microtus ochrogaster
ATGTGTAGTAGGATCAAAAACCCATTGCCATTGTTCTTGAGTTCTCAGTAGTCCTCATTGTCCGCTATGTTCAGCGAGTCCGGTTTTATCCCAGGCTTTTTCAGACCCAGGCCAGCTGGCCTTGGTGAGTTCCTGATAGAACATCCCCATTGTCTCTTTGAGGTCTTTTATGATACCTTTGGGGGTGCGTGTTTACAGCTGTAAACCCGAGGTCCCTGACTCTTTTGATCGGATCTGGCTCATCACGGAGATGCGGTAGGGAAACGGAGATCCTGCAGGCCATGGCAGGGTGCTTCCTGAGTGGACAGACACTGGCCCTAATCTGGCTGTTAGAGTTGAAAAAGGGTTCCACTGGGGGAGACCAGGTGTCTGTCGCTGGGGAATTCTGTATTGGGCAGAGGTTATCAGCCTGGTGACAACGTGCCTAAGCCTTGCGGCCGATTCTCACTGCAATCTATCAGACCAAGTGGTTAACCAGGGCTTTGGTGTAGGCTGAGGGATTTCCTGTAAACAGCCTGCCACTTCCTGTGAAGGTGAGGCCCAGCAGTTGTCTGGCTCCTGTAAGTGACTCTGCCAAGCCCCTCTACAGTCTTGCCTGACACCTGAGAGCCACACAGCATGCCAGCCTTCCTCATGAGACCTGGGTCCCACTGGAGCTGTGGCTGTGAGAGGCTGATGGCCTCATGGCCTGAGAACCTAGAAATGCTAATTCTGCCTTTGAGACGCCTTACCATTCATGCAGGGAACACGTTCCCAAAGAGAAGGCTTATCCCCTCTAAGGTCCAGGCTCAAGGGTCCAGAGAACACATTGGGGGACCACCTCACCCTGCCATGCTGAACCCCAGGCACATAGAGCTGCATGAAGAAACACAGATGGACAGACCCACTGGTCCACCTGAAATGGCAGACATGGCCTAATCATCTGGAATCTTATTAATCTTATTAGAGTTGCTTGGAGTAGCAGGGAGGCTATGTTGGTCTTTTTAAAAAACAGCTTCTCAGAGGCCGGAGAGAAGGCCCAGTGGTTGAGTGCTGTGACTCTTGTAGAGGATCAGAGTTTCGTTCCCAGCACCTGTAACTCCAAGGGCTCCAACGCCATCTTCTGGCCTCTGTGGGCACTACACTCTTGTACACACACACACACACACACACACACACACACACACACACGCACACACATACACATGCACACATACACACACTCCTTTTAGCCATCAGCCCTTCCTCCTGCCCTTTTCTGCCTCTACCATTCCCTAGCACCTACAACCCTGCCTTGCTGCTACAGTGTGATTGTCTTTTCTAGGTTTTTATATGGATGAACCCAATGACATGCACTGTTTTGGGCTGACTTCTCTCCTTTGAGTCATTACATGACGCTGTCCCTGTTGACAAGCCTGTATGCATCATCCCTCACCGCCAGACTATGCCACAATCACTGTGTTTGCTCACTTATAATTTTTAAGATTCAAAAATTTTTATAAGCCGGGCGGTGGTGGCGCACGCCTTTAATCCCAGCACTCGGGAGGCAGAGGCAGGCGGATCTCTGTGAGTTCGAGACCAGCCTGGTCTACAGAGCTAGTGCCAGGACAGGCTCCAAAGCCACAGAGAAACCCTGTCTTGAAAAACAAAAAAAAAAAAAAAAATTTTTATAAGTGTTTGTGCAGGTATGTCTGAGCACTATGTGTGTTCTTAGTGTACTCACGGAGGTCAGAAGAGGGTTCATTTGGATCTCCTGAACTAGTTATGGATGGTTGTAGGCCACCTCGTGGTGCTGGTAGCCAAACCCTGGCCATCTGCAAGAACAAGTGCTCCTCACCACCGCGCCATCTCTCCAGGCCCCTTGGTGGGCAGTGAGGCTTGGTCCATTATGAGGCTGTTTCAGATAAGCTACTGCAAAGCTCCTTGTTAACTACTGAGATGGCACAGTGAGTTCTTCTCACTTCCATTAACCCAGTCAAGACACTCCCTCACCTACATGCCCAGTGAACTCGTGTGTGGTTCTAGAGCCTGTCAAGTTGGTGGTCGCGGTTAACATAACAGGGACCACATGGAGCCATACATGTGGCCACAGTGTGATCATGGTTAACATCACAGGGACCACATGGAGCCCCATACGCGTGTTCACAGCATGTTTAACTCAGGTGGAACATATACATACATGCCCTCCAATATGGGTCATTTATTTCTGGTAAAAACATTCAGAATCCTTTCTTCCAGCTCTATTTTTGGTTTTTCAAGAATAGGTTTCTAGCCAGGCAGTGATGGTGCACACCTTCAATCCCAGCACTCAGAAGGCAGAGGTAGATGGATCTCTGCGAGTTCGAGACCAGCCTGGTCTAACAGAGCTAGTTCCAGGACAGGCTCCAAAGCTACAGAGAAACCCTGTCTCGGGAGAAAAAAAAAAAAGGTTTCTTTGTGTAACAGCCCCCCCCTGTCCTGGAACTTGCTTTATAGACCAGGCTGGCCTTGAACACACAGAGATCCACCTGCCTCTGCCTCCTGAGTGCTAGGATTAAAGGGATGCGCCACCACGCTGGGCTGTCTATGTGGATCACTATTCTCTGTCCATTTGTCTGGTGTCCACCGTTGTTGGACACCAAAGCCATGCACTCGGTTCTGGGGTGTAGCTCCAGAAAGTCTCCAAATCAAGTAGAGCAAGGCCTTCAATTTTTTTTCCCACAGATTACTTTTCTCTGTCTTAGGTCCCTTGCATTTCTTTTTTTTTTTTTTTTTTTTGGTTTTTCAAGACAGGGTTTCTCTGTAGGTTTGGTGCCTGTCACGGAACTAGCTCTTGTAGACCAGGCTGGCCTCGAACTCTCAGAGATCTGCCTGCCTCTGCCTCCCAAGTGCTGGGATTAAAGG
>NC_022011.1:44911095-44926139 GCF_000317375.1 Microtus ochrogaster
TTCCTTCCTTCCTTCCTTCCTTCCTTCCTTCCTTCCTTCCTTCCTTCCTTCCCTCCCTCCCTTCCTTCCCTCTCTCCCTCCCCCTCTCCTTCTTTCTTCTTTGGTGGTCCTAGGAATGGAAGTCGGCACCCCATGTACTCTAGGCACCCTAATACTGAGTCGTGCATACCCCAGCCCCTCACTAACCTGCCAGGCTTTATTTTAAGACAAGGTCTTATTAAGCCCAGGCTAGCCTCAAGCTTGGTACATAATCCAGGCTGACGTCAAACCTGGACCCTTCTACGTCAGCCTTCACAATAGCTGGGACTATAGGCATGTGCCACCACATCCAGCCTCCCCTTCTAACTTGTAAGAGAACTCTGTGAGGTTGGCCATAAGCCTCCCTATGGGTACTGCACAGCCACTGTGGAGGAAGCTGTACTGTGGGCTTTTATGGCAATTTTGCCTTGTGATCCTGTTGTCACATCAGGCCTGGAGGGAAGGCTGGATTCAACCATTCCTGCAAACAAGGAATTTCAGCTGTAATAATAATTATTTCAGTTTTCTCCTTAGAGAATATTTCTCTGCTGCTTTGCACACTGTATAATTTCTGGTCAGACGCTAGACATTGTGAGATTTACTTTGTTTATTCCCATAGCGTTCTTATTTAGTTCTGGACTTTTTCATTTGCTTTATTTTTTAGTTTTTTTCTTTCTTCTTTCTTTTTTGAACAGGGTCTCATGTTGCTCAGGCTGACCTTGAACTCTCTCACTACGTGGCTGAGTCTGACCTTAGCTGCTTCTATCCCTGAGTGTTGGGATTACAAGCATGCAATCATGCCAAGTTTACGTGGTGCTGGGGACTGAACCTAGGTCTTGGTCCACCGGGCAGGCACTCCATCAAACCATGCTTCCAGCCCAGTTCTGGGCCCTCACATGGAAATATTTGACTCACTTGTGTCTTGCTTTGAAGCTCCTTTGAGACTGAGTAGCACGCTATGCTGACGGCTCTGCGGCCACTAAGGCAAACCCGAGTCTGAACTCTGCAGGAGGGAGTTACCAGCTCTCTGGCTCTGGCTGGAGGCAGCACAGTTCTTACCCTGGAGCTGAAGAGCAGCTGCTCAAGTCGCTTTTCCAACCTCCCCTGGGTGTGCTGATCTGCGCTTAGCTGCACACGTGTGGGGCTCTGCAGATAGCGTGTTCTGTGTGACTCTGTCCTCTCCAGGACTCTGCTCATGCCCCCAGCCAGCCTGCTTGGCTCCACCTGTTCCCTTCCCAGAACTGTGGTCTGGAACCTTCTCCAGAGCTGTAACCTCGGCAACTGCAGGGCTCCCTTCCTTTTCCTCTTGGGTCCTAGGGCCACCTCCTTTTCCTCTTGGGTCCCAGGGTCACCCCTTCTCCTCTTGGGTATCAGGATCACCCTCTTTGCCTCTTGGGTCCCAGGGTCACCCTTTCCCCTCTTGGGTCCCAGGATCACCCCCTTTCCCCCTTGGGTCCCAGGATCACCCCCTTTACCTCTTGGGTCCCAGGGTCACCCCTTTCCCTCTCGGGTCCCAGGGCCACCTTCGTTTGATGTCTGAGGTCAACTATCCTAACAATGGAGTAGATTTTGGTTTTCTCAGGCAAGAGGGCAGACCAGCCTCCCATCCATCCATCTTGCTGGAAAAAGGTGAACACTGCTCAGCTCAACTAAGAAGTAGTTTATGGTTCAGTATCTCGCAGATTTTCCAGAGGAAAGCCAAATTAGAAATAACCTAGGTAGCTGGGTGATGGTGGTGCATGCTTTTAATCCCAGCACTTGGGAGACAGAGGCAGGCGAATCTCTGAATTCTCAGCCAGCCTGGTCTGCAGAGTTCCCAGGACAGCCAGGGCTACATGGAGAGTCCTGTCTCAAAAGACCATTCCCGTCACCCCAGCACTTGAAAGGTTAAGGGTCTGAGGTCAAGGCCAGGCGCCCAATAAGAAAGAGATGGTTTCCAAACATTGAGGAAAAAACTCAAAGAACCAAATAACCAGGGCTTAGGGGAAAAATTTGAATTAAAAAAAAAAAAAGACACAGCATTGCACACTTGCCCAAGGATGCGATGATACAACCACAGGAGCCTCATGTTACGGCAGCAACACATCCACAGGGCCCTGAAGACTGGGCTCAAGGCCAATGCTGATTGATGGCCACTGCCAACACTTGGACATCCCCAGACTGCAGAGCCATAACCCTCTCCAGGGGCCCTCTTCCCTAGATGCCTGTGTATTGCCAGAAGTTGTACTACAGCCTCGCGTCGCCACAGGGGTCTAGAGTTTTCCACAGACATTTCCTGTGAGCACCTGCTCCACCTGAGGATTCCCGGCTTGTGAAGGGCTGTGTGGGGCTGTGTGCAATCACAGGGCCCGCGTCTTCAGATCCGGGGGCTCCGGTGAAAGCTTGGTCCCCACTCACAGCTGAGGTGTGGCCTCAGTGACCAGGGGTGTCACTGGGTTCAAGGCCCACTGCAAACAGCACTGTTATGATGAGCAGACAGGGGCTGCTCTGTCATTGAGCTCTTCGCTCTCTCTTACTTCTCAAGGCTAGTCCTAGGGAAAAGCAGGTGCCGGTGTTCCAGCATCCATAACTTAGTGACTGTCCCCAAGTCCTGTCTCCTGTTCCCAGGCACTGAACCTCTCTATTTAGAATGTTCTATTTGTTTTTGACAGTACAGCAGTAAGATAAAACAAACACTTCTAAGAAATCAATTGGAGGATTGGAGAGATGGCTCAGTGGTTAAGAGCACTAGCTGCTCTTCCAGAGGACCTGGGTTCAATTCCCAGCACCCACAGGCCAGCTCACAGCAGACATTCATGGAAAACACCAATGCATATAAAACAAAAGTAAATTAATTAATAAAAAGAATACAATTGGAAACTAAGTAACTATTAGCTTCAATTACAAGGGCAAGTTACTCTCCTGCCCTGAGCTACCTGTTAGGCAGACCTGGGGCCCTTTCTCCTTCCAGATGGTCTGGGGGTACCAACCACCCTTTATAAGCACGCAGAGCTGTCAGGGAGGTGCCTTCATGTAGAGGACACCATCTCAACAGGGCTGAGCTCCACAGTAAGGACAGGGTCTGACGTGACCCAGGCTAGCCTCAAGCTGCTGTATAGCCAAGGATAAGCGTGTACTTCTGGTCCTCCTGCCTTGCGTTTGTGCTATAAGACCTGGCACATCATGCTACGTGCAGAACCCAGGCTTCATACATGCTAGGAAGGTCCTCTCAACAGAGCCATGCCCCCAGCCCTTTTGGATCAAGATGGACCAGCTGGGCAGGGGTGGATGCCTTTAATCCCAGCACTTGGGAGGCAGAGGCAGGTAGATCTCTGAGTTTGAGGCCAACCTAGTCTAGTTTCAGAACAGGCTACAAAGCTATGGAGAAACCCTGTCTTGAAAAAAAAAAAGGAATCAAGATGGACCACGTGACCACGTGTTCTTACTTCCCCTCATACTCCAGGGATGGATGACAGAGCCCTGCTGAAGCACGGTCCCTGTGAGACTGTCTCTGGGTGGCTGACTCTGCAGTTTGGTGACTCAGATCTCACAACGACTTGACTGTAGCACATGCTGAGTCCAAGCGTCAGCCTACACAGGAATAGCAATGCACCGGAGTGGGGATCTGCCCTGCTCTCAGGCTGGCAGCACATGCTGCCACCGTTAGCAACAGAATTGGTGCTACACACCCTTTCTTCATTTCTTTTAGGTGTGACTGGGCCTCCTCTGATTAGCGAAGAAACTGGGATTCAGGAAGCTTCAATGACCTGTGTAGAAGCAGCAGCAGGTTCCATTCCTGCTGCCTGGCTCCTGGCCGCCTGGCTAGTTTATGCCCCGAAATAACAACACACAAATTATATTCTTTTTTTCTTTGTTTTTAAAATTTATTTATTAAAGATCTCCGTCTCTTCCCCACCACCGCCTCCCATTTCCCTCCCCCTCCCCCAATCAAGTCCCCCTTCCTCCTCAGCCCGAAGAGCAATCAGGGTTCCCTGCCCTGTGGGAAGTCCAAGGAACCCCCACCTCCATCCATTTCTAGCAAGGTGAGCATCCAAGCTGCCTAGGCTCCCAAAAAGCCATTACGTGCAGTAGGATCAGAGACCCATTGCCATTGTTCTTGAGTTCTCAGTAGTCCCCATTGTCCGCTATGTTCAGCGAGTCCGGCCTCATCCCAGGCCTTTTCAGACCCAGGCCAGCTGGCCTTGGCGAGTTCCCAATAGAACATCCCCATTGTCTCCGTGTGTGGGTGCACCCCTTACGGTCCTGAGTTCCTTGCTCGTGCTCTCTCTCCTTCTGTTCCTGACTTGGACCTTGAGATTTCTGTCTGGTGCTTCAACGTGGGTCTCCGTCTCCTTTCATCACCTGATGAAGGTTAATATTCAGGAGGATGCCTATATGTTTTTCTTAGGGTTCTCCTTATTTAGCTTCTCTAGGATCACTAACTATAGGCTCAATGTCCTTTGTTTATGGCTAGAAACCAAATATGAGTGAGTACATCCCATGTTCCTCTTTTTGGGTCTGGCTTACCTCACTCAGGATAGTGTTTTTTATTTCCATCCATTTGTATGCAAAATTCAAGAAGTCCTTGTTTTTTACTGCTGAGTAATACTCTAATATGTATATATTCCACACTTTCTTCATCCATTCTTCCATTGAAGGGCATCTAGGTTGTTTCCAGGTTCTGGCTATTACAAACAATGCTGCTATGAACATAGTTGAGCATATACTTTTGTTGTATGATAGGGCCTCTCAGGTATATTTCCAAGAGTGGTATTGCTGGGTCCAGGGGTAGGTTGATCCCGGCAAATTATATTCTTTTAAACACTGCCTGGCTCATTAGTTCTAGCCTCTTACTGGCTAACTAGCCTACATCCATCTCGGGTCAAAGAATCATGGCATCTGCCTCACTGCCTTCTTCCTCCCAGCATTCTGTTCTGTCTTCCCCACCTACCTATGTTCTGACCTATCAGGCCAAGCAGTTTCTTTATTAATTAACCAATGAAAGCAACACATAGAAAGAAGACCCACCTACATCAGACCCGCCCATATCCTTTGTATGTTATTTTGTGTTCTGACAAATAAAGCTTGCCTGGAGAGCAGAGGGTGGAGCTAGCCACTAGTTGGCCACAGATGCCAAGCAGTGGTGGGCTTTTGGAAGAGGCTGAAAGCTCCTACACTGAGACCTATTGGGTGTGGGGTATCAGCAGTGCCTGATGGAGCGGGCCTGAGATGGGAGAGGGACAGACAACGTCAACCAGCCTTTGGAGCCACCCAGGATGAGGCAAGAGGAGGGACAGGGAAGGGAGAGCTAGACCACAGGGCCTGGAAAGAGGGCCATGGACATCCAGGGTCCCTTCGAACTAGACGGAAGGCTAACACATGAAGAAGGCAGGATGCAAGATGCCTCTGTGTTCCTGGACTCTTAAGGGCCACAAAGTGAGCAGGACTGGAGCAGACCTGAGATGGAGCTGGGCCCCTGCCTTCCAGTCCCCACCCCTAGCACAGAATGTTGAGCATCTCCGGCCAGGGCTTCAGTGTGCACGGCTTCTATTTATAAGTGGGAAGGGGATGAAGTGGCAGCTGCAGCCCAAACGGTCTGTGATTGACCTTCATGGAGCCCTGAAAAGTCCAGACCTAAGCCAGAGACAGCACAGGAAGGGTGGGCTTGACAGCTGAGGCTGCAGAGCCAGCTGCTTCCACTGGGTTCTATGCATAGCAAGCCTGTGCCTGTTTAAGCAGACAGGCCTGATCTCTGGGTGGTGTAGGCTTGACAAGCTTGCCAGGTGGCCTTTCTTGTCTGCACGACTGACTCCATGTTAGTAGCATGCTTCTTCCTACGGGTGCACTACCTTTGAGGGCCTGGCATGTTCTGCTCTGTGGGCTGTGAACTTGACAGGCGCTACCAAAGCCTGCCCTCTGTAGAGACAGTCTTGCCCTCTTTCAGGACACAACGTGGCAGTGCTTTGTCCTGGGTCAAGGGCAGAGGGGAAGAACTGTGGTCTGGGGTTTGACACACTGGAAATATGGTGTTTGGTAATACCCTGATGTCACGGTGTGGCCAGCGTGACTCTGGTCCTACTGGCTGTGTGTCCCCTTCCCGTCTCAGCCTTGGCCTTGGATGGGGAGTTGAGTCTCTGTCCTTATTTAGTAGGAGGACATAAAGGATGGACCCCACTAGTGGCTTCCTGTCCTCTCCAGAAGAACCTGCCTCAGTGTCCCCTGCCGGGTTTTAACAACCCTTTCCTAACCAGCAGGCATCAGAGCCACAACCTAGGACTAGGTACAGTGCTCATGGGGACTGTTATCTGCTCTCCACGGTCTATGACCACAGACTGTGTGCATGCTTCACCAAGTAGGGGCTCTGCCTCTTGTGAGGAGCTGTCTCTCCATATGCTTCTTACTGCCACAGCAGTCTCTCAAGACCAAGGGGAGAGTTCCCAGCAGGGGCCATGTAACCAACACTCGTCCTGTTCTGCTCTGGCATCCCGTTGACCCCCAGCCGCTCAAGCCATTCCTCTGCCCTTCTGTTCCCCTACGGGCTCCTTTTTATAAATAGAAACCAGTTCAGTCTAAACCCTTGACCTCAAATTCTCCACATTAATCCTCCATTGAGTTGGCCTGCGACATCCCGCCATACGGCTGTATCAGCTGTGTTGGGGCAGATAACACCCCACCACTCACTGCCGTGCAGGGGCACAGGAGGAATGTGCCGCTGGGGGCTGAGCCCCTCTGAGCTCCTTTTTTGGGGTGGATTACAGTGGTAGGTAACAGGGTCAAATCAGCCACTCAACATTGCATGTGTCCTGAGGCCCAGGATGCCAGGCCAGGAGTGCAGTGGCTCCTGCCTGGTCCGGAAGACGCTGCAGGAACCATACTCCCCCCTCCCCTTGCCAATGGACCACGGCTGCCACCTGGGCCCTGGAGGGTGTCGCTGTCCCTCATAGCTGTGCTTTACCTTGATTTAAAAGGAGAGAAGAGGCAGTGTGTGGGTCTCCTAAGCTCCCAGTCCTGTTCGGTTTTGCTTTACCAGTTGTGAAATGAAGTTAGTACTGAAGTTGGCTACTTAGGGGTAGAAGCCAGGTGTTGGTTTCTTAGGGAGACTCCCATAAAGCCAGCGGCTCCTTTCCTGCACGAGTGAACAGCTGGGCCTGCAGTCCCTTTAGCATTACCCTGCCCTTCCCTGTGTGTTCCAGGGCTCGGCTGTTGCTTCTGCGCCTCCACAGACGTTTCTAGGTCAGGTCTCCAGCACTGCAGGAAGGATGTGGACAACCGTAGACAACTCAGTCCTAGCTACAGCTGGGCCAAGCAATGGTACCCGAGGGCACTTGCACAGAGCCAGAACTCAGTGGAAGTGACTGCCACTCCTGGGGACAGGATCTTGTGTGACTTCGAGTTTGGTTCCACAGATGCTCAGGTTAGGGGGGCAAGTAATGACCTCTGCCCCTTGATCAACAGCGCCCCCAACAAGCATGCAGGGGCTTGATGATGGGCATTTTTAATGTTAATTGTTAAACCTGTAATCAAAACTGTTGTAAGCTAAGGCTCCAATGTGTCAGAGCCACCGTGGGCCCACCGGCCTGCCTCCAACAGCCATGGACGGTAACGTGTGGAAGACAGCTGAAACTCCCTTACTGTGGCTGTTTGGTGAATTCATGGCATTTGTCTGGAATTGTCAATAAGAGACAAGTTTAAGATTAAGCTTTCTTTGGGTACTTGCTTCTTAAAAAAAAAAAAAATCTGCTGTGTGGTGATGGCACACGCCTTCAATCTCAGCACTCAGGGGGCAGAGGCAGGCAGATCTCTGTGAGTTCGAGGCCAGCCTGGTCTACACTGAGTTCCAGGACAGCCAAGGCTACACAGAGACTCTTGTCTCGGGGAAAAGAAATCCGACCATACAAGTGGCCAAGCTGTTCCACCTTGGCTCTCTGAGAAGCCCAACAGCAGGAAGTGCCTGCAGAACCCATCCTGCCCGAAGCAGCCTCTGCCACCCGTTCTGTCCTGCCGCTCAGTCCTGAGCCTAAGAGAGGACCATGGCACCTCTGAGGCTACCTCAGTTGATTCTTCTCGGTTCATCGACTTCCACTTCCACTTTTAATTCATGGCACAGGACCGCACGGTCTTCCTCCTTAGCCGACAAACTGGCTCCTGACTCTCATCACCCAAACCAGAAAGCCTGCAACCCCAGCACTGGGAGCCAGAAACTGATGGGCACTGTGAGTTTGAGGCCAGCCAGGGATACAGAGTGAGACCCTATGGGGGGAGGAAGAGGGAGGGGAAGAGGAATCTGGAGATCTGTGGGTCTCGGGAGAGCCTGGTAACAAGCATTCAGAGAGACAGCCTGGCTCAGGGCAGAGGGGCTGCTTCCAGGACGACTGTGGGAGGGGTCTCTAGGCCTCTTCCCAAGGGCACAGTGGCCCTCAGAGGAGCCTGACAGAAGCAAAAGGACGTGTGGCATAGACACTAAGGTGGAGCCTCTGAAAGGTGTGGGCCACACGTTGCTTTTTCCATGTGCAGGGCTCACCCAGGACAGCACTGGGGAGAGTTCGCTGCCTTGGCTTCTCTGTGACCTAAATAAACACACAGACATTCTGTACAGAACCAGTCCAAACACTTTAATAGCAGAGGAAAAAAATAAACCCAACGTAAAATTTGAAAGGAGCAAACAGGCAGTTAGGGATTGATGCACTTTGGTCTCCGATGTTTCTTCCTGGGTGTGCGTTTTCACGAGAAAGTTCATCTGACAGCCTGTTCCTGTGTGCTCTGCAGAGGGAGGGATGTGCAGAGGCCCACAGGATCCAGGAGGGATGCTGGCACCGGTTCAGCTTCTCCAGCCACTAAAGCCCTGGAGAGACCTGCAGGAAGTGCAGGAGAGTCAGCCCCTGCTCCAGCTGCACTTGTTCTGCTTGAAGGAAGTGCAGACAGGACCAACAGACAAGCCTAGATTCAGGCCTGGAGCCTGAGGCAGTGGGCCACTCTGGGGACACTACCAGGGAAACGAGAAAGCCTTTCCCTGCCCCGCTTCCAGGAAGGTCACTCATCTTTCCATGACCCCCAGCCACCGACAGCCCCATCCCCCGACACCTGCTGCTCAACCTGGCATTCCAGCCCAGCTCTGAAAACAGCAAACAGCAGAGCACACAGGTCCAGCAGGAGTTAGGTTCAGACTCAGCACAGGAAACAACTACTTACGAGCTAGATGATCCGAAGGTGAACGCTGGAAAAAGAGAGGAGGAGGTTACAACACTGAGCTAGGTCGGGCAGCTGTTTGGTCCTACGACAAATCTTCCCTGACCCTGTCTAAACAGTGGCTGAGGGGACACTCAGCTCGGCCTCCTGGGAGAAGAGCTGTCTCACTGTTTTAGGGTCCCCAGCTCTGGCTGCAGGGTGTGTGTGTCTGTGCACAGCCATGCTGTGTCATTTGTTATCGACACCCATCCGTCTCCTTTCCTTTCCTTTTACGTTACTAGCCCTGCAGCCACCTCAACTCTGCTGAGTTCTGCATGTGCCTCTTCCGTCTGTGTGAGGACAACCCAGGGCACAGACCTCTGCTCTCTGAAGACGCAGAGCACTGCACACACATACAAGACATGAAGGTTCCCATGCCCGTCTTTGAATCCAAATCCTTGTAAGGCTGTCATTATCTGGAGTTCTCAAATCCTGAGAGAAAATGAACTCAGTAATGGCACAATGCTGACAGTCTAATTAAAGAACTTTGTATTTTTCAGCTACTTCAGTTTTTAAGACACTGAGCTGAGTGTCCAGAACACCTATTCTTTGAGGGAGAAAAGAACATAGCCATTTACCTCCTGTGCCTGATCCAAACCCAGAGAATCCACTATTCTGGGTCCCGAAGCCTGGGGTCTGCTGGGACAAGGACCCAAAGGTGGGGGCGTTCTGACTGGCAAGGGTACCAAAGGACGCAGTGTTGCTGCTGCTCCCGAACCTGTGTTCCAGCGAGAAACGAACAGGGTTAGTGCGGCCCTTCGTCCCTGTGCCACCCGTCCACCTCATTCACCGTCTCACTGGCTTGCACGCACCACATATGACTCATGGTGACAGGCTTGGACTGAGCTAAGACTCAGAGAAAATGGGCTCCAGCCTAGAGAAAGCCTTTACCTTGGCTCTGGGAAGGAAGGCATCAGGAATGCAGTGTGAGATCTGCCCCAGTTGGAGCAGGAGTCCTTAGCCACTGACAGCAATTCCAGGTTACTGAGACCAAACACAGCAGCTTCTTGCCCCACCCCCCTCACTTTCAGGCCATTCAGTTAGAGCTTGTTTATCACCACCTGCTCTGCCCATTCACCTGCCCAGTTCCTCCTTGGCCTCAACTCTGTCATGGCTTCTTTTTGGATTCTGCTATGCTGCCTAGGTTGGCCTCAAACGCTCCTCCTGCTTCAGTCTACGGAGGGCTGGTTTCACAAGCTAATGCCATGGAGTCTGGGGATTCTATTCATTTTACTGTTCTTTATTTTCCTGAGACAGGTTCTCATGAATCCCACGCTGGTCTTGAACCTGCCATGTTGCCGAGGACTTTTTGTGAACTTGATTTTTTTTTTTTTTTGATACAGGGTCTCTTTATGTAGTTCTCATTGTTCTGGAATTTGCTATGTAGACCAGACTGGCTTTGTATTCAGAGAGATTCGCCTGCCTCTGGGATTAAAGGGTTGTGCCACCATGCCTGTGACCCTCTTATCTCCATCTCTCAGTACTGGGACATTTATCACCCCTGGTTTATACGGCGTGGGAGCAGGAGCCCCGCCAAGGCTTCCTGAGCTCTGCAGTGCTCTACCACTGACCACAAGCCCAGCCCTCTACTTGTCCTTCCCTTCCTTTTAAATCAATTTGTGTAGTGTGTGTGATGTGTTGTGCCTGGATGCTGGCATGTAGTGATACAGTGTGCGATGTTGGTCAGGCACAACTTTCAGAGTAGACTCTGTCCTCATCTCAAGGGTTTTATCACGGAAGCATCAGCTCTCACGGCAAGTGCTTTTACTAAGTACTATCACCGGCCTATTTGTTTTTACTGAATGAGTAAACGGCATGTGTACACAAAAGTAGCCATCTGTTCACTGTGTTTGTGTATGCACGCGTGCATGTACAACCATTTCCAAGTTATTTCACTGAGAATCTTGTTTGTTTCATAAAGATCAATAAATACAGAAAACAATGTAAAAAAGACATCGTTTTCTCTCCTCTGCTACCTCACCTATGGGTTCTCCCTCCAGATTTGGTCCAGCAAATGGGGTTGAGGATATAACTAAAATCACTGAGGGGTTCAGTGGGGGCCTCCTGCAGAAAGTGGGCAGGGATGAGTTAGGGTGCCTTGAAAGAAGAGCCGGGGTAAATGCTATATCAAAGGGCAGCCAGCAGTTCCCAGTTCTGAAGGGGTGACCTCGGCTCTTTGTCAGGGTCAGAGTTAGAATGGCACCAGGGACCTGGCAGATCAGTGGTTTCTTTCCAAGGATTTAATGTCTGCATTGGTACCTACTGGCCCCAGGACATGTGCTAGTCAGTCATGATTCCTAAGATATTCCAGACACTCCAGCTTCCTGGGTATGTGGATCAGCCTCAATCGCCATCCTTTGGGAGCTAGCACCTTGTTTTTCAAGACAGGATTCCACTGGGACCTGGGACTGAGACTCAGTGTTGGCAGGCCCCAGAAACAGACCTCCTCCTGCAGGAATCACAAAGCACGTGCCACATACTCAGCTCTTTATGTTGCTGGGGACTGAACTCAGGTCTCTGTGCTTCTGTGGAAAGTACTTACTGACTAAGCTATCTCCCCAGTCTGTTTTTATTTCTTTATTATTACTATTTTTGGGATGCTGGCCTCAGATTCTACAATCCTCCTTCCTTAGCCTCCTGAACAGGCATCTGCTACCAATATAGGAAAAAAGCTAGCTTTCTGAAGGCGGTGCTGGGGATGTCATATGACTGTGAGCATGCTCAGCAGATCTTACCACTGAGCTACACTTCTAACCGTCTGAGGAGACTTCTCTACTAGTAAAGCTAATAGCTCCTTTCAAATAAATGCGCAGAACCTCAAAACTCCCAGTGTTATCACATGGGAGTCTACCAGATCTGTGGAAAACACAGGCTTTGGGAGGGTCTGAATCCCCCCCCCCCCCGACAGGGTTTCTCTGTAGCTTTCAAGCCTGTCCTGGAACTAGCTCTGTAGACCAGGCTGGCTTCAGACTCACTGAGACCCTCCTGTTTCTGCCTCCCGAGTGCTGGGATTAAAGGCGTGCGCCACCACTGCCCGGCTTTGAACTCTCTTCTGAAAGGTCCCTTTAACTGTGTTCTTGCAGATCCTGAAGAGAAGTGTCCAAGGTCCCTTAGCCTCCACAAGGTCCCTTAGCCTCCACAAGGTCCCTTAGCCTCCACAGAAATCAAAGAAATGCCGTCACTTGCACACTCTCCTTGAGCAGTCTAGCACCCCTCTGTGGAGTCAAGCTTGGTAAGAGCATGTTTTATTTTTAGGGTAAACACCCCTGTTACTCCTAACCTTCAGTTCTGTTCTGAGTCAAGCACCAAGAGTGAGAACCTGTCCAGGCGCGTTTTTGGCATCAGCATCTCCTTCAAATGAGGGATTCTGTAGCCATCAGCACATACGTTAAGTTGAAACTTATGGTATAGCAAAGGCTATTTCTTTCCTCGGGGTTTTGGCAACCAGACTCAAATTCTAGGGCCTAGAAGCCAATTCCCGCCTGGCATTTTCTGATGTGCACAGGCCATGAGAGAAGCTGGGTGACAGCCAGGAGGAGAGCAGCAGTGTGGAGGGCACCCCACTCTGGGTCAGGCTGGGACGGGGCAGAAGGTGTCTGTAAAGGCTAACAGGCGTCTCAAGAGAACAATCCTAGAGGAAGACACGCTGAGATCTTTCTTCAGGACTTTCTAATATAAGGACTACCTGAGGCACAGGCCTGGCTGCAGCTACACCTGGTTCAGAGAGCAAGGTATCAACGACCTACATGCTACACACTGGCAGCCAGCAATGTGGCCAACATCCAACCACGGTTAAGGACCTACTTACACTGAGCCTTGTCTTAGAGAAAAAAAAGGAATCTCCTAACAGCGTTTTTGGCCACTTCAATGCAAGGCCTTCAGGTCACTGTTTGGTTTGGAGAATGTAAGAATTCCAGGCCCCAATGCTTCGGGCTGCCACAAGTTTGTGGTTTCCCCAGGTCCCACCTGCAGCTTACCCGAATCCTCCTGCGCTGGCAGCCGCAGTACCCTCTCCGAACACTTTGCCTCCCGTCGAGCCCAGAGGGCTTGTAAAGGCTGGGGCTGAACCGAATGCTGGCACCCCTCCAAACCCAGGGGATCCCCCAAAAGTAGGAGGGCTGCCAAACACTGGAGCAGCACCGAAGCCACCTGAGCAAAACAGAGGCAAACAGAAACAGGGAGAAAGAAAAGGAGACAGGAAGAGAAGGCATCAAGCGGCCAGAAGGGAGATAAGCCGTCAGTAAATCCAACACAAGAACCCAAAAAGCACAACACCCCAACCTCAATCTCTCAGTCGACGGCTTCTCCCACTAGGGAAGAGGACCGCAGCTCTAAGAGCTGAGCGCCTGGTGCCTCCTGAAGCAGACGGAACTTATGTGAAGTCCAGTGAGAGCAAATCGGCCCAAGCTCTAGAGCTCTGCGGGTCCATCCGGGTTTCTTTCCAACCCCATGATGTCTGGGATGCCTCAAGGAAACTCCATCCCCAAAGTTTGTGTCTCAACATAGCAGCCTAGCAAAGGATTTATTATTTATTACCACACAGAGTAGGCTCCTGGCTTCAGGGAAACCCAACTAATAAAAATGGAGGCTCCGGGTTTGTGGCAGAACCCACAAACGGGGTCACAGCAGAAGCAGGGCGATGATGCTGGCACTTAGCCACATGCATTTTAGTTATTTACAGCCAGGTGGCCATATGCCTATCACGGTATCCCTGACTTGAGGCACAAATGAGCTTTTTCAAGTGCTTTCTCTCTGCAGCCCGCACTATAAAGCATATTGACCCTCCATTTTGAGAAAGGCTTTGGGTAAACTGAACCAGGTTGGCACCTGGTTAGTCAGCTGTGAGGATGATTTCAGTGTCTAGGTCGGATCCCACATTATGACTCCAGGTCCTAACAGGCAGGGTGGATCGTGAGGCATGCACTACAGCAGAACAGGGCCAGGTTAAACACTAGACAGTCTCCTCTGACTGGGGGAAGGACCATCTGCTGTGAGCCAATTCCCTGCTCCTGAGGTGTCCCCAAACCTTCAAGATACTGCTCTAGTTCTGAGGTTTAGAGGAGAAGGGCAATGAAGACATGTGGAGTTGGCTGGAGATGCTAGGGTCTTTACTGGGGGGCGGAGGGGGGGGAGCACAGCGCTTTCTTCCTCAGTCAGCTCAAACACATGTTGGCTTTGAACTATGTGCTAAAGGGAGTAATGGGGACCCCGGACCACCAAGGATGTGATGAGACTAAGGAGGCAGGGCCATTGTCCCTGAAAGAATGTAGTCACCACGAGGTGGATCCGGCTGACTACAGTCACCCTACTGCTTCCACCACAGGATCAGGAGAGGTCAGACAAAGGGCACAAGCACGGTGAGCGGTCAGGCGAGTGCGAGTGTCTATCTGTCAGAGGGGCTGCACAGCTGAGGAGACACGCTGTGCCACGGCTCGTGTTTGGGTTGTGCCACGGCTCGTGTTTGGGTTGTGCCACGGCTCGTGTTTGGGTTGCCATTCTGTATTTTAAAACCTTGAGTGAAATTCTGAGCCGTGCTATGGAGACTGGTGGACTACAAACATGAACAGAATGGAAAAAAAGGTGCTAAAAAAACCCACTGTACTTAAATTATTAAAACTGCTCGTGGATCTAATTGCACTTTCTTCCTAGACATTCAAGGTTTCATTTAACACCTTGTACTCAATGTTTAGACTTCTTGATGGATGTGAGTGAAAGGTGAGAGTTTATAATGATACAGAAAGGAACCCGGGCAGAGGGAGGGAGGGAGGCAAACACGCATTCTCTCTCTCTCTCTCTCTCTCTCTCTCTCTCTCTCTCTCTCT
>NC_022011.1:44926239-44927176 GCF_000317375.1 Microtus ochrogaster
GCGCGCAAAACAAACCCGGAACTATTAAATGAAATAGAATGGCCAGCGAGGCTGAACTTGCCACCAAGAAGCAGATTTACTGGTGCACACTAAGGGCTCAGCTTCAGGTGTGGCGGGTGGCAGCCCGGCCCCTCCCTCCAGCGGGACACTGAGCTCTCAGGGTGTTCTCATCTAGCTTCAGCATGGGTGGATGGCGGAGCTGGGACCGGACCCTCTCATGCCCTATCGTGTTCCACTTTGCTCTCTGTCACACTGCTTAAGAACTGGGGATGGACAGGTGCAGACCCAGGGCTGGCTGGCAGCAAGGCCATGGGCCCTTCCTTGGTTGGTAGCCTCCAGCAGTTGTTCTGATGCAGTTCTCCTGAGTGCTGGGTGGCCCAGATGCTAGGGTTATAAGCATGTACTGCCATGTTTAATTGGTTTATCCACAACTATTAAATACTTTGATGGTCTTCCTTGAGAAGATTAAATTCTTTTCAGTGTGTATATCCTCTTTGCAAAAGAAAAATTTTGGTTTTGTTTTATTGCAGACGGGGTCTCGCTATGTAGCACTGGCTGGCCTGGAACTCACTATATAGACCAGGCTGGCCTCGAACTCACAAAGATATGCCTGCTTCTGCCTCCCGAGTGCTGGGATTAAAAGCATGTGCCACCACCATTGGCTCCTCTTTTTTAAAAGTATGTCTTATATGTTAGAAATGCAGAAGACACTCAATAAATACAAAAATAAACTGGAGGACAAAGTAACTTCCTCCTTACTGCAATCCCCTCCCTTGATATAAGCACCCAAGGACACTGCCTCACAGAGGTCTACCTTATATAAGCTCTCAAGTGCATGCGTACACACACACACGAGCACACACACACGAGCACACACACACGAGCACACACACACGAGCACACACACACACACACACACACACACACACACACACAC
>NC_022011.1:44927276-44947939 GCF_000317375.1 Microtus ochrogaster
ACACACGAGCACACACACACGAGCACACACACACACACACACACACACACACACACACACACACACGAGCACAGGTCATACTTGTGGGGTACCTGTTTTATTTGGAGTGGAAAATCCAAAGCCTTGGGATGCGACGCTTCCACCACCAGAGCTGAAAGTACCAGCCGGCTTCTGTTCCCCGAAGGATGAGCTGCCAAACCCTCCAAATGTCTTAGCGCCACTGTTTCCAAATAGGTTAGAGGTATCTAAAGGGACAAAGGACAGGTGTGAGGGAGTTTGAAGAGGAGGGCAATGTCATTTCCTTCTCAGACGAAAGAAGGGGACGCATCAGCTGACATGAAGACAGGAGCCACGGTGCAGCGCAGCACCATGATAATGAGTCTGAAATAGTCGGTGCTCAGGTGCAGGACTCCTGTCGCAGCTCTACAAGGAGAAAACTAAGGGGTAAAAATGGAGTTGGCACAGTAGGGTTCCTAGAGGTCTTGGCCCACCCACCAAAAATGGCCAGCTGCTTGCCTCCTATGGACAAGGTCTGGTCTCTCATGCCAAACCAGAGGAATCAAAGTCCTTACAGTGTTCTGGTGGCTCTTCTGTTGGAATCTGTTCAAAGCTATGACAAGACGGGAATGGAGTGTTGCTGCAAGACACCGGCTTCAATCCCCGCCAAAATGCAAACATGCACACATCCAGGAGACTCAAGGAGGTGAGGCGCACTTATAGTCACTCCCAAAGCTGAGCTGCTGGAAGGGTTGGCCCATCCCACCCACGAGTTCTTAGGTCTCTTGCCACTCTCTGCTGGGGCCACTGCAGTGCTCCTGAGCTGAGCTGAGAGGGAGTGGTCTCATGCTAGGCACATTGTCATAACCAATTTCTAGGTACTGCCAAAGCACAGCCACTGCCCTGAAGACCACGGCCACGCGGTCAAGCACGTCTGATCCTGAGGGCACCCCAGGAGGCTGTGCCCTGGGCTCTCTGCTCCTCCTCAGAAGCGGAGTACCCATGCTTGTTATTCCAAGAGTCTCTCTCCAGCTTTATTCTCCTAGCAACAAAAACTTCAGGCGGCAATTTCAGGACAAGATTAGGGGTGGGCTCTCCTCTCAGTGGAATGCGGTGTGATCACATGAAAAGGGACACACAAAGACTTAATGGGATAAAGTTAGCAGACACTTAGAAACTTCCATCCTTTTCTCTCTTTAAGGATCCTTTTGTCAGATGAATCTAGTCTCACAGTATATATTTCATTTAGCTACAAAAAAAGGATAAAATCCAGTTGATGAATATGGAGACACAGTTAAGATGCAGCAGAGAAAGCCAAGTAGCTCATGACCTCACTTATCTGTGGACTCTAAACACGCTGATCTCATAGGAGCTGAGAGTAGAATGGTGGCTGCCAGAGTCCGGGGAAGCAGGGAAAGGGAAATGCCAATTAGGAAGGGCCAGGAAGATGGCTCAGTGGGTCAAGGTACCTGCTGCCAAGCCTTACAACCTGAATTTGATCCTCAGACCCACATGGTAGAAGAATCAACTCTTGAAAAACTGTCCTCTGGCCTGCACTCTCAGGCTGCTGCGTGTGCAAGCTCCGCCCCCCATAAAATAAATAGATGAAGTAAAGAAGCAAACACACAGAAGGAGGTTGTTCTGGATCCTACTGAACAGCAGGGACTATGGGTAATGGTGTTCAGTTTCTTTTTTTAAAGCTAGAGAGATTTTTTAAAAAAATATTTCCTCCATTAAAGAATAGTAAATGTTTAGAAGACATTTGTCCTTGAATGTGAGCTGATGTGAAGACACACATACACACATATACACACACGCACATGTTACATATATATAGACATCGCACAAAACCCCATCAGTATGAGTATGTACACTTTCACGTAATTAGTTAAAAATAAAGATCCCTTTGTCCTCCATTACAACGGGACAAACTGAGGTTTGCAGTCAGGCCTAGGGTAACTACTGGATAGCTGTGACCTCACGCAAGGACTCAGCTACCCTAGGTCACAGTCCCCGACACCACCCAGGCAATTCTACTATAGAGGCTCTGAAGACTCCCTGCTTTCCTTCACCCCTGTGCCTGAGGCTTCTCAGAGTCGGCACAGAGCAGGCAGGTGCTCAGGAGGCGGGGATGGCACCACCACCACGGGTCCACCGTGCAGCTCAGTTGCTCTGAAATGTGGCACCAGACTGTCTGTGCCTCCCATTTCTATGGCCAACCATGTTTCTTGGTTCTCTCCGAATGGCTCCACACTAATAGTCTGTAGCTTAAAAAAAGCCACATCAGTTTACTGACTTTCGGTGTGTGCACGTGCGTCGGTAGGCACGTGAGCCATGGCACGGACAGAGCGGTCACTTCGCTCTTCCCACACATGGGTGCTGGGTGTCATTGAGAATGGTGGCCCTGGTGGCAAGTGCCTTTACTCTCACTGCCATCTCACTGACCTAGATTTGATTTTATCTTAGAGAGAGGGTCTCCCTGTATGGCTCTGACAGCTTAGAACTTGTTTTTAGACCAGCCTAGCTTTGAACTCGAAGATTCACTTGTCTTTGGGATTAAAGGTATGAGCCAACACAACTGGTTGTTGGCCCAGTTTTTAACAACATGCTAACTAAATGTCTTGGCGGATGGAGTGTGTTTCATTGTAAAGGAAATGGTCGATCAGAAAATACTCTCTGTGGATCTAGCCAAGGACGAATCTGGGATAACAAAGACAGGTAAAGCTGGCACTGGCTCAGGGCTACCACCCTGCAGGCCTCATATAGGTCCCCTTAATTCTGTTGGCAAAATCACCAACAATATCCAACATCAAGGCTGACCCATTCCAAATCAAATCTGACCTAAAGATTGTTAGAGAGGTCAGGTGTAAGCTTTCTGAAGGTCTGAGGTCACAGAACACAGGTGCTCCATTCCAGGACAGCTTCCAGAGGAACAGTCATGGCGGGAGCCCTTTACAGGCTTCAAACAAACGGCCCACCCCCTTCTCACACAGATACCCTGTAGATCCCGAAGAGAAAAGCGTGTGGAGGACAATGCTAACTCTTGTCAGCACGAGACTGGGAGGCAGCAGGCCCTTCTGGGTGACAGTGCGCATACAGGGTGCTGAGTTTCAAATGACCCCAGAGTCTAACAGCCTATTTGGTGGAGTCAATAAGGGAACTCATCGGTTTCCGGCTAGTGTTCTCAGATTGTCTTTCACGCAGCCTCAACTCCAGGCTCAAAGGAACTTGGATTCTGTCCTCCAGTTGTTAGGAGACTGTAAAAGGAACTGCAGCAAAATAAAAGTAGCTTGAAGATATTTGATTTGGCCGAGCGGTGGTGGCGCACGCCTTTGGTCTCAGCACTCGGGAGGCAGAGAGGCAGGCGGATCGGATCTCTGTGAGTTCAAGGCCAGCCTGGTCTACAAGAGCTAGTTCCAGGACAGGAACCAAAAAAAGGTAAGGAGAAACCCTGTCTCGAAAAACAAAAACAAAAACAAAAACAACAACAACAACAAAATATATATATATATATATATATATATATATATATATATATATTTGATTTGTGGTAGATTTCCTGACTATGGCAAAAAGGAATAGAGGTAGGAGGAGATCGTGTGCAGACTCCTTCCACAAACCAGATGACTGGGGACAGACAGACAGACAGACAAGACACACACACAGCTCACAGCAATGAAGACAAGGCAGCAGAGAAGGTCCTATGTGAGAAGTGGGCAGGATTCAGTCCAGAAAAGCAAAGTGCTCACAAGCATCGGCTGCTAGAGTCAGTGTGGAGAAAGGCGGTCACTGGAGGCCACAGAGAGAAAGGCACAAACACAGCCCAGCTCCTGCACTGCCCCTGCCTCTCCTTAGCCTGCATGTACTTGGTCATAGGGTTTAGATCCAAGCACTCCTGTCATAAAAAAGCATTAGGACCACTAGTGTCCAGCATGGAAGACGGTGAGTCTAACAGCCATCCGCAGGGAGAAGGGTCCCGGAGTGCGGCTCTCTGCCATTCCTGCTGGGTCCACACTCCCTCTGGCTGACTTCAGGCACTGGATATGTATGGGTGTGCAGAGGGTGTGCAAGGTTGACGCTCATGAACTAGTGCACACCAGCTCAGACTGACCTCTAGGGAAGGCCAGCTGACAAGCTAAAGCTAGCGTGTCAGAAAGAATTAGCTGGCAGAGTAATTTTTACAGGGATATGGCACATCTAAGCCAGTAACAAAACCGGCTGGTAACTCGGGCCTCACAGCTGACCTCCATCTGGGAAGCAGCCCGGTTTCTGACCAGCCACCAAGTGACTGTGTGCAAGTGTGGTGTCTGACATGTTCCATGTATCTGAGCCGAGCTGCACTTCTGAAAGGACCACACTGGGGCAGCATTTGTCCACAGAGCCCTTCGGCCCTGGGGGAGCTAGTCAAACATTTCCATTACATCAGGATTCGCAGTCCCTGACGTGACACACACCTACTTTTGTTTTGCTTTTCAGGATTCTGTTGTCCTTCTGCAAAACAGTTTTTGAGAATAGGACTTCTGAGATCCCTCCACTCTATGGTCTAAATCCCTCCTGGGGTAGCCTGGTGACTTAGGAGGGAAATGCCTTGATAGCAATCCTTCCACGTTACCAGACCAGAGACATCAGAATCATCAGTCCTTGATCTACACAGTCAGAGAGCAAAACTGAGGCAGAAACATTGCTCATAATTCCACAGGCCTGAATACTATGAAAACAGCCAGAGGACACAAGAGGGCAAGACTCACTACTGTCTTGTACAGCTTAGTACATCACATTAAAGGGAAGGAGGTAAGGAGAGGAACCCAACTTGCAGCCCTAGCCACAGCAGCAGCAGGACACACCACCCCAACTTCCAACTGGGACAGGCAGATCAATGCAGAATGTGAAGACCTCGCAGAGAAGACAGTGCCCTTCAGAGTCAGAGAGCCAGGCAAGCGGAAGCACTGCCAGTGTGGGGCTGCTCGTGGCTCCTGTCTGCCCACACTGCTTCAAGCCGCCTCAGTCCTATGAGACAGAGCAAGCTGGGCCCTGGGAGAGAAGGGAGAAGCAGCCCATCACACTCGTCTCTCTGCAGCTCTGCTGTCCTTTCACGACTGCAGAGAACACCTCATTAAAATAAGTCTAAAAACCAAGGCTGAGCAATGTGGGCAGAGTTCAAATAGCCCTCTCTAGCTTTGTCCCTTTTTGTATTTGTTCCTGTAGCTTTGATGATACCACAGGATGACAATGGCATCTGAGGACCGAGGGACCGGGAAAACTCAACTTACTTGGGGTGGCTGTGGATCCAAAACCCCCACTGGCTGAGCTGAATGGGTTCTTGTTGGCAGCGTCCTGGCTGGGTTTTCCTCCAAGGCCACTGAAGAAACCGCCCCCTCTCGCAGCATTTCCAGACCCAAACACACTACCACTGGAAGTGGATGACTGCTAAAACAAATGGGGAGGGGAACAGGAAGCAAGAAAGGGTGAGAGATCATGGTAAAAGTACACTCCACATCCTGGCAGGGGAGCGCACAGCTGGTGCAGGCGGAAAAGCAAGAGCACTCTCCCTCCCGCAGATCTGAGCAGATCTGACGTTCCTGCACGTTCCTGCGTTACTGTATTTAGAGGACCTGGGTGCTCAATGCTGTCTGCCATGCTGTTTGCACTGCCTGACTCAACACCGGGGGGCAGGAAAATCAAGCTTCACAGATCTACCAAATACCAGGTTTGAAAGCAGGGAGGAGCCAGCATGTGTTCAGATCCCTCCAGTGTTAGCTGAAGTCATCAGCAGTGGTAAAGTGACTCACAGGCGTTTCTATCCATTTGTGTACTTTTGATTCACCACGACTTGCCCGGTACTGCAGAGAAGCCTAAATTAGCCGCACTGCTGAAATGATGACCACCGCTCAAGTCCATCCAGGCACTCCGAGGACTCTGCCACCTCGGGGCACGCTGACCCAGAGCGGCACCAGCACCAGGCACTCAATTTCTGTGCAGAAACTGACCCTTTTAGGGAGACCAGCTTGTGGCTGCTCAGTTAGTGAAGCTGATCTCCTTGGCTGATAACGATAAGAGGACAGGCCAGGAAAGGGCAGCCTTACGGAGGAAGGATGGGGCCACATGCCGAAACTAGCGTGACCCCTGTACAAGAATGACACACACGTTTGTGAAGTGGTTCCCCCTCCTTTTTTTCTTTTTTTAAAGAATTGTACCTGAAACACAAGCCCTATTCAGAAATGGCTCCGCCAGCACCTCCTGAGCACCAGAGGTCTCTGCACAGCGTGGGCTCATCCCTTCACTCTGGCCCTCGGCTAGCATCCAAGCGCTCCCCCTGCAGCCCCACACAGAGACCCACACTCAGTCTACTGGACAGGCCCTACACTTAAACTTCTTTAAAAAATATAATAGTGGATAGCCAGTGACAGCCTCTGCAAGGACAGGAACCATGACAACTCAATGTCCGGTGCATGAAGTGCCCTTAACCTCCACATTAACAGGCTGGAACACAGAAACCATTATATATGGACATTCTGCCCTAGACAATCCAGTACTCTCAACACACCTGAGCTGGCCATCCACAGAATGAGTGGCAACTATTCCTAACGGAAGCAAGTGTAATTAAAGTCCACAGCCAAGCTCCTGTAGACCTCACTTCTGCCTCAGGCAGACCACGACTGCTTCTTAAACCTGTGCCCCTGCTGAGATTCCATCCCACTGCTGTCAGTATTCTCCCACCAACTCTGGGGCATGCGGATAAAGTCTGTCTCTAGTTCCATATCTATAGCCTCATTGGATGACTCGCTGCATTATACGTGGTTGTAGGGTCTGCTCACACTGATATGCGTCTTTCTCAGAAGTGTGCATGTTTTTCTTCTGTGTAGCCCAGGCTGCCTCACCTCCCAGTGCCGGGTATAGCTCACCTGGCACTTTTCCTTGTATACTGAACCTTGCACTAGAAGGACAACAGTGACGGAGGTACCTAGAGAGGGCTCAAACCCAGAGTAGCACAACCATCATCACTAGTATCCCCCGAACTCAGCATCTGTCGCTAAAACTCTCTTAACTGTTAAACCACAGCTTCCCATTCTGTCTCCCTCTACTTCATTGGTCCTCAACCTGGGAGTCAAACAATCCTTTCACAGGAGTCGCTTAAGACCATCGGAAAACACACATATCTACATTACAATTTGTAACAGTAACACAATTGCAATTATTAAGTAGCAACAAAAATGATTTTATGGTTGGGGTCACCACAACATGAGGAACTGTATTAAAGAGTTGCAGCATAGGAAGGCTGAGAAGCACAGCTCTAGCCCCTGTCAGTTTCAACCTGCTTGGATGAGTTTACACACTGAAGGCATTTACTACAAGTCTAGAATCATTCTATTGCAGCTGGCTTGTTTTGCTTTGCTCATGCTGTTCATGTGTAGCAAGAATCAGAACTTCATTTCCTTGTATAGCTGAATAACATCCCACTGATGCTATTCATCCGTCCAGTGACAAACAAACACACGGTGCTTCGTCTACAACCAACACTGGCATACGCATCTGCTTGAGTTCCTTTTTTCAATTCCTTTGGTTGTATCCCTGGAGTCAAAACTGCTGGGTCATGTGGCAGAGGCACTGCTAGTTTTTAGGGGAGGCCTCAAGCTACATTTCACAACAGCTGTACAATACACAGAACCAGCAGCAGTGTATGAAGGCCTGCATCTCTCCATGTTCTCCACAACGCCTTAGCCAGCAGCTACTCCTCAGTCTTTGGCAAGTCCCCTCTTTCATGTACTCCTGACCCACAGTACTTGCCTGGAGCCCCCAGTTCTCCGGAGCCCGCCACTTTGTGTTAGGAGCAGCACATTATATTTTGTTACTGTCTCTTTCTTCTAAAGGGCATGGCACGAACTTGTCTATTCATCTTCTGAGAGCTGGGCTGCTTCCTATTCCACCAGATGCATGGCTATGAGCTGGACAAAGGGCCTCACTTATTTCTCTTAGTTACACACTCCACTCAGAGCAGACCTGCAGGGCCAGCAGAAGCTGTACCTTTTCAGCTCTATTAAAGCCAGATGGCTTCCCAAGGCTATAAGAACTACTGGCCAAGCAGAGTCTGCAGCTGCTCCGAGCCCTCACCTGGTACTTGGGAGCAGGCCTCTGACAGCCATTTTGGTCTTCTTTGGTCATTCTTTACACAGCTGAACACAGTCACTCCACAGGCTACACAGGCTACAATCTCCTCATTTCTTGACTTGTTTTACCATAAGATTAAAGCTGTATTTTGTCAAGGTCAATTTTTTCTTCTTGAAAAATATCCCTTGTGTTTCCTTCAGATCTGCTGGATGTGAAATTGCTCAGCATTTTCGTTGACTTCCAAAGCTCTTGGTTCATTCATCCCTAGGCTCTCTGCTGGACTAGGAACGTGCAGGGAGACGGACGCCCTCTTCTGGCAGTCCTCACACTCCAGTCAATTCCCACCCCGCAGACTGCAGGCTCCTCCTGCAGTAAAGCTCTTCATCTTTCCTGTGCTTGCTCTGTGTTCACCTCTGATGCTCTTAGCTGGGCATCAGCTGGATGTTTTATTCTTTGGGTTACTTTTGTTTACAGGGCTTGGAAATTTCTGTAGTTTGAAACATTGCCAACACATTCTCTTCCCTCAGTGTCTCTCAGTACACTCACGTGTTAGGTTTCCCTTAGATGATCACTATTTCCAGGGCCTTCCATAATTTTTCTTTTTTGTTTTTATTGAGACAGTCTCTCTGTGTAGCCCTGACTGCCCTGGAACTCACTCTGTAGACCAGGCTGGTCTTGAACTCACAGAGACCCGCCTGCCTCTGCCTCCCTAAAGCTGGGATTAAAGGTGTGCGCCACCACCAGCCGGCTCTATTCTATGCTTTTGATCTCCAAGTGTTCCCTAAGTTCTAGTTCAAGGGTCAGCCAATTAAACAGCTCAGAAGTTAAGCCCCACTTACTGTTTTTGTGCTGGGAACCAAATCTAGGTCCTCCTAACTGTGAAGCAGTCTCTCCAGCCCACAGCTTGCTATCTCTTCAGATTGCTCACAGCTGCTTTGGAGCTGGTGCGGGAGAGCAGAGCTGGTGCGGGAGAGCAGAGCAGCTGCAAAGCTCTGAGCACCCTACATACTGCTGCTTTCCTGTTGGTCTAGTCTGCCGTTGAATACACCCACAGTGCCCTTAGGTGCCGATTAGTACATTTTTTAATAGGAGCTCTATTTGGTCCTTATAAAGTTGCTACAACACTTCTTAAAATTTCCCTTTCTTTACATTTCTACACATGTAAAACACAGTTATCTAACAGTCTAGAAGTGTCTGTAAATGTACTTCTGATATTTATTCTGCTCTTGTTCAGAGCCCCTGGCTTCCTTGTAACTCATCTGGCTGTGGGCAATAGTGTCCGCAGGAATAATTTGAGGCATACAGTGCAGGCTTCCTGAACTACACTAGCTGTGCTCTTCTTGCCACACTGGAACATGAGGCCACTCACACAGGCCAAGCCCCATGGGTCCCTTCTAACTCTCCACTCTGTAAACACACCTTGCTTTCTGGCCACTGGTTTCTCACCATTTACCATGGGTGCTACTGACTACAAATACCCGGTTTCTCAATGAATGTGCTCATAGAGCCTGGCTTCTGAGTTCCACCTGCCTTTTCTAGCACCTCACCTTCCCATGCCCACTTTCCCACCTTGGCTCAGTAAGTTTGGTAGTGCTTTTAAAGACAGAGTTTTCAAGGGCTGGCAAGATGGCTCAGAGCTTAAGAGCAATGGCTGCTCTTCCAGAGGACCTGGGTTCAATTCCCAGTGCCCACATGGCAGCTCTCAACTGCCTGTAACTCCAGTTCCAGGGGTGCTGATACCTTCACACAGGCACACATCCGGGCAAAACACCAATGCAGATAAATAAAAAGAAATAAATCATTAAAATAGGTTTTCCATATTTTATAAAGTACTTCCCACTGTGTTTGCTAGGTTTTATTAGCAGAGAGCACTTCTCTCTTCTAAGCAGACCACTAACGAGGGTGGAGCATCTCCAAAGGGAAAAGATAGTCCACAAAGCTCCTGAGGATGAGAAGACACCCTCCACCCCCAGCACTGCCTGCACTGTCTGAAGCCCCTGGGCAGGCTGCTGTGGGAGCAGCTGTGGAGCTAACAGTATACTTAGTCTCTCTAGGCCCCACCGTCCCTTTAAATGGGGACAGAAACTATGGAGTAGTCAACCTGATTATATGAATTATTTCAAAAAAGAACCCCAAACTCTGCACGGCTCAAGTGCCATAGCTCAGACCAACAAGAGACTCAGGAGCGCAGACAGACAGCTCACACAGGATCATACACTGTGGTTTCTGCTACAGTCTTCTTCCTAAACAACCATTCAACAACTAAAAACAACCATGATAACAAAATGCCAGATTTGGTGGCACAGGCCTCAAATTCTAGCTACTTAGTAAGTTGAGGCAGAAGGATGGCAGGTTGGGCAACTTAGACCTGATTTCACAATAAAAACTAAATTAAAAAGGTGGGGGGGGTAGGGGAATGGAGATGTAGCTCAGTGGGAGAGGACTTGTCTAACATGAGCGAGGTCCTAGATTCCGTCTCTATAAAAATAAATGAATAAATAAAGAAGTAAAAACCATCCTTGGCTTAATAACTATAAACAAAGCAAGGCCAACAGTTGGCTTTAGTCAACCCCGACCTAAGAGAACTGGTGATTCTCTTTCATCTGCAGTGGGGTCTCCTGAACCCTAAAGGCACCTAACGACTGAGTTTAAAACTAGTGTGGGGGTTGGAGAGGTGGTTCAGTAGTTAAGAATCTGCTCTCCCAAAGGTCCTGAATTCTATTCCCAGCATCCACGTGGTGGCTCACAACCACCTGTAATGAGATCTGGTGCCCTCTTCTGGCCTGCAGGCAGATGTGCGGGCAGAATACTGTATACATAGTAAATAAATAAATCTTAAAAAAAAAAAAAAAGAACTAGATGTGGAGTCAGGTGTGGTAGTGCAAACCTCTAATCCCATCATTTGGGAGGCAAACACAGGCAGATCTGAGTTCAAGGCCAGCTTGGCCTATAGTACAGAGTGAGTTCCAGGACAGCTGGGGCTACACAGAGAAGTCCTGTCTGGAAAGAATGGGGGAAAAAAAAAAGAGAGCGAGAACTCTATGTGGTTGTTTTCTAGCCTGGACCATGAGAGTGAATTGAATCTATTACATTGAGGGAGACTAGATAGATCCTGATACAAACAGAAAAACCACACACACTTACCTGGCCAAAGACTGATCCACCAGTACTGGCTGCTTGACCAAACACAGAACCAGTATTACTAGACCCAAAGCCTGTAAGACATAAAGCCAAAGGTTTAATTTGGATAAAACTTTTTTAACATCAAAATGAAACCCAAACCCAAAACAAAACACGCAGGGCCTTCAGATGTTTACGGATGCTGCTGGGGTTAAGGCCATCACTGGTCTGCTCCGGTGGTGGTGTTCTTTCCCTGCATGCGACAATACTGACCGGCCAGAAAAGATGTGCCTATTTCTGCAGCAGTGGCTGACTGTTATGGGAGTAACCAGTAACTTCTCTCTTGGATTTGAGGCCCACTCGGCATGAGGGTGCTCATCCTGGCACTGTGGACAGTCCGTCAGAAGCCCAGGCCGAGAAAGGAGCGGCAGGAGGCAGGGAGCTACACTATGCTCTGCTTAGCGCACTTGACAGGTTTGCCCTTCAAATGTCCACACTTACACCCACAGGTTTGTGCTGCCCTCAGGCTTGGGCAGAGAAGCTCTCTGCAAATCTTAACTATGCTGAGACTAAGGACGGCTGAGTGCTCAACCCTGAACTGGACTAAGGGCTCTCCCTGAGCACACAGTGGGAGATGGACAGAGAGAGGGAGTGTGAAGGATTGAAGAGCAGAGAGACAGGAAGGAATGCAGGGAAGCTGTCGTCTGACTTGCTAAAGCTATTCTGCTCATGGCTTCGCAGCAGCAGTGATTACCTGCCTGCCAGAACTCCAGGAAGGAGGGGGAACACGGAAGACCTACTCCTACTGAGAGGGGAGTTATCTTTCTTTAGAAGGGTGGCTATGGGCAAGCTGTCCATGCCCCATGTCATGAAAGCACAATAATCAAACCATCAAACTTGTCAGTCATAAAAAAAAAAAAAAAAAAAAAGAAAGGAAAGCAGAGGGGTGTATTGAGAAGAAGGGAGCAGGAGCTGATAAAACGGGATGGGTGTGCGTGATTCTGATCAAAATGCATTATACACACACCCATGAAAATGTGAATGAATATATAATGATTATTTTAGAAATTGTTTTCCCACTGAGGAAATGGAGAAAAGTCTATGTAAACACAGTTGTTAATCGGTATTCATATGGGGTCAGTTCTGGACCCTTGAGGGTACCCTCAGATACAACAATCTGAGGCTGCACCAGTCTCTTTCAGGACGTGGTGTGACTAGCCTAACACTGGGAATCATTCTCCCTGATGTCCACAGATTATCTCGAGCGAGGTGGGGCTGTAACAAGGAGAGGAGGAGCGCAGGCAACGACAGTTCCTACCAACAGGCCTGGAGGTGGCAGCTCCAGGGACTTTCCATCCAGCACTCTATGTTTAAACAAAATTTGGTGAGCGGGTGTGCTGAGGCTTGCACAGACTTTTAAGTCCTATCTTTGATGCTCAGCATAGGCAGCATTAAAACGTTGCTCTCCTTAGGCCTTCTCCCTGCCCATTCTTGGGACTAAGCATCACACATTTATCACCCAGATGGGGCACTTGTTTTGCATAGACTCAGGGCATCTGGGGGCTCAGAGCTGTGTTTTTCTTTCCACTGTGTCTTTAGAGTTTTTTTTTTGTTTTTTTTTTAAAATATTTATTTATTTATTATGTATACAATATTCTGTCTGTGTGTATGTCTGCAGGACAGAAGAGGGCACCAGACCTCATTACAGATGGTTGTGAGCCACCATGTGGTTGCTGGGAATTGAACTCAGGACCTTTGGAAGAGCAGGCAATGATCTTAACCACTGAGCCATCTCTCCAGCTCCAGAGTTTTTTTTTTAAATAAGAATTTAATATTCATTAAAAGAAGGAAAAATTTCCTTTTAACAAGTTACAAGTCATTTCAAATAAATTATCACCAAAGAAATGAATCGAAATTATTTACGTTTTGCCTATCAAGAAATCATTGAGGCCGGGCAGTGGTGGCGCACGCCTTTAATCCCAGCACTCGGGAGGCAGAGGCAGGCGGATCTCTGTGAGTTTGAGACCAGCCTGGTCTACAAGAGCTAGTTCCAGGACAGGCTCCAAAACCACAGAGAAACCCTGTCTCGAAAACCAAAAAAAAAAAAAAAAAAAGGAAATCATTGACCTGCTGTTTCTCCTGAAGTCTAATTGCAAAGAATTTCTCCCCCCAAACTCAGAGATCATCTTGCCTCTGCCTCCTGAATACCAGGATTAAAGGCATGCACCACTGCCCTCAAAATTACCTTTCATAAGAGGACCACCAGAAAGCCAAACTTGGAACAGATCTCCACATTAGGACGCATACTGGCTACTTTTAGAAGTGAAATCAGACACTAAGACTGGATACAGCAGAGTGAAGCATCCAGTTTTCTCTTCGGAAACAGTAAAATGTGTGTCTCTGTGTGTTTAACCACTACACAGATGGCAGTATGTTCACTTCCCATAAGAAAGACGGCATCAAAAGAAATTAAAATTACCCACAAAAGCTGGGCAGTGATGGTGCAGGCCTTTAATTCCAGCACTCAGAAGGCAGAGGCAGGTAGATCTCTCTAAGTTTGAGGCCAGCTCGGTCTACAGAGTGAATTTCAAGACAGTTAGGGCTGTCTCAAAGAACCAAAAATAACCAAAAACCAAACAATTACCCTCAGAACAGTGGCCTACACGGAAGGTCCTTCCCTACTCTCCAGCGCCTCTACAGTGAAGTCAGGCTGCCTGAGTATGGCAAGGCTGGCTCTAAAGTGCCCTCCAAGTTTTAATTAATCGCTGTGCCTTTAAACAAAGAGATGTACTTTTTAAACCTGCGCAATTGTCTATGGCCAGCAAAGAAGAGCTTGCTGAGGAACAAGAGCTGAGCAGCCCTGTGCCACAGGGACAGCCAATCAGGACAAAGCAAGTCCGGGCTCTCCTTCACTTGGATATCAGTTTTTGTTTCTTTGTTCTTTCTTCCATTTACATTTTTTTATTTGCTCTTGTGTTTCTGATGCAGGATTTCACGTAGCCTGGGATGACTTTGGATGTACTATATAGCCAAGGCTGACCTTGAACTCTGGATCCTTCTACCCTCTAAGAGTTAGGATTATAGGCATTCTCTCAACACCCAGCCCCTCAACTTTAATCACAAAAATAGTGAAGGCCTGTTTTAAATAGCACAGAAGAGAACAAAGTGAAAATGTTCTGCGATGTTCTTACCTGAGGCTTGACAAAAGCTAAACCCTGAAGGTGCTGCTGTAGAGGTTGTGGCTGAGGTGCCACCAAACACAGAGACTCCCTGCCCAAAGCTAGGGCTCTGACCAAAAGCAGGAGGGTTGTTTTGGCCAAATAGTGTCCCTCCTGTGTTGGTGGAAGCCTGTCCGAATGAGAAGGACCCAGGGCTGCTGGCACTCGAGGCGGCTCCGAAGACATTCGCACTGGTGGATGAGGGAGCAGAGGACACAGACTGGCCAAAGACAGGCACAGAGCTGAACCCAGGCTGGCTGAAAGAGAAGCCGCTCGCAGGGCTGCTTGTCGCTTGCCCAAAGGCTGGGGCCTGCCCAAACGTTGTCTGTCCAAAGACTGCAGGAGCTGAAGCACCAAACGCAGGGCTGCCAAATCCTGAGCTGCTGGCCTGGGGTGTGGCTGTGGCTGTGCTGCTGGCTGGAACCTGCCCGAACACGGGGGTGGCTGAGGGCGCAGTGGCTGTGTTACTGGAGAGCTGGCTGAATGCTGAGCTAGAACTGGCAGCAGCTGGCTGTGTGAAGACCGAGGAGCCAGAAGTGGCAGTCCCAAAGACGGCTGTCTCCGTGGCAGAAGCTGGGGCACTACAGGAGGCTGTGCTGGAGGTGGTAGGAGTACCCGAGGCTTCAATGACTGCTGAGCCTGCCTCTGTGAGAGCAGCTGCTACCACAGCAGCCTGCCCAGGCCCTGCAAAGGTGGAAGCAGGAGACACAGCCTCTGTCTTGCTGTCAGGGCCCCCTGGGGCTACTGGAGTGGCCTCTGTAGATGTCACAAGACTGGCAGCAGATGCTGGCGGGGTGGAGCTGCTGTCTGTGGTCTGCACAAGAACAGGTTCTTTTTTGACAGGGTCAGGTGTTTGCAGAGAAGCCTGGGGAGGCTGGGTTGACTGTGGCTGTACTAGAAGGGAGGGTGCTGATGCTGAGACTTCACTGTGGCCTGACTTCTCGGTCACAGTGGATGATATGGCCTCCTCTGGGCTCTTACCAGAGGACACGGGAGGGGAAGAAGCTGATGTTGAACTCAGGAGGCCACCGAATGACAAGGTGGGGAAAGATGCTGGAACTGAGGCAACTGAGGGCAGTGTGGGGGCAGCTGATGGCGCTGGACTACTACTAGTCTGCTGGTTTCCAAATGAGAAACCTGTTTTGCTACTAGCCAGCAATGCCCCACCAAAACTGATGAAGCCCGAAGGTCCGGCACTGGTGAGAGGCAGACCACCAAAGACTGCTGCTGAGGAACTGCTAGTGCTCACGCTCAGAGACGAGGCTGGTGCTGCCGGGGCAGGAGTCACAGAGGATGACACAGTGGCCTCCATGGGCTTCCCTAACACTGAAGTGCTGGGAAAGCTAAACACCGAGGGCTTGGCTGGCGGGACTCCAGCTAGGCCCGCGGATGAGGCCTTACTGACTGGCTTCGCTGAGTCCTCAGCTTGGCCAACACGCAGTCCTGAAAAGCTCCCTAGCGTCTCTCCAGCTAGGGAGCTGGGGAGCAGGAGCTCTCCCAGCTTGGATGCTGGCGTTTCCAATTTGCTAGGGGCAGTGGACACAGTAATTCCAGCAGGAGCTGCAGGCCTGCTGCTGGGCGGAGCAGAATCTCCCAGGGAGGCAGCCGTCACAGAGGTGCTAGGTGATGGTGTCCCTCCTGAAAGAGCAGGTGAGCTTCCAGGAATGGTCTCACAGAAAGGTTTGCTTCCCCCGCCAAATGAGAATGCCTCAAGCTGGTTTGACTCTTTAGTTGGGGGTGCTGCCCCTAGAAAGAAAAAGAAACCAGGAAAAGGGTTGGATTTAGCAAAATGTGATTTACCAGATTTCCACTGATTGCACTACTATGGCAATCTCTCTCCTCTCCTCCAGTCAGGACAGCTGGCTCTAATGGCAGAGTTCCCTGGAAAGCACGGAAGGACTACTCTCTATAGGAGCATTAGCCCTGACTGAGACAGCTCTAGGTGGGAGGGAATCAAGAGTCTTTTCTGACCACTAAATCCCAACAAACATATGGTACCTGGATATACAAAATGAACAAATTATCCCCAGAAAAGCAGAAAAGCAGCTATCTATGTACTCTCAAAAGTGTGTTGGGTAATGGCTTCCCTCCCACCCCACACATTAGATAATCTATGGATAATCTATGGATAATCATGACAGGTCAATGGGCTCTGAACTGGAAGCTCGTCACTGTTTAAGAACAAAGAATGATAATTTTTACTACAATTACATTTTTACTGGGGTTTTGCTGGCATTTTACTACCAGTGACGTTGTTTATGGCTTTTATATTGTTATCTACCATCGTACTGATTCAGAGTTGATACAGGGTCGCAATCACATCTTGTCCACACTTTCATTTCCTATGATCTGGACAACGGCTTTGTTCTCCAAGCTTTCATACTTCTGAGCTGATTTTTACTCTGGCAAGTGAGAGTACGCGGGACTGGGGAGAAGGCTGGGTGGGCAAAACTTGAGCCACAGTGTGAGGACCCAAGCCAGAATTCCCAATACCCACATAAAGTCATAAAGATAGCATTCACCCAGGGTCCCCTAAAACAAGAGGGAAATTGGAGACAGGCTAGTCCGTGGAACATAGGTTAGCTGGCAGGTCATATGGAATGGCAAACAAGGTGGAAGGCAGAACTGAGACCTCAGGTCATCCTCTGAGCTCTACACATGCTCGCTTGCTTCACACACATGAACACACGGGGTGGGGTGGGAAAAGGTGAACTACATCAAAGCAGGCAAAGGTTGAAAATGTTAGATCCATACCCAGACCAGAATTAGAGTGTTTGCTATACCTTCAATGCCCTAGCCCCATCTGGATATTAAGAGAGATCCTTCTGACTAGGAAACTCCAGTGCTTGCGTGCCACACAGAAAGCACAGGGCAATCTGTTAGCTGGACACAGTGGTATATGGCTCCAGGTACTCAGAGGAGGGTAAGGTAGGAAAGATCATTTGTTTCCAGGAGTATGAGACCAGACTAAGCAACAGTGACACCATGTTTCATAATAAAATTTTTTAAAAAGTTGTTAAATACAAAGTATTAGGTTCTATTCCTAACACAAAAGCAGGGGAGGTGTGTGGTTGAGTGCCACGTCCACAGCAGTAACTGCCGTGTAGTGACAAATGCCATTGCACTGGCCTGAGCCTGCTGAAGGACTGAGGTTAGAGCTTCCTGGAGCGCAGCCTCAGGCAGTCTCCTGGCAATCAGCAGTCCACATGGGACCTGATGCGGAAGACAGACATCCTGCTAAGGGATGGCCTTGGAAGCGAGCCCTCCTGGTACTCTGTATGCTCTTTCTTTGTATATCTTATCTTTCCTGTTTGCAACTGACCAAGTTCCCAAGAATCACAGTATAGAATGAAACTGATGATCCTCTGAAATCTGCTCCACCATTCACTAAAGCAGTTCTGGAAGAGATAAAACAGGCCGCCCCTAACTTAAGTTTGGGAGGATTTTTAGATAATGTAGAATAGAGAGAATTATTATGAATTTGGGAATAAATGAGTAAACTATCAGGGAAAGAAGCAGTTATAGCATGAGCTTCCGTTTATGGAAAAGTTAGCAGGAACTAGAAAACCCTAGTGCTTTTCTACCAAAGATGAGAAAAAAGATTGAGGGAAAAGAATTAACAGAAAACATGAAACCAGCTTTAGAATATTGGTATAAAACATCTGATGAGGAATGAAAAGCATACCTGGGCCTGGATACAGTGCAACAAAGTATAATAAAAATATATTAATGGGGGCTTTGAACTCTGAGGCTTTAACCTTGAGAAATAGCTCTTGCTGATTAACTGTGGTGTGAGACAGTGTTTTAAGAAAACAGAACTGAAAGTCCTTGCAGCTGTGGTACAAAGAAAGTCCTGAGTTAGATAATGCTTATTTATGTCTAGAACTGTGAGTGGGGTGATAATGCACACATGCCAAGTTCTTTGATTTATTCTGTACATAAACCTTAACTTTGCAGAAGTAAAATTGCAGCAGATTCTCACTACACAGTGTGTCTGTCTGTCATTCCCTTGCGTCGTATCCTGACTTTCCTATCCTTCACCCCTGTTCTCCCGTGGATTGCAGTCTCCCAGAGAGACGGTCCGTGGCAGTTGAGTGAAAAACTAAAGACGACTGACTATCCCATGCAAATCCCAGAAGAACCCTGAATGAAGTAGGCAGACTATGAAAGCATGGCGCAGGACTGAGGGTACCCTCTCGTCTATGCCGGGCATGCACTACAGTGCTGTGCTCCACCTCCCAGGCCTCTTTTTTTTACTAACTTAGAGACAGTCCAGTGCTACATTGCCTAGGCTGGCCTCGACTACCTCTGTAGCCGAGACTCACTTTAACTTGTGATTCTCCTACCTCATATTCCCAAGTCGCTGTGATTATGAGCCTGTGTCGCCAGACTCACAAAGGTGACAGAAGATACTGGATTAGACAAAAACTAGCTGAAGACAAAACTCTGCAAAGGAAATATGTCCCAATGCAGGTTGCCTGCCATGGAGGTTCACGTGTGATGCTAAACTCCATCAAGCAGTTGATATTTCACACTTCCTAATAAAAACACTTCACTTCATAGTAAAGGCTTCCTTTTAAATGAAATAAAATATATTTAACTACTCAGACAGAGCTTGGAGGATCTTGACAAAAATGTTCTTTTTTGGGTGGGTCTAGAATACAACTTGAGGTTACGGATTCCTAGCACACACAGACTAGGACAAGGTTTGGTCTTTTCTTTTATAGTACCGTGTCTACCTTATCTTGGGCCCAAATTCAAATGTTAATATAATATTAGATGTTACAGCAAATGACTTTGAGAAGCAAGTCCTTCCCTGTTCATAATTATGCAAACAGATTGATTTTCCTCACAACAGGTTATTTTTAAAAATATTATGTTACCAGCACTTGGAGGTAGAGGCAGGAGGATCTCTCAGTTTGAGGCCAGCTTGGTCTACAAAGTGAGTTCCAGGACAGCCAGGTTACACAGAAAAACTCTGTGTGAAAACAAAAAACAAAACAAAACAAAAACCATAAAAACAAAACAAACAAACAAAACCAACCAACCAAAAAAACCCAGCAACAACCCTCCCCCCAAACCATGTACATTAACATTTTATTTTCTGTGTATGCGTGTGTGACAGGCAGGACAGCAGCCAGGAGTCAGCTCTCTCCTTCCACCATGTGCTCTGCCCCCTCACCAGCACCACACCAGGCTCAAGATCAAAGACTCTGCTGCTGCTCAACTTCTACAAATTAAAGCCAGTGCCATCTGTGTGCTGAGCTACTCCTAGCCCGTTGACATGCCTCTAATGTATATCACCATTGTCAAGCTGACTGCAGAAACTGAACGAGCCCAGGGAGTCACAATGTCAATACACACGCATATACGACCACTCCTAAAGGAAACACGAAAGCACACTGTGCAACACGGGGACTGTACCTGGTGCGGCAGTGAGACCACAAGATGGAGTTGGTGTGATTGTCCCGAAAGTGAAGGCAGTCCTGATGAGTAGAAAAAGAGAAGTCAGAAAGGAACAAACTTAAGACACATCAGCTTGTAATAGTCCTCCTTTGCCACGTCCACAGCAGTAACTGCTGTGTAGTGACAAATGCCACTGCACTGGCCTGAGCCTGCTGAAGGACTGAGGTCAGAGCTTCCTGGAGCGCAGCCTCAGGCAGTCTCCTGGCAATCAGCAGTCCACCTGGGACCTGCTGCCGAAGACAGACCTCCTGCTAAGGGATGGCCTTGGAAGCGAGCCCTCCTGGCACTCTGCATGCTCTTTCTTTGTATATCTTATCTTTCCTGTTTACAGCTGACCAAGCTCCCAAGAATCACAGTATAGAATGAAACTGATGATCCTCTGAAATCTGCTCCACCATTCATTAAAGCAGTTCTGGAAGAGATAAAATAGACCGCCCCTAACTTAAGTTTGGGAAGATAAACATAGTGAATCAGATTTAGCTAGAAAGGGGGAGTTGGAAAAAATTCCCCAGCGAAGGCTTCCTGGAGGGTATATACAATATAAGATTGCTGGCAGCTGGTGGACGGCACCACGGTGGTCTCCGCAAGCTGGAAAATACCTAGATCCACTCCCATATACAGGAAAGTATGATGAATTTGGGAATAGATGGGTAAACTATCAGGGAAAGAAGCAGTTATGGCATGAACTTCCGTTTATGGAAAAATTAGCAAGAACTAGAAAACCCTGGTGCTTTTATACCAAAGATGAGAGAAAAG
>NC_022011.1:44948349-44949097 GCF_000317375.1 Microtus ochrogaster
GATTCTCACTACACAGTGTGTCTGTCTGTCATTCCCTTGCGTCGTATCCTGACTTTCCTATCCTTCACCCCTGTTCTCCCGTGGATTGCAGTCTCTCAGAGGGACGGTCCGTGGCACTCCTTATAATTCATTCACACAATCTGCCTCTGAAGAATTCACACCCAGGGATAAGCAACAGCAGAGTTCAAATACGTATCTCAGAGGCAGTAAAGCCACTTCAGCACATCCAAGCAGAGGAGCAGCAGCAGGAAGGCTCTGGCTGGGCAGAGGCTGATTGTAAGAAAAGTACAGTTGCAGCAGTGAAAGCAGACTAAGAATGAGCACGGAAGACACTGGAGCAGACACCTGCCTAGTGAGTGGAAGGGAGTCTGGCAGGGTAGCAGAAGGGAGGACAGGACAGCCTCTGGGCACCTCAAGTCAAGGAGCATGTCAGGAGACCTGCTGTGCAGAGTGCAGCATGGGTGTAAAGCAACAGACTGCAAACTGCAGCAAGAGCACACATTTTCAACTGAGTAACTCCAAAACAAAGCCTATCAAATACAGTAAATAATGCCAAGATTCAGGTTTTCTCATCTGTCGTTGCCATCCTCAAATCGACAAAGACCTTCTAAGGATATGCTGCACATTTTTTATCATATTAAAAAGCAAAAACTTGCCGGGCGGTGGTGGCGCACGCCTTTAATCCCAGCACTCGGGAGGCAGAGGCAGGCGGATCTCTGGGAGTTCGAGACCAGCCTGGTCTACAGAG
>NC_022011.1:44949197-44959918 GCF_000317375.1 Microtus ochrogaster
AAAAACTTTTTTTCTTTCAAATTAGCTTGCCTCAACCTAAGCCAAGAAAAAAAAAATCAAATAGGCATTGGCTCCCTGACCCAAACCTTTCCAGCTCTTTTTTCTTACCCCTCCAGCTTTCTTTACAAATTGGAAGTGTACTGTCATTTCAAAGACATGAAGACTAATTATTATTTATTATTTATTACTATAAAGGATACAGTAATCCTGGCCCTGACCTACTCTTTAAAATCTGCTCCAATTATCCTTGGAAGGTATAAATGTATTGTACAACTTCCAATTGATTTCAGTACCCCTTTCTCCCGCTGCGCTGGAGGATACTTAGGAACACGCGGCTCAGAGGAAAGGAGTGAAGTAGTGGGATCAGGTACAGGAGCAGACAGTGAAAGCATTAGGAGCTTCTCTAAAAGAAACGAATACACAGCCCTTCAGTGGTAACAAATCTGCTGCTAGGTTTGAATGGCAGTCACTGTCTGACTCCAGCAAAACCAGGAAGCGCCAGCTTCAGCAACTTGCCTGGCTTTTACGATGGTACCCAGAAAAATGGGCACTCTCAGTCCACAGCGAATAAAGAATAAAATTTAAAAAGTCTGTTTTGTTTCATCAACCTGACTCACAAATCTACACCATGCCACTGTTTCCTGAAACCAGACGCCCCTTACTGAACACAGTGGGTTGGGGCAGGAGGTTCAGGAGCCACACAGCAAATTTGGGTCAGCCTGAGGTACACAAGTCTCTCTGTTGAGCCCCCTATTTCCTACTCAAAGATCAGAATTTCGGAATGGTTACTGTCTTTCACCGCATTCTCAGTGCAGTTACAACATCCATCCCACAGCCATGCTGACTACCACTCAGCAGGGTCAATACAAACACCAGATACACTGGTCGACCTACAGAAGTGAACAAACGTTCTCTGACAGAAAAAAAAAAATGAGGCTTAGGATTAAAAAAGAGTACATATGATAATAACCCTGAACCGAAAAGGGAAAATAGATTCACATTACAGGGTTCAACACTGCCATTGTCGGTAGATTCACTGGCACAGATATGAGAGCTCAAGGTTCGTGTGGATGTGGTTGATAATGACTGAGAACAGAACTTAAGTTCACCACTGACCCTGATGGAGCAAAGGAGAAAGGCTTGCTGAGCTGCCCCACAGCAGATGGAGTTGAGATCACCGCTGATTCTGTCTTGGCTGTCCCTGGACCTGAAATGGAGAAAATAAGGACATTCTGCAAGTCACCCAGAGTGCTGTTCTAGTCTGTAATCCCTACAGCTCAGACCATGTGTCTGAGCCCAGAGCCTGCCTTCTGCTGGAGGTTGCTCAGTCTTGTTCTTTGGCTCTGTCAATGCTCATGTCAAATCAAGGCATGCCACACTCTTCTTCCCAGAAAAGAGAATAAAACAATCTCTGTGCAGCCTAAATCAAGGATGCATTCCTCTAGACCAACTGACTTTCACATAATGTAGTTTTATAACTACCTGAACTTAAATTACACTGCAGGGAGAAAATCCGAAGAGAAGCAGGATGATATATAGTTACCCATTTTCTGCCCTTTTCATAAAAGAATGATTGCTTTTTTTTTTTAAATTCAGCAAATACCAACTTTCTTTTTTCTTAGCTACAGAGGTAACGGACACTTGCTACATATAATTACTCTAGAAAATAGAAATGTAGACACTAAGGAAAGTAGCCATCAGCACCATGTTAAGCTTGACTCAATACTGAAATGCAATGTGGGTCGGTCATAGACACATGCTCAGTGCAGCCTTGTCCACAACTGTGAAATAGAAGCATCTGCATTGTCAGAAGTGCTGCTGAGATGCCGAGGCCATTAAAATGTCTAAGGTGAATCTGCCAGGAAGAGAACGGGACATTCACTCTAACAGGGCTGAAGAGTCGAGACACAGCTACAAAAGCACACGGGAAACATCTGTTCGTGGGCTGGTGAGATGGCCCAGCGGGTAAAGGTACTTGCTGTCAAGACTGAAAGACAAAGCTGGATCCCTGAGACCCACATGGCGGAAGGAGAGTGACTTCTGCAGGTGTCCTGACACCCACATGAGCACTGGTATGCACACCCTTCTATTACAGAAATGCAACAATACTAAAAACAACAAACAAAAGGTGGCACTTGTGAAGTTGAGGCAGGAAGACAAGGCTAGCCTGAGCTACAGCATAGTGTACTATATATAGTGAGTTATAGGTTAGCCTGAGCTACCATGTAGGACTCTACCTCAAGTAAAAAGGAAAAGGTTTCTGTAAAGGCACGCAGGGTTTCAGCCTAAAAGAGAAAAGTTCTTCTCTAAGCCTAACCACCCTGCAGAGGAGAGCAAGTGGCTGTGCACCCATGCAAGCCATACTGCTGCCCAAGACGCTGCTTTAGAGGCCTTTGTCTCCTTGAGTCTTAATTTTAACTGCAACAAAGTCACTTAGAGAACTAAGATAAACGCTCTTCTGAAACTCTTTCAGAAATATTAACCAGGGCCGGGCGGTGGTGGAGCACGCCTTTAATCCCAGCACTCAGGAGGCAGAGGCAGGCGGATTTCTGTGAGTTCGAGACCAGCCTGGTCTACAGAGCTAGTTCCAAGGACGGGCTCCAAAACCACAGAGAAACCCTGTCTCGAAAAAAAAAAAAAAAAAAAAAAAAAGAAATATTAACCAGAAAGAAACACATTTGTTTGAATTCTAAACGAAGCAAGTCTTTGCTGAACCCATTAAACTTGTGTTGGCCTATGTCACAGTGGTTTGCTTGTGTGAGGGACACTCTGAGTGTCAGATCAGAAGGCTCTGGACGACAGAGAAAGAAGTGACTGGTGGCCATTCTGAGAACAGCTGCCATGGGATGTTCAGTCTCTAACAGAACTGCTAAGTGAGGACAGAGTGGCGGGCGAGATGCAGAACCAGGTCAGCAAGGCTGATCAAATGGAAGCTGGGGTGCCCACGAGGTGGCAACAGGAGATCAACAGCAGACACGTAGAAAGATCCAGTGACTGGAGAGCCAATGACGTCCCGAGGGAATGTGTAATGCTTGGCAGGGCCCTGGCCATGTCAAGGACCAATGGCTCAACTCTTTCAGAAGGAAAGAGCAAAGCTTTCTTTCCTGGTCTGAGTGTGAATGTTGACAGTGTGTGCAGAAAATGGCCACTGAAGCCTTTTCCAGCACCTCTATTCACAGCCTGAAAACTGTTCCCTACTGACATTGCTCCTACCAACATTAGCCAAACGTGCCTCCTTATTTAGCTGTATGTCTAAAACCCTACTTCCCTATTTATCTATATGTGATAACCCTGCCTCCATGTTCAACTACACAGAATAAGCATGCTGAGTTTCCAGGCTGCTGTGGGTAGTCCACCTAATCCCTGCTTTTCTGTGAGCCTGTGTGTTTTGTGTGTTTGTCTTTTCTCATTCCCTTGTCAGCCTAGTCAGGCTGTTCCCTGGAGCCGTGCGAGTCTTGGTACTTAGGCAATGTATACTAAGGTAAAAATACTTCCAGCTTCTGTAAAAACTAACTTAATTACAAACACTTACGCTTAAGCTAATTGGCAAGTCTGTGAAGCTACAAAACCTTGTATTATTAGCTTACCTAATGAGATCTTACACCGTAATAAATCTGTTTTATTTTATATATCTTAATAGCTTTTGAATAGTCATTGCAAGGGGGCTGGGAATGTAGCTCAGTTGGAAGAGTGCTTCCCAAGCATGCAGAAAGCCCTACACTGTATAAAACCAGGCACGGTGGCACATGCAGAGAATCTTAGCACTGGGGAATCAGAGGTAAGATCATCTAGGCTACAGAATTTTGTCATGCCTGAGCTATATGAGACCCCCTAGTGGATAAGAAAGGAAATAAGAGGGAGGGCAAGGTAAGAGACAGGACAGGACAGGACAGGACAGGACAGGAAAGGAAAGGAAAGGAAAGGAAAGGAAAGGAAAGGAAAGGAAAGGAAAGGAAAGGAAAGGAAGAGTAATTTATAATCTGTAAGGGTGCTACAAAGCATGAGAATCTTTTCCCTTTAAGAAGAGGGAACAGTGATCAACTGTCTAATATGCTTCTAACAATGACCATGCAGCGAGGCATGAAGACATTGCTATTGCTTCTTTTAGAAAAAGAACATCAAAGCTGGGCAGAGGTGACGCACACCTTTAATCCCAGCACTCAGGAGGCAGTGGCAGGCAGATCTCTGTGAGTTTGAGGCCAGTCTGGTCTACAAGAGCTAGTTCCAGGACAGGATCCAAAGCTACAGAGAAACCCTGTATTGAAAAACCAAAAAGGAAAAAAAAATCAAAAGTTTTCTCTATGTTGAGTCTAAAGTCTTTCAAATTCAACTCCAAATTTCAGAAATTCTTAAAGGGCTTATCAATAGCATTGCAATTCCTCAAAACGGAGGCCTTCGGAACACGGCATGTTGTGTGCCTGCTGCTGGCTCTGTGGTCTGCACAGAGAACTATCAGGAGCATCTTTCAGCTTCATTCTCATCAACACACTTGCAGACTCACCTGCTGCTTTATCACCAGCGGACAACTGACCAGATGCTGCTGTGGGTCCCGATGGCTTGAAGGAATTTATCAGAGACCCCTGCACAGAACACAAGAAAAATGTTCACGTTAAACTGCTAACCATCATTAAATGGACATGTAAAATGGAACTGCAAACCATAAACTAAGCAAGCACAAAACTTGAGTTCAGTTTAATTACCCACAAAAAGGGAAAGGAAAAAAACCCAATGTTTTAACCTCTGACGTCATACTGGAGACGCCTGTGTGGCACAAAGATGTCTTCTCAGCGTCTAGGAGAGTCGCTGGCACAAAAGCGGCACTTGGATACTTGGTAGAGGAGTGAGTGGGCAAAGGAGGGACAGTCCTTGCAATTAGTGAACTCCAACAGAGCGAGCAGGAAGGCAGCACTTCTGTCCTCACCTGTCACGGTGTATGACTTAACTACACACCCTCCAGAAGAACAGAGGCAAAGGGAGGAACAGGGCGGTTCTGGGAACTCCCAATGGGCAGCAATGTAGACACAGCCTAAAACTCTGGTTTCAAGAGCAATCTAAAGCTGCTGTCTCCAAGGCAGATGTGAGAGAAACCAGAGCTGCAGGCTAAGACAACCCACACCCAGTACTGATGCTCAACGGTGCAGTGGGAGAAGTCAACGGCCGAGAACTGGCAGCTACTGACTGGGTGAGCCCCACTAAGTCACCTGACTTAGTGCTGGTGTTTAAAGGATTTATTTAAACATCTGTTGTACAAGTCAGTTGCATGAAGTGAGATATTGTCAAACAAAACAAACAAAACAAAACTAAACACAAAGCAAAAAACCCTGCGAACTACAACACCTCATCCGAAAGCATTTTATGAGCACAGGGTCTATGGTGATGAGAGCAGAAAGTCAGTGGTCCATGAAGACAGTATCAGGCCTTGACTTATTACTCTCGTTAACCATGTCAAGGCTGGTATGAATTTTATGGAAAAGAAGTAACAGCTTTTCTGAGATTCACATTCACTGAAATGAAGTCAAGCCATAAAATGATCTTCGGCTACAGAGACAGTGCGCATGACTGCTAAGGGACACATCAGTCAGATACCTGCTTAGCTTGGCTGGTGGCCACCGGGGCTAACACTGCATGCGGTGTTTTGGCTGTTGAGTGCGGCACCGAAGGACTGAAAGACACAGAAAACATTTGCTCAGAGACAGGGCTGGGGACAAACACGCTCATCCTTGAGCCAGGTCCCTGTTCAACAGACGACAACACTTTAAGCAGAATACAGACGTCTGAGACCCCAACCAAACTCAATTTGTTAAAGAAATAATTAGTTTTTAAAATGAAAGCTTGTTTTCAATTATATAAAATTAATTTCATTTAAAATGAAAATTTAAATTTCTGGTTTTCAATCATATAAAATTCAAAACAATGCTCTTGTTAGCTTTTTCCTTTCTACAATTCCATGAAACAATTTGCAATCATTTCCAAACAGATGCTGTTCTTACTGGGACAATCGGCACTCTTCGTTCCTGCTTCCCTATTTTAGACCATGTGGGGAAGTTCCGATTCTCTTTTTCAAAGTCTGAGAAAAGATGTTCAACAGACTCTGTGGGGCACAAACGACCAGTCGCACACACAAAGGTGCTGCCAGAGACTGGATGCTTGCAGAGCCGGAGGCAGATTCCACAGCACTGCTGCTCCACTTCCACCATGCAACGTGGCTACTCCATGAACACCTCTCGCCAGCTCTAAACACTGTACTTTTAGGGAGCACTGCTTCACTCCCAGCTAGTGAAAGCATATGAAGAACCCACATAGCAGTGCAATCACAGATGGAAGTCCTCAGCATTTAGGGGAAGCTTTTCAATGTCTTTGTCCTCAACCTAAAGCTACTTAACTGGAATGTATAGTAGCAGTTTTGCAGTTGTGGGATCTGTTTTCTAGAACACTTTTCAGACTGAGGGAGGAGTAATAACTTTCCATCAAAAATTGATGTGATACCAGGTGGTGGCGCACATCTTTAATCCCAGCACTTGGGGGCAGAAGCAGAAGGATCCCTAAAAGTTCAAGGCCAGCCTGGTCTAAAGAGAGTTCCAGGACACAGAAACCTGCTCTCAGGGAGAAAAAGAAACTTAAAAAGGGAAGATAAGCTCACACACATCAATGAACATCAGCAAACAGCTTAGTCTTTACAGTTTGCCTGGATTCTCTCTGGGAGTAACAGAGACACTTCCCTGACTTGATTAGAATGGGGAAGAAAAACAGACTCATTTTCAATGAAACAGAACCCCCATGATGATTCTGGAAGAACAAAGAGTGCCCAAGACGTTCCACACACAGGTCCTCAGGTGCCGTGCATACCCGCGGCTCTGCTCGTCTCCAACAGAGAGAAGCACTGTGCTGGGGAGACTGCTGGGCCCCAAGATCCCCGGGTGGATTCAGTCCACACGCTGACAGAAACAGTTTGAACTCAGGGACCCACAAGGGAAATGAACCTCTCTTATGTGAAAATAGAAATGAAGATTGAAAACAGCAAGTTATCCAAATCCTGGAAAATATTTATACCCAAAATTTAACGACAATACGATGGTACATTAAATCATGACAGCCTAGTTGCATGCAGTTACTGTTCTATTCACTTGTGACTATGATACACATCTCCCGGGCATCCCGAGTCCCCAAGCACAGAGCCAGGAGGCAGAGCACACTATGCCACGTGACACCTCTGTAGAGAAATGCTGTTTGGCACAAGTAGACAACAAACATACCCATAGGCCAGCTTCAAGAAATCTCTACCACAACAAAGGGTTACAGCAAAGAACAGTACACTCTCCAACGAACACACTCAAAGGATGTGTACAGACAAACAGACAAAGGCCAAGTGAAAGACGTCAGTAACTAGAAACGTTCATGAGAATACGGGGGAGACCCAGGTTCAGAATTAACATACTCTGCTTTCCAGCAAGAGGACCCTGAAATAGATCACTTGTACACTCTGTTCTCAAAAGACAAAACCGGGCTAGAGAGGCTACGAGCAAAAGCAGTTCACAGTCGCCCACAACCAATCCCTGGCAATACAGTGCCTTCTTCTGGCCTATACTGGCACCAGGCACACACATGACATACACATATAACATGCATGCAAACACACACACATACACACGATCTAAAAAAGGAAGCCACTATCATAGGACCAGAGCAGAAAACAAAACAGTGAGAACCAGAGTTGTTGTGAGGCATTCCAGGGTTTTACAGGCCCTTTCTTAGTGGTAAGTATTCTGTCCACTGCTGGGAAAGGGTCAAAAATAACTCAATTCTTCATGGGGCTGGAGAGATGGCTCAACGGTTAAGAGCACTGGCTGTTCTTTCAGGGGAGCCAGGTTCAATTCCCAGCACCCACATGGCAGCTCACAACTGTCTGTAACTCCAGTTCCCTGGGATCGGACATCTTCATGCCCATACACATAAAGTTAAATTTAAAAAAAAGAATCATTTTTCACCCATTTTAACAGCTTAAATGACCTAAAACAGAAACACATGTCTTCTTTTAGAGAATTTTTAATTATTAGCATATCTTTTAATAAATACTCATATTTGACGGGACAGAACCAAACTACATACTACTGAATTATGTAATGAATACTGAAATCTTTGGTATCCATTCGCAAGTGAAGCAAGCAAGTAGAGAGGACATCCTATCAAAAAAATAAGAAGTGAAAACGAACCTAGAGGGAAAAAGAAAAACTAATAAAAATGTTACTTTGTATATTTATTGGGCTTTTTAGAAGCAGGGTTTCTCTGTGTAGTCCTGGCTGTCCTAGAACTCATTCAGTAGACCAGGCTGGCCTCAAATTCTGAGATTGGCCCGCCTCTGCCTTCAAGGGTTAGGATTAAGTGTGAATCACCATGCCTAGCTACTCTCAATCTGTGGGTCATGACTTTGCAGGTTGAATGAAGCTTTCACAGGGGTCGCCTACCCCCATCAGAAAATATTTACATTATGATTCATGACAGTAATAAAATTACAGTTATAAAGTAGCAAGAAAATTAATTTTATGGCTGGGGTTACCACAACATGAGGAACTGTATTAAGGGGGTCACAGCATTAGGAAGGTTGGGGAGCACGGATTTAAGACTCCAAACCTATTGAGGCATTTCTGAAACCTGCCCATGGAGACACACCTATCAGCTAATGTCCTGAGGAAAAAGCACTGTCCAAACAAAAGTCTCTTCAATGGAACTGCAGTTTCTTCTGAGACAGAGACAAGGGAGATCTCTGTGAGCTCAAGACTAGTTAGGGCAAAACCCAAACAGATTTTCAAGAGTAAATAAGGAATACATTTGTAACCTCTTTACAACAGTGCACCACAGGTGTGAGATGGGCAGAAACAGACGGGAGGAGAAACGGAGCTCTGTGCTGAGTCTGCGCTAAACGATCACCTGACAGACTACACTGAGGGAGACTGTATCCTCTACAGCCAACCAAAAAGACTAACCAGTACACAAATACTCCAGTGAAGAATGTGAGAGGCTATTAGGAGTTGCCATAAACAAGTCTTTCTTTGCTGTGAATTTAGAAAAAGAAGCTTCGAACCCGGTAACCTCAAATCAAGTCAGGAAATCACAAGAACAAATATAAACCAGGCCTGAGTGCAGACTGGAGCAGCACTGTAGTTCAAGCTAAGTCTATGCCACACAAGATGAGAGTCTGTCTCAAAAGAAACCAATCAGTGCAGAAGACTGACCCAGCCATTTATTTCCGTGAACAAAGACAAGAGGAATGTCAGAAATTCAGGGTTCAGCAACATTCTGAGTTCAAGCTCAACTTGGGCTATGAGACTTATGAGAGAGGGGAGCATTGGGACTGGGACGAGGACAGGGACGAAGACATGGAAAGAAGGATAGATAGACGGACGGATGATTATCCTGACACACTAAAAAAAGGTAAACTGCAGATTACTATTTTTTAAAATTTTTATTTATATGTATGTATCTGTGCGGGTACCTTCTGAGGTCAGAAGAGGTTGTCAGATCACAGGCAGTTGTGAGCCATCTATCCAGCCTCTAGATTAATATTATTCATTAAGATAGATGCAGGAATTCTTAAAATGTCAGCAAACCGATTAGAATCATGCACTTAAAGGGCGATCAGTCAAATATTCAAAGACTAACCAATGGTGCGGGAATAAGCAGAGTGAAGTGGGCCATATCTCATACCATTACAGAAGTACACTCAAAAAAGGTTTGAAATCTAACATACATGCTAAACCTTAAGACCCTCAAAGGATTGGATGTGTCACTGACATGCAGGGACACTGAGCTGGGGCTGCAATGAGCACTTGGGCTGGGTCATGGAACAGTCACGCCCAGTACAGCGGTAGGAGGAGGACTGACCATTGTTGCTGCAGGGTTTGCAGGCCATTACATTTTACAAGCTAGGAAGTACACAGAACCTAAAATGGAAACAGTTTCCTAAAGCCCACCAAAATCTGTCTTCAGTGGTGGGCTCTACAGAGGAAGGTGTGAACCCAAAATGACAAAACAGGAGGCAGGTGCAAGCCTGTGTGCTTCCCCTAAAGGGAAGATTAGAGACGGTCACTGATGAATTAGGCTCTTAAAGCACCCAGGCAAGGGGGTGATGACCTCTTTATGCAGCAGCCCAAATCAGTGATGTGAAGACTGACTACAAGGTCAAGCTAAAAGCAAAGTAAGTATGTGAATCTTAAGTCCATTTGTCTATGTATAAGAACCAATTTTTGGGCCAGGTGGTGGCGGTGCACGCCTTTAATCCCAGCACTGGGGAGGCAGAGGCAGGCGGATCTCTGTGAGTTTGAGGCCAGCCTGGTCTACAGAGCGAGTTTCAGGACAGGCTTCAAAGCTACAGAGAAACCCTGTCTCAAAAACAAACAAACAAACAAACAAACAAACAAAAAAATAACAAAAAACCCCCCACAAAACCAATTTTTGTAATAAGATGACATAAGAGTTACAGAACAACCAAAAAAAAATCCATTTTATGACCTGTGATTAAGCATTCTGTCTCCAGGGAGGTGGGTGACATCTGAGGTTGTCCTCTGGCCTCCAAATATACCACAAGCACATCAAAAAGTAGTAATCAAGATCTCATCTGCTGCCAGGCGATGGTGGCGCACGCCTTTAATCCCAGCACTCGGGAGGCAGAGGCAGGCGGATCTCTGTGAGTTCGAGACTAGCCTGGTCTACAAGAGCTAGTTCCA
>NC_022011.1:44960018-44963364 GCF_000317375.1 Microtus ochrogaster
AAAAAAAAAAAAAAAAAAAAAAAAAAAAAAAAAGGATCTCATCTGCTAGTGCGGCTTCTTGAGCCGATCCTCCAGTGGCCCCTTTTGCTCTCTGTCTCCCCCTATTCTAGCTACCTGAGACCTGGCACCTCAGGAACACACCAAACACAATCCTGCAATAGACACCCATGACTGGAATCCTGTTGTTCACAATACCTGCTCTCTGACTGTCCAGTCTTCTCTGCTACGCTACCTTCCTGGGAGGTCTTCCCCAGCCACCATGTTTACAGCGGCTACTCAAGTCTCCAAAGCCTTTCCCTATACTGTTTTCTGCATCACACCTATTATCATCCACGATGCTACATATTTTATTTATTCTGGATGTTGTTTATGTTTCCATGACCAGGGCAGCGTTATTAAAATATGACCAGGGTCTGTTTTGCTCTTTTGCTGTGTTATCTCTGGCACCAAGCATATAACAGATACTTATGAAGAATATGTTTAATATCGGCAGTTGGGAGGCAGAGGCAGGTGAATCTCTAAGTTTGTGGCCTGGTCTACAGAGTGAGTTCCAGGACAGCCAGGACTACACAGAGAAACCCTGTCTCAAAAAAACCGGGGGAAAAAAGAAGCCGACAAAGAAGACAATGAAGACAAGGAGGAGGAGGAGGAAGAAGAAGAAGAACAAACAAAAAATCCTACCAACTGTTGGTACCCATCTCACTCCGCTTCCTGCTAAGACTCTAGCTATTCTGGCCTTTCAACTGTGACCCGAATATGCTCTGCCCTTGCCAAGGTTGATTTTCACACACTGAGCATGAATTCTCACTGTCTGCTCTGCCTAGCACCTTGTGGACATTCTTCAAAATGTGGCTACAGTATCTTCTTTCTTAACTCTTCTCCAAGCCCAGATCTGTCTGAGCGTCTTTCTTTGTGCCTTCCTAGCACCTGGAACCTCTCCTGCACCCAACACATGACACAGAAACAAAAGTATATAGTTGGTTGTTTGGTGACCTCCTTGCTGAGAGATAAATGCCTTCTTTACTGTCTCCTGCCCCTAACCCCTGGCAGGGCAGCCACACTCACAACAGATGCTCTGTAGGAAGCTGCAGAAGCAAGTGACTAACACTACAGAGTGTGAACAGCTATGGAGTGCTTCAGCTAAATACAGATGGAAGAACAGCCTTACAACTATACAATAGAGCGCGGGCAGATCACTGGAGAGCAGGTAAGCACAACATTAATATACTTCAGAGACAGCTTCTTACAAGATCCTGAAAATCAGTCATTTCACTATCAACGTCCCCCAGGGGAAGGTGGTAAATATTATTTTCAATTTAAGAGCTGCTTTTAAGGTTAGCAATTACTGGACAGGTAATAGCCTATTTAAAAGGGCCAGTGAGAGGTAAAGCCTGATGGCCTGGGTTTGACCACTGGAAGCCACAGGATGGAAGGAGAACCAGCCCCCACAAGTTGTCTTCTGACATACAGGAACATGAATCTAACTGAAGACCATTTTAAAGCTAAAAATGAAAATAAAAGTATGTTTTAGGCACTGGGTGTATACAACTTCAATAACTGTATCAGAGTTCAGCTCCAATGGCCTTGCATTAGGAACAATTATAGCTTCAGCACCCATGCAGGGTGGCTCACAATTCCAGGAGGGGTCTGACACTCTCTCTGGTCTTCAGACTCCTGCATTAACATAGTACACATCAACTCATACAGGCACACACACAAAGACAGAAATAAGGAACAGATCTTTAAAATCCTCTAACACTGTGGTATTCTGTTGGAGGAGAGCTAGACTCAGCCATCAGGGAGCAGGTAGCAGGAGCAGGAGCTAGGAAAGGGAGAGGAACTGAGCGCTGGCAAAGGCGCTTCTCTTCCTCGGTTAGTGATGTACCAGCCCACAGTTTCCGCACGCCGTGTTTAACACAGCACTCTGCCTTCCAGGGGATTCCTGCCTTCTCTAGATGGGAATCTGTTCCAGCTCCCACACTCCAGGGCACAGTTCTCACAAATACCAGCCTTGAGTCATTCAAGACAGCAAAGAAGGCAAATTTGGTTTCTTGGCTATTACTTTGACCCTGAAATAATTATAACTCTTTACAGCAGGCAGTGTTGGTAAGTAGACCAATATGCAAACAACTGAAGTCCAGCAGACATCGAGGCAAGGCCACTCCAAATGAAAATGGAGCCTTGGGCAGCTAGGTATGTTCCATAGTGGCAATAGAGGGCAGGAGCGTGGTGTAAAAAAACAGGGCCTGTAAGTCGCTCCCCTTGCCACTGACTAGCCATGGGCACCAGACACTGGATCATCTAAAGACACTGGTCCCTGGTAATTCTCCACTCAAGACAAAGGATTTCCAGACAGCACAGGGAGGCTAGTTGTTCCAGAGGGAATGGGACTCCAAACAGTGCAGTGAGTAGAGGATAAGTGGTGCGCACAACACACGCACGCGCACACACACACACAAGCACACATGCATGCACACACATACTGCTGGGGCATGGGGTTGGCTGGCACCACATACCCTGAGCCCCGGAGAAGACTAAAGCCAAGTGAGCTCTGGCAAGGATCCTGCCTAAGCAGCATGGAGGAGAAGCAGAAGGTCTGCAGGCACAGTTGTTTACTTCTCAAATCCTGTTCCTTCTTGAAGAAGGCAAGTTTAATTTAAAAAATTCAAATGAGGGAAGAGAGGAAGTCAGGGAGGGCACTGCCAATCTCTACATCACCATCATCACACAGTGCTCACTAGGACTTGAAATGTCAATTTTGGAACCCTGAGAACATTAAAACAAATGGATACATCAAACTTCACACCTGACTTATAGCTTAGTGTATGCCCATGCAACTTTGCCCCCAACAAAGTATTCATAGATCACAGGCTGTGAGCTGCAGCTGATTCATGGCAAAGTGGAGAGGACAGCACGCTGTGGGATGAACACACAGAAGAGCTGTGACATACCCCATGGCCACAGAAGGGGCTGAAGGATTACTCTTCAGTTCCTGTACGTTTACCACTTGAGGGACATTCTTCAAAGTTGACTCGGTCAGAGTGCTCACAGCTATGTAAACAGGGAAGAAAGAGAACCACATTAATTCCTGTAAAGGATCAAAAAGCCTATCTCTGAAGAAACAGCAACCTTCTATGAAGGCAATCTACTCAGTAGTGCAGTCAATAGAACACCTGGCTGACTCGAATTACCAAAGGCCAAGGAATGGACGTCAATGCCACCTAATAAAACATACTGGCATAGAGGGACAATTCCCTGGCCAGTTTTCTGCAGCAAAACCCAGATATCTGGCCGGGAGGTGGTGGCGCACACCTTTAATCCCAGCACTCGGGAGGCAGAGGCAGGC
>NC_022011.1:44963470-44965163 GCF_000317375.1 Microtus ochrogaster
AAACCCTGTCTCAAAAAACAAAAAAAAAAAAAAAAAACCAGATATCTGCCACACTGTTAGCTCATCTTGACAGGGATGGCAACATGCAGGGATTAACAGCCTTCAGTTCAGGGCTACTGAAAGCCTAAATGTATCTTAAAGAGCTATCTTGATTTAGTTTAGGTATTTTAAGGTTATATTTAATCCCGGCACTTGGGAGGCAGATCTCTGTGAGTTCGAGACCAGCCTTATCTAGAGAGTGAGTTCTAGGACAGGCTCCAGTGCTACACAGAGAAATATTTAACTTGATTTATTGTTGTTGAGCGATTTTTTAAAAATTACTTATTTTTATTATATGTTCACTGGTATTTTGCCTGTATGTATATGTTTGTGTGAAGGTGTCAGATCTTGGAGTTACAGACAGTTGTAAGCTGCCATGTGGGTGCTGAGAATTGAAACTGGGTCCTTTGGAAGAGCAGCCAGGGCTCAACTGCTGAGCCATCTCTCCAAACCTGCTTTACCTTTTTGAGCCAGGGTTTCACTCTCTCCATGCAGATCACATTCACTACACAGCCCACACTGGCACTCCTCACTCTGGGAATAGGCAGCCTTTCCTTGTGGGGGGTTTTGTATTTTTGTATTTTAAGATTCTTCCTTACCATCTTCAGGCAGCACTTGTGCCAACTGTATGGGCCCGGTGGCAGGAGGAACAGCCTCTTACTGAGAACCAAAGGCTGGCCAAGCTGACAAGAGTGACAACTAGCCCTGAGTCCAGCCCTAGACTGTTAAATCCTGACATGGTAAGCCTTAACTGGGGACCAGTGACGACATCAGCATAGCACAGCACATCTGCGACGGCCGCGCTCTGGTATGCGCGGCTTGGCTAACTCTGCTGACTCTCTCCCACTAGAACACAAGTAAGCACACTACAGCCACCCTCCCAGTGGCTGTGATCCTTAAAATGTTGTTCAAGTTAGGGCTAAAGTAGAGAACACCAATCAAAAGTAGGACTTATCAGCACCAAAACCCATCAACTTCCCACAAAACTAAGCGTGTCACCTGTCTAATACCTTCCCTTCAGAGCAAACAACTTGAGCTCTCCTCACAGATATCAAGGTCACCGAGTTATCCTTCTATTCTGAGGAGCAGCTGTCTCCTATCCAGGGCCCACACCTGCTACCTGGACAGCTCAGTTACTCTCCTAGAACAGTGCTGCAGTCTTTACCTGGCGCCTGATTTGCCATCTGCCGTCTCAGGGCTGCAGCAGCTGCTGCCTGGGGCGCTGCAACGGTGTGGGAAGGACCTGGTGCACCATGCTTAACCGTTTTGGTTGCCAGCATTGTGCTGTCAGCTCCTTGAGGAATAACTTTGCTGGCTGATGTAGAGACTGGGGGGGAAGAGAAAATTTATCAGAAAAATGTGATCAGCAAAGGGAACACAGAAAAGTTAAAATGGTAAATTCTGTTAGGGAAAATGCTAAAATTAAAAATTCTTAAGCACAAGAGAGTATTCAGAGCAATACAGAGCTTGGTTTCTTGTAAAGCAGATTTGTTCCAGTGCTAGAAGTCTCTGCTAGAAGTCACCATGACACAAAGCTGATGGAGGAAGGTCATTGGTTGATTTAATAAAGAAGCTGCTTGACCTGATAGGTTAGAACGTAAGTGGGAGGAGCAGAATGCTGGGCGGAAGAGGAAGTGAGGTCAGAGACTCCACA
>NC_022011.1:44965393-45000572 GCF_000317375.1 Microtus ochrogaster
CAAGCAGTGATTAAATGAATACAGTTTGTGTGTTGTTATTTCGGGCATAAGCTAGCCGGGCAGGCGGCCGGGGTGCGGCAGGGGTAATGGGGACGCAGCTCCTCCGCACCTATTACTACACAAAGCCCTGACGAGGCCCTACAGCAGTGAGCACACAAGACAGATGGCCTCTGGGAGTGACCACAACATGGCCATGTAGCTCATGGTCACAGTTTTAACCACTGACTTACTTGGGGAGCTCATCGCAGCAGGTGAGGAGCTATGGATCAGGTGAGGCTTAGCAAAAGGCACCGCCTGGGGCAGCAGACTGGGCTGTACAGAAGGTGTACGGACCACAGGGGCATGCCGATGAACCTGGACTACAGCTTCCTCCTCTTTGCAAGGTGACCGGACATCTTCTCCCTCCAGAGGCTGAGAGATGGATGACGTGGAGCTGACTTCATCTAAGTCTTCGTAGTACCTCTGAGACAGGAAGGCTGACCGGGACAGGCTGGCTGCAGAAGCCCCACCCCAGAAAGGACATGAGACAAAGCAAACCCAAAAGTTGTCATTTCACTGCCAAGAAAGATACACTCAACTTGTAAAGAAGATGTTCTACAGTCTTTGTAAGCTAAGCTGCTAAGTCAGGGACAGCTTGTCAGACAAAAGACTGAAAAAGAAACCAACGCTGGTGGAAAAGCAAGAGACTAAGCTCTCAGAGCAGGAAAACAGCGTCACCGCTGCTTCCCAACCTCAGAACACCCACAACAGGCTGTCGGAGTGGGTATGGCCGCAGTCCGAGTGTCTCAAACACACTGAAATGAGCCTGGTGATTCCAACATGGAACATAACCATGGTCTTCTCTGCTCTTCCTTCTTTATACTGTGGGGTCAGTCTTTTGTCTACCTTAAACTTCTGAATGCGTGCTATCACTGTGCACTGGAAAAACAAAACACTTAGCCCCGTTCCTTCCCAAGGTATTCAAAGCAGCATTCTTCCGCCCTTGCTTGTCTGTCCCGTAGGCAGATCATGCTACAAGATCTTAATGTCTCAGCATACGAGTGACACAACAGATGCAAGTAGAAACCGGGGCCACACGCCAGGGTGCTGCTGCCCACTAGCCACTGGGGCTATTTAAGATAGTTAAGTACAGCTGTATTTGGTGGCGCACGCCTTTAATTCTAGCACTTGGGAGGTAGAGGCAGGTGTGTCTCTGTGAGATCAAGGACAATTTGGCCTACATAGTTCTAGGTCAGCCAGAACTATGTAGACTCAGTCTCAAGTAAATATATAATTAATTAATTAATTAAGTGTTAAAAAAACCCCAGAAAGTTCTGTTTCTCAGATGCACATTTCAAGGTTACATTTTTAAGGGATCAATGGGCAACAGATTCCACAAGCTGGCTCATGATGCTATCAAGAGTGCTGTGGAGGCCACTCACAAACTCCATCTAAGCATATGGTGTCAACGACCTGGTATCGTTATTTTTTAATGTCAAGAACTTATTTCTGGACAAAAGTAGTCCAGTGGGGCTCTGGGAAAGCCAATTGAATTAATTTATCTGTGAAATACGGCAGAGCTGTTATTTTCATGGTCTTTGTTACATTTAACAGTGCTACCTTGTCAAGATACACATTTATATAATCAAAAGTGACCAAGAAATTAAAGCTTATTCTTAAATTCTGAGGAACACCAACAGAGGGACAAGAACCTCATCCGGCAGCTCCAAGGAACTGTGACCTCAAAGTGCTTGGAAGTGTATCTTCACCACAGTTCCCACAGAGCACCAGCCAAGGCCGTGAGTCCAGCCTCTGTCCAGGCAGAGGAGCCTGCTGAGTCAATGCTCTTACTGCTGAGTCATCACTCCAGCCCCCATGTTGTTTCTTTCTTTTTTTTTGGTTTTTCGAGACAGGGTTTCTCTGTGGTTTTGGAGCCTGTCCTGGAACTAGCTCTTGTAGACCAGGCTGGTCTCGAACTCACAAAGATCCGCCTGCCTCTGCCTCCCGAGTGCTGGGAATAAAGGTGTGCGCCACCACCGCCCGGCTTCCCCATGTTGTTTCTTAATGTCAGCAGAGGGTATACATTCTTTTTGTGTATTTTTTTGTGTATTACATTACCATTTTAAAAAGTTTAAAAAAATTCTAAGTAGCTGGGCAGTGGTAGTGCACATCTTTAATTTCAGCACTTGGATCAGAGAGTCTGAGGCCAGCCTGGTCTACAAAGCTAGTTCTAGGACAGCCAGGGCTACACAGAGAAACCCTATCTCAAAAAAAACAAAACAAAACAAAAAAGTTTATGTAAACTGTGGGTGGTGGCAATGCCTGGAACCCTAGCATTCAGGAGGGAGAGACATGTTCATTCACTCTTCATAAGGAACACTGTTCAGACTGCCATCCTCCACTGCAGAGCTGAAAGCCAGTCTGGACTGCAGGAGACCCTATGTCTAAAACAAAGCCCCCATGTCCCTGAGTTACTATCTTCCCTAGCATGTGTGTTATTACTAAATGAGTATATAGTGCAGCTGCAGTAATGTTTATGCTCTTTATTCACGCTTGCTATCTTATTTATCACTATCTAGAACATTTGCTAAACAGTTACATAAACCTCACATCTAAGGACTCTCAATCAGATTTATGAGTAAAGGTGCTCTGATGACAGACGGGACTAGCAAGGTTGGCTACAGGTGTGATGCTTTCTAATACAAGGTGTGCACTGCAGTCAGCATCAGCCACATGTGCAGAGCACAAAGAGAAAAAAGTTGCCAAGAAGTTTGATTATGGTGATGCTATAGCTACAGATAACAGGCATTGGTGCCTGTCCTGGCTGTTTTTGTTTTTTGTTTTTTTTCTTTTGTCAACTTGACATAAGCAAGAAATCTAAGAGAAGAAGGACTCTCAATTGTGAAAATTGAGAAAGGATTGGCCTGTAGGCAAGTCTGTGGGCCATTTGCTTGGTGGATGATGGATGTAGGAGGGCCCAACTGACTGCTGCCCACCCACCTGCTGACAGTACTGAGTGCTCTAAGAAAGCAGACTGAACAAGGCACGAGGAGCAAGCCAGGCAGCACCAAGCCTCCATGGCCTCTGCATCAGTTCCTGCCTCCAGAGTCCTACCCCGAGTCCCTGTCCTGACTTCCCCACATGATAGACCACAAGATGGCACAAGATGAAATAAACCCTTTCCTAAGTTGATTTTCGTTGTGGTGCTTTTTTTCCATAGAAATATAAATTCTAACTAAGACAGTACCATAGATCCAGAAGATACAAGTGGAATAGCTTGGCAAAATCTTAGAATGTGAGGAGCTGCAACAAAACGGTGGCCTAATGGAGCTAGGGAGAGGGACCAGTGGCCAATAGTACATGCTGTGTAAAGATGAGGTCCTAAATTAAAATCCCCTGCACCTCTCTAAAAAGTAGGCATGGCTGTGGGGATATAAAACCCTGTCACTAGAAAGAGGCAAAGACAGATGGATCAGTGGAGTTGCCCCCATCTCAAGGGAGTGAGATAGAGTGACAGAGAAGAACACCGACATCCTCTGACTGCGCTCGCGCGGCATCCTCACGAGTGCATGTGTGCTTACATTTTTCTTCCCCACAAAAAATATCCCGAGCACATGTGGCCAAGAAAAAGGGTCTGGTGGAATCTTCTGTAGGCAGCTCCAAGGTGGGTGTGGTGGCTCATGCCTTTTAATTCCAGCACTGGGAGGCAGAGGCAGGTGGATCTCTGTGAGTTTGAGGCCAACCTGGGCTGTTATACAAAAAAACTGTATCTAAGGAGGTGGGGATGGGGAGAAGCAGCAGCTTCAAGAGAAAGGACTGAAACACACAGATTGGAGAACACACTGTGCTGGAGGCCATACACAGTGCTCAAAATCACCATGGCAACGGCACAATGGAATCTCAGCTTAGGAAAAATGAAACAACAATTTGTGTTTCAGGCTAGTCTGAGCTACATGAGACCCTATTTTTAAAGAAGAAAAAAAGAAGAAGGAGAAGGAGAAGAAGGTGGAGGAGGAGGAAAAAAGAGGAGGAGGAAGAAGGAAGAAGAAAAAAGAAAGGAGAAGGAAAGAAAAGAAAAAGGAAAAAAATAAGGGATAGGATGTAGTTCCACGGTTTTAGTAGAGATCCCTGGCATATGCTAAATTCAAAAAAATTAAGGAATTTTAGATAAAAAATTAAAAGTACCCTTCATCTCTTATATTGTTGCTTTTCAGCAAGTTTTTAAAAATCGATTATTTATTTACTGTGGTGTGTGAGAGAGAGTCACAATGCGCATGCAGAGGTCGGTTTTCTCCTATCACTGTGTGAGTCCTAGAGCCTGAACTCAGGTCTCCAGGCCTGGCAGAAATCATAAGCCTTTCCTCACTGGGCCTCTTCCCAGCCCCTTAGCAAGTATTTAAATTATTACTGCCTACCCTATACATTTTCCTTAAGACGTTTCTCAAGTGCATTGTTCCTAAAATCCTATATAAGGTCTGAGGTGAGGCTCCAACTCAGCCCACCCCATCTCATTCCGAAACATTATCACCTAGGGACTGCCGATATCAAAGCCCAAAGAATCACCATGACTTGTTTTATCCAAAATATCTGAACTGCTTCTTATTCCAGTATTAAACCTGATCTTCTATTCAGCCTGCCCTGGCACTACACAGCTAACCCTGAAAGCTCCAGGACCCGTTCTCCTTACCTGGAGCAGTGGACCTCACTGGTGGGGTCTTTCTTTTGGCCAAGAAGTTCCTCAGTTGGGCCTGTTTCGCAGGGGACAGTTTAGCTGTAAGAAATTCATCAACCCATAAATGCTAAGACTTAGCTTTAAAAGCCAGGTTAGATCGCAGACTACGCTGGGAGGCTGGAAAGGAGCATTTACCTGGCACTCTGGCAGAGGGCTTGGTGTGAGATTCAATGGTAGTTTTTAGGAGGCTTTCAAGATCACTGTCAAAACTGAAACAGGGCAGTGTTACACCCAAACTAAGCACAAGAAGCTGAGACTATATGGTATACACTCTTCTCAGTATCTAACCCAAGAGATTAGAGAATATTCACTAGAGAAACAGCTGCCCAGCAATACACAGGAGGAAAGCTAACAACCTCAGGACCACATTCTCCCACACTGAGCCTAATACTGGTGCCTTAGCAAAAATTCCATAGGCCTAAAGCAGAAACACAACACTATCAGGGTAAGTTTGGGACAAACTGGCTAGCTGCAAGGATCCACACAGCTACACACTACAGCAGAGCAGCAAACCTGGACTTCTGAAGGGAGTGAGAAATAATACCCTATTAGCTATTGGCCAGAAAAGTGCGTCAGTGTTACTATGGAATCCGCTGTGGCCTGTTGAGCACTTCCTCAGGCACAGCACTCCTGCATTACCAACTTAAGCCTACACACCCTGGAGGCAGGCACTGTCACCCCTACTTTCAAGCAAAGAAATCAGAGGTCAAAGGGGTTGTAGAACCCGACCAGGACCACGGCCAACAGACTGCAACTGTTTCCAACACACGCCTCACACGCTCACGTGCTCTCTACGCAGCTCATCCAGCACACCTGTGAGTGCTGCTCTGCGTTGAAAGCGTTGAGGGCAGGTTCCATGGAGATGTGTGGTTATAGAGACGGAGCTGCTGCAGACTGTCCACCAGGTGATTCAACCTCTTCCTCTGCTGGTTGATGATTTCCCGGTTGTTGGCTAGTGTGTTGAAAAGCGTCTCTCGTTCTGGCACAAGCAGGCGCCTGGTGGCAATAAGGAAAAGAATTAGATACAAATGGCTCCCTTCTATACCACAACACATGAGGCTACAATTCTAACAGGGAAAATAATAAAATGGAGAACAACCAGCAGACAAGAAACATTAAGAAATATGAAGAAAAGGGCACAAGAATCTCATGAGGGAGGGAATGAGGGGGCCATAGCAGGACATAGTACAAACTGGGCAAAGCTGGAGGTATGGGGAAAGAACACAGCAGAAGGGAAACAGGAACCAACAACACAGGCAACCCCTGCAGCTGTCCATTTGGACCTGAGGTTTTCTGTACATAAATTACACTCAATAAGGAAATAAAGCAGGTTTCCTGCAAGTGTCGTTTAGACAGCTAATGGAGACAGTACAGGTACTGGCAGCTGAGAGATCATTTTCCCCAGAGAATGAAACAGATGGGTGATTACTGCTGGGTAGCAGGTCTAAGGTCAGAGAGACACAGGTCTAGATTCTTTAAGCATTAGTAAAAATGTTTCTACTAGAAGAAAAAAATAAATGGTGGTCCTGGTTTCTTTGTTCTTGCCTGTCTGTCTATCACCACATAACCAACTACAAAATGAAAGCTGCTGATGCACAACACAAACTTCCAGCTGGTTTCAGTTCCTTTTCTCAGAACCACTAAGAACAAGGCAGCCGAGTGAGTGATGGAATACAATTTTCCAGGACTTTCTAGTTGGTATAAGGTAAGATTTAGAGAAGGGCTGAAAACAGAGACGTGCCAAGAAATAGAAACCATGGCCAGAACCTGAACTCTGCAGAAAGGGAACTGAGCAGCGCAGTAAGTAGGCACTGCACCGGTAAAGAGAGCTGGCTTCTGTTAGTGTGTGCAGTTCTGGAAAGCCAACTTTTGCTGTGGTTTGATGTTTGTCGTAGAATTCAGACCTCCACCTGCCTCTGCTTCCTGAGTGCTCTTAACCTCTGAGCCATCTCTCCAGCCCCCTTGCCAAATCCTTTAACTAGTCACACTAATTAGAATGCTTTTCCTCAAGGGCATGTGTGTTGTGTGTGTCAGGCCAGAATGTATTTATGAGCGCCATGGACACAGAGAGCTTGTGAAAGGAAGAAGGAGGTCAGACTCTCTGAAACTGGAGTTATAGGCTGCTATACGGTACCCAGCGTAGGTCCTCCAGAGGAGCAGCCAGCACTCCTAGCCACTGCGCCATCCTCTCCAGCCCCAGGGCGCATTCTCTTATTCAAACACTGTGACTGTGAGTCCACCCACAGATCCCTCCTTCTTCCCCACACTTGTGCTTCCTACTGAAATCATCTGAAAGGCTTTTAATTATTTTATACATTTGATACAAGATTAAAGCATTTAATGCAATTTCTCTCTTCTCCTCCTCCTCCTCCTCCTCCTCCTCTTCTTCTTTTTTTTCCCCCAAGACAGGGTTTCTCTGTGTAGCTTTGGAACTCGCTCTGTAGACTAGGCAACCTCGAATTCACAGAGATCCGCCTGCCTCTACCTCCCAAGTGCTGGGATTAAAGACGTGTGCCACCACCACCTGGCCATTTAATATAATTTCTTGAGAACATGTTATTCAGTTACTGCACAGTATTTTCATTTGTTTGTCTGCTTTTTTCGAGACAGGATTGTCTAACTCTAGCTGTTTTTTTGTTGTTGTTGTTGTTGTTTTGGGTTTTCGAGACAGGGTTTCTCTGTGGCTTTGGAGCCTGTCCTGGAACTAGCTCTGTAGACCAGGCTGGTCTCGAACTCACAGAGATCCGCCTGCCTCTGCCTCCCGAGTGCTGGGATTAAAGGCGTGTGCCACGCCTTTCTAGCTGTTTTTGGAACTCATTCTGTAGACCAGGCTGGCCTTGAACTCAGACATCCACTTGCCTCTGCCTTCCCAGTGGTGGGATTAAATGCGTGGGCTTGCCCCCATGATTACACAGTATTTTACACCTTCTTGATGCTTGAGTTTTTCTGTGATGCTTGGGGCTGAACATACTGTATACAAACATACAAGACACTTGCTTTGTTACTGAGCTACATCCTCAGCCCTAATGAAATTCAAATCCTTATCATTCTGAATTATGATGTGATATCAACTGGTTTACATAAAATCACCACCACCATCATTTTGCGGTTTTGTAACTCAAACTTTCTGAAGTGAGATGAGTAAGGAGGAGGAAGCACATCCATGAGGTTTTGCCTGCTCCTACAAACGGCAGGGGCAGCAGCACATCTCACTGACCTCTGTCTCTTCTTCTGTTCCAAATGCCGATCCCACTCTAAATCTAGAACATCATTCACATCCTGGACAGCAAATTTCACATACTGATGAAGGCGGCGAATTTCCTACAAGAAAAAAATTAATGACTCATTTTTCTGGTAGCTGGAAAGAAAGCTGTATTAAAGTAATAAAAATAATTATAAAATATTTCTATATTGAGAACTGTATGAACAAGGAAAACACTAGGTTTTACTATAGCCATTAAATACAAGCCATTTAACAAAATGAAAAATGGAAATTCCATTTCTACAGTAGCAAAAGAGAGAAGGAAGAGAAAGGGAAAGAGAACGGTGCGGCAGCTGCAGGCCCTGGGAAGGGGGGGGCAGGATGGGATGCCTGTGCACTCCACTGGGCTCCCATTTAGTTCTTTCCCACTATGAAATGAAATGTAAAACAGACAGATGACTTGACAACTGGTGCTGAGAAGAACGGGCCCTAGACACAGCAGCACACACGGACAACCTCACACTCGAGGAGCGTGTCCCCACATGCACTACAGTTCGCACCAGCTGGAAGGGACACAGTCAACCTTCACGGCTACATAATCCGACTCAAAAATTAAAACAGAGCTGAAGCATTCAATCAAGCAAGTGTACAGACACTGAGCAGCTCCCAGGTAAGCACTTTACCCACGGCACAGACCTGACTGTGCTGAAATGTATTTCACACATATTCTTGGATATAAGTATTATGTCTCAACTGCAAACAGAGAATGTCATTTAGAAAGAGCCAAGCTGAGTCCAGGGAGGCCACAGGAGCCCCAAAGGCATCTGATGACTACAGGAGGCTTTGCTTTACCCAGCTCAGCCCTGACCTCAGGTCCATACTAGCTGATGTACTTTCCTCCAACTAGGTGGAGCGAGAAAACTCCACACTTCAAAGGCCTGCTGCAAACACTCCCAGTGGCTTCCCTGCTTTCACCTGTGGCCCATGGCAACATACACCACATGAAAATTCTCTGTCAATCTTCCCGACTGTCCCTTACCCAGCTTCAGGAACTACATGCAATAGCGGCTGAGAGCATGGGTGCAGGCTTTACTAGTTATAAAGCCTGACCGTCGCAGCAAAGCTGCACACCCTTGCTTTGTATGTAGTTAAGTGTCCATTATCTGTTCAGTGCGATGAAAGAAGGTAATTTTTTCTTTCTCTGTGTGGAAGCTGAATGCTCTCCTCTGGGACATGCAACTGGGGCAGAGGTAAAAGACTTGTGTGAGGACTGGCGGAAGACTGCCTACACTGGGGCCGCAGCCTGACAACAGCCCTGCAGAAACACCCTGCCCTGACCCCAGGAAGTCACCTGGACAAGAGGCCGTTCTCTCACCTGCCAGGGATAGGAGGTCTCCAGGCATGGGGACAGAAACTATGAACAGGAGCCGGGTGGTGGTGGCTCACACCTTTAATCCCAGCACTCAGGAGGCAGAGGCAGGGGGATCTCTGTGAGTTTGAGTCCAGCCTGGACTAGAGAGAGTTCCAGGATGACCAAAGATAAACAGAAACCTTGTCTTGAAAACCACTAGGGCCAGAGGCCTGAGGCTTCAGCCCTTGTACAAGAGGACTCAACACATTCAGACCGACGTCCAAGGAGAGAAGGATCAGGGCCAACAACACTGTCCCTCTGGGATTCTGTGAGGGGAGGGAAAGATGACCCAAGACACTGAAGCAAACAAAATCCAACCAGCTAAAGCAAAGACGAAGGCCAAGACTGAACAAGAAATGTACCTCTGCTAGAGCACCGCAGACGACAGAGCCCACAGCAGAGTCCTAGCCAGCATGAGCTCAGGGCACAGCCCTCATACTGAGAACAACTCAAGTCTGTGCTTTCTGTGTCTTTGAGAAGGTCTTTGTTTAGTAGCCCAGGTTGGCCTCAAACTCACCACCCTCCTTCTTCTGTCCCGAGTGTGAGATAAGTGCCACCATACAGGGTAACCAGCTGGTCTGTAGACTGGAAATAATATCTAAAAAATACCCACCAAGACCACCTTACAGACTGCCACTGAATATTATACATGATTTGATTTATGCATTCCTATGTAAGTAAAGGACTTTATTAAGTTCAAGGCTTAAAGAAGTCTATCTTAAAGTTAAATTGTGAAACTTAAAATAAAAAGAAAAGTGTACCATTTTCTTTGCTACAAGTAAGTTTATGGCAGGGTGGCACAAGTGTTTAATCCCAGCACTCAGGAGGCAGAGGCAGGTGGACCTCCATGAGTTTGAGGCCAGCCTGGTCTACAGAGTTCCAGGACAGCCAGGGCTACACAGAGAAACCTGTTTTGCAAAACCAAAACAAACACAAGTTAAGTGTCTGGAAAAGCACAGAAAGTTGTGAGGAGAAAACGAGCAGCTTGCTAAAGGGACGTCACCCGCACCTCAGAAGCAGCCACGGTACCAAGCGCCCTGCTGCTGCTACTTTTCTCAGTAGCTGTAAGGGAATCGCCTACCTGGAGCTGAGCTTCACTCTTGGGATCCAGCGGTCTTTTATAGAGCAGGTGCAGATACCCAGAATCATGGTTTCTTCCGTTCTGCTCTCTGGCTTCCTCGACGCCAGCGAAGCCCTCTAGCAGAGTTGTTTTCAGGGTGCTTATGTCTCCATGCAGAGACTAGAAAAGACAGAGATGCATGGATTCAACTGCTGTGGAGACCAGAAGGGTGGAGGCTCTCAACTATTTTAGCTACCTTAAAAAGTTTAATTGTTCCCATGTACAAAACAAATTTTTTCCTATAGCTTCTTTTTCTTTTTTTGTCTTGGGGGAGGTGTAAAAAAATGTTATATCATGTTTGTTGCTTCAGTGACTATAGGACACACTAAAAATCCTAAACTCTGAAAAAAAAAAATCATTGCTTAGAAAGGTAGTCATTTAAATTTTTTTTTTTAATTTTTAAATTTTGTATGTACAAGCATTTGCTTTGTGTGCCACATTCAGTGCCTGGTGCCCAAAGAGGTCAGAAGAAGTCAGATGCCTTGAGACTGGAGTTACCATGTGGGTGCTGGGAATTGAACTCAGGTCCTCTGGAGGAGCAGCCAGGGCTCTTACCTACTGAGCTATTTCTTTAGGTCCTAATGTTTCTGTTTTTTAATTATCCTTCTCCTGTTTTTAAAAGGACAGTTTCTGGTGACTGATAATGTGGAAACTGAGAAGAGCAGAAGACTGGAGATCATGAAAACACGTCCGACAATATCCTTTACTAAACAGGGCTGTCAGAAACTCACTTGGCTTGTTAAGCCTCTTATGGAGAGGGTCACAATATGGCCCAGGCCTTAAAGCTACGAGGACTTCATGAGATGATCTGGTATAGCACAGCGCCGGATGGAGTATGCAGTTGGCTTTCCCCATTATGCAGTGACCAGAGCAACAGGAAATAGTGCTTTAACCAGCAAACATTTGACATTTTGTACTGTACATGCTCCAAAAAATCTCAACTCGATGACATAAAAGAAACACTTGAAAGTATACTTAAACAGCTGTAATCAACTTTAATGGAGTGCCTAGTATGAGCTAGGAGGTAGAAACTATGATCTCATTTTACACAGGAGGAAACTGACAGACAGCTAGGATAGCTTTAAGCCTCAGTTTTGACAGTCCTGAATTCAGGGTTTTGCAGTTAAAAAGCCACCAGCAGCAATGATGGCCCTCAGAGAACACAGTGGTTCATACTAGTGTTCTGGACCAACAATTTCTAAAAGCCCCTTTGTACTCAGGAAAGAGCTCCACTGATACAAACCTCTGTGGCCTCTCTGATCTCAAAGAGGAAGGCGTGCAAGTCATCTGACTCCGTCCGCAGCATCTTCATCTCCTCTGAGGTGCCAACCTGGAAGCAAGCTTTGGAGGTCCGGGCCTTTAATTCCTCTAGCTCTTTCTGGAAGTGTGCAATCTGCGAGAACCATGAGCAAAGAGACAACTGGTTCTGTGTGGCAGCAGTAACAGCACTGCTTCCACGATTTCAGAACAAACGTCTACAGGGGCCATGCCAGGCCCTGATGTTAGAAGAATGGCCATGCAGCTGACTGCACTTAAGGCCACTACAGTCTCACTGTCAGAGCTACTCTCAGAAAATAACACAAGCAACGAGCTCACCTCCTCTCCGATTCCAGCCATCACAGGGTCTGAATCTTTCCACTGATGGCCCTGCTTCTCTGTGACAGGAGGCTGGAGGGACTTGGCCTGCAATGGAAGGAAAAGGCTTCGAGACAGGCTCCACACCGGAGCTCTAGCTTCTAGCAACAGTCCCATCGGTCTGCCACGGTGAGCATCCTACACCTCGGCTCACCGCTCTTGAACCTCCATTTTGTCTGGACATATTCTCCATGGGGAAAATCGTGAGCCAATTATGGATAACATCACTCAGGGAACTTGCTCAGGGACGAGATGGACAGTAAGTAAACCTGCTAACCACTTCTGCTGCTGAGTAACAGGGAAACATGAAGAGAACGAGTTACTGAGATAGCCAAACAGTTCTCCTACAGGGCTGCCATCTGACTGGGAACATGATGTAAGAGAGAAGGCTATAGACAGAGCTCAGGCAAACGCCTTCCAGGCAGCAAGAGCAAGCACAAGGAGCTCATGGAGGAAATGCTCTGGTATATCCAGGTGTGAGAGTCATGTGGGCTTCAAGAAGCTAAGCAGAGCTGGGTAGTGGTGGTGCACACCTTTAATCACAGCACGCGGCATGCAGGTATCCGAGTTTGAGGCAAGTCAGAGCTACAGAGCGAGTTCCAGGACATCCAGGGTTACACAAAGAAGCCCTGTCTCAAAAAAATAAACCTCCCCCCCCAAAAAAACAAAAACCAAAACAAAACAACTAAAAAAAAAAAAAAAAGAGGGAGGGAGGGAAGAAGGGAAGAAGGGAGGGAGAGAAGGAGGGAGGGAGGGAGGGAGGAAGGGAGGGAGGGAGGGAGGGAGGGAGGGAGGGAGGGAGGGAGGGAGGGAGGGAGGGAGGGAGGGAGACACAGCTAGGTCCTGAGCAGGGCAGAAAGGAAGAACAGAGACAGGACCAGAGCAGCAGGTAGTACAAGTGTCTAAGGACACACCAATGAGTTCAGATTCTACTGTAGGCATGTTGGTAAGCTACTACTGGTGTTTCAGAAGTGTCCAAATGAAATTATCATTTTAAAACCACCATCTTGCTACTCAAAGGACAGGAATGACAGCAAGAGAAAAAATCCAAAAAGGGTACAGCAGTCAGGACAGCAACAGGCAAGAGACAGCCAAAGCCTAACCCAAGATGTGTATGACATGCGAGGATATATGCCACAGAACATGACCTAGAAGGGAAGAAGCACTACCAATGAAGAAAGGAGACCCCAGCGCTTTTGCTTCTGTGCTTGTGCAAAGCCCTGCTTTGTCAGTGCTGCTAATAGAGGTGGAAAAGCTTCTCAGAGAGAAGGAGCAAGGGCTGGGCAAGAGCTGCTAAAATCTGCCGTGCCCTGACATGGCTTCAGACTGCATAAGCAGTCACCAAACAGCCACCTAACAAACACCCATGTGCTGGGCACTGTACTACAAGCTAGTGCAGTGCAGGTATGTGTTAGGACGGTAGGCACAGCAGGAAAAGGCAGGACTGTTGCTCCTGGAATACTCGAGTGGGAAACTAACAGACATTAGAGCCACACAAGCAAGCTGAAGTGACGGCCACTGACTTAAATACAAGCAAGTATCAGAACTGTAAACAGCATAGGAAAACCTTTCTGAATAAGAAACAGGAAATTATTCCTAAAGCAAGACATGAGTACCTGGGGAGATGGCTCAGCAGGTAAGCATGAGAAACCCTTATAAAAACTGGGTGTGGCCATAGGTACATATAGCCCCACAGTAGAGGGGGCATCCTGGCTGTCCACCTAAGTCCAGGTTCAGTGACAGACCCTGGCGCAGGGAAAGAAGGTAGCAAGTGATAGAGCAGGACGCACAAGGTTTTCCTGGCCTCCTCACACTCATGTGCACATACACTACACACCCCTAATAAATGCGAGTTTGAAAAGCACAAAAGAACTAGGGTGGGTTAAAGCACAATGGTAGCATGCTTGTCTAGTAGTTCAATCCCCAGGGCTGTGAAATAAAGAAAGGAAAAATAAAAACATTTTGTTATACTAAAGTAAAGATCTTGTATCCATGGGTGATACAAAGAGGATATACTGTATCTGCTTTGCTGTGTGTTTGTGTCTTTCCAAACTAAGTACAATACAGATCATAAGATGCATGCTGAGCATGCACAGACCCTAAAGTCAATCCCACGCACATGATCCATCACCTAAGACAGACCAAGAGGGAAGCCCTGACTGCAGAACTCTCTACATCAGGCTTCCCTGTCAGGTGCAGGAGGGCCCAGCCTCCTACGGGCAGTAGTAGTCATACGCAGGTAGTTATGAATTGTCTAAGAAAACTGAGTCAAGCCAGGCTGAGAGCCAGTCAGCAAGCAGTAGCCTCCATGTTTCCTGCTGTTCTTTTTCTGTCTTGGTCAGAGGCACCGCTTGCTATGTGGAACAGTAAGTGAGCCTACCTTGATTCCCTCAACTATGGACTGACCTTGAGGGGGAAGCATAATAAACCCATTCCTCCCCTATGACAGTGGTTTACTGTTGTTTTGTTTTTTTGTTATAGTTTTTTGAGACAGGGTTTCTCTGTGGCTTTGGAGTCTGTCCTGGAACTAGCTCTTGTAGACCAGGCTGTCCTCGAACTCACAGAGATCCGCCCGCCTCTGCCTCCCGAGTGCTGGGATTAAAGGTGGGTGCCACCACCAACTGGTACTTTTAGTGAGTGTTTTATCACAGCAGCAGAAATCAAACTAGGACCCCATCCAACAGAAAAAGATTAAGAACATTAAGAGACTACATACAAGAAAATATCCAGATGGCTAAAATTGGTATGAAATAAAGCTCAACTTTGAGAATCACTAGGAAACTGTGAGTTAAATAAAAACAAAAACCAAATACAAACAAAAGATGGAAAAAAAAAAAGCCAAATACAACGTAAGATGAAAAATACCAAGCCTGTCAAGAACAGGGATGGGTGGAAGTGTCTACCGTGGGTGGCAACCTGCTAAAGAGGACCATGTACGGTCTGTGGCCCACGATCACGTTTAAACCCCAATGTGTACATATGTTCAGAGGACATTAAGCACATTGCTGAGGTCAGCATTACTCTGCGAGATGAAAGGAGTACCTGTGATAAAATAGCAACAGTGATGGATGGATATAAGAGCACAGTAAGACTACATGCTGTGGCTCTCTACTGGATAGGAATCAGTAAACAGGAAAATTAACCCATAGATTGTTAGATATCAAGAGAGTGGGTGACTCTTGGCAAGGAAAAAGACCATATGAAGAAGAGCCCGGAGATTCTGGTAATGCGTTCTTATCAACTTGCTTGTTGGTTATCAAAGTTTGTTTACCTGATGACAATTACTGAGGTGTACATATACCATATGGACTTTTTTCTACAGAAATGACTTCAATTAAAAAACTGGGCAGGATGGCACACGCCTTTAATCCTAGCACTCAGGAGACAGAGGGGATCTCTATAAATTCAAGGCCAGCCTCCTGGACTGCAGAGTGAGTACCAAGTCAACTAGGTTACCACAGGGAGACCACAGTCTAAAACAAAACAAAACAAACACAAAACAAAACAAACAACAAAAGAAAGTAATTAGATAATTGCTTTTGTAACAACGTGTCAAGAACTTCAAGCACATACTCTGGCGTCTCCTGTGCAGTCCTCATCACTGCTCCCACGTCGGAATTCTAAAGCACAAAGGCCAACTTTGTAAAAGGCAGGTGTAGTGAGAGAATGTAATATACCTGAGGAGAGCCCGCCTTTGCCACGGGAGGGTTTATCCGGGGTGACTTCTGCACCATGGACGGCACTGGACTTGGACCACTTGGAGTCGATCGGCCTGATGCAGAAATGACCAGAGAAGTCAGTTAGAGCAGACTTCCGTCACCACAAACATCTGTCCCCAAATCTAAGGAAAGGAGTTACACATTGTCCCTGGCTCCACTTTTACAACCGTGTTAGAGAACGATGACCAGACTGGGTCCTCTGGTGCACACCCATAATCTCAGCCTCGGGAGGCTCAGCAAGGGAGGATTCTGAGTTCACGGGCACTTTAGACTACAGATAACGTATAGGCAAGGTTAGGCCACATTTGAGACAAATGTGGCTGACAAAGATGGCTGACAAGATAGTTTAGTGAGGTGACTTCAGCAAACTTAAAAAGGAAAGAAACTTCCCTTACTCAAAGAATTCAGAAATTTCCTCATTTGTTATCTATTCGGGATTTGCCAAAATAATATTCCAGACATTCACATCTAAATGGCTACCCAAGGCCAGGTGGTCCAGCCTTAAATCCCAACACTCAGGAGACAGAGGCAGGCCAAACAGATCTGTGAATTCAAAACCAGTCAGAACTACACAGTGAAACCCTGCCTTCAAAACAAAACAAAAACCCAAACAAATGGCTACCCAAATAAGTAACTGAAAAACTGCATTGGGAGCCCGGGAGATGGCTCAGCAATGAGGAGTGAGTTGCAGAGAACCCAACTTTGGTTCCCAGCGTCCACTTCAGGTGGTTTACAACTGCCTGGAACAACTCCAGGTGTCGGACACCTCTGGCCTGTGAGTACCTGCAATCACATGCATGCACCCAGCAAGCCCAACTGAAACATGCGCTGCTGTCAGCCTGAATGGAAGCGCGCCTGGGGATGCACATCACTGGATGCACTCAGATCTGCAGTCTGAGTCCTCTCATGTGCAAACAATCAGATCCACGGGACGGTCCCCAAACCACTGAGCTGGCTTTCTCATAAATGTTAAAGAAATGAACTGAGACTACACAGAAAATTCAGGGAATGAACTTTACTTGGGACCGTGGTAAATCTGAATGGACTCTAGATATGACTGCTGTAACTCCTTGAGCTGTGATAGCTTTCCCTGGCTTTTAGGAGGCAGGAGCTCACATATCTAGAGGTCAACTGTTTTACAATGTCTGCAATTAACCTTGACATGTTTTAAAATTTTTACATAAAAGGAAGAAAGAAACCCAAAAAAATGTTAGGAAGCCCTGAACCTTGGTGAAGACCACAGTATTTACAGTTTTTGCAACCTTGTACATAGGACAGGAAGGGAGAAAGGTAGGGTAGGTGCACTTGCCCTCTGGAGTCTTAAATCCTGTCTCAACTATTTGTACGTCATCACTGCTTAGAGTGGCTGATGGCAAAAATGTTCTTAGACTCTCAGGAGCAGTAAGCACGGGAGTCACTGAGGGCTGCTCCTGCCATGGCGAAGGGCAGTTCAGTAACTGTCCTTCCATTACAGCAGCTGTGTGTAAGGACGAGCACCCTGCCACAAGATGCCGTCTTTGGACATCCACGAGCAGCTAAGTGAAGAGTAAGATAACTGAAACCACTGTGAATTTCCCAATTCTGAGCACAACAATCACAGCACATTAAAACATTGAAGTAAAAACAAAACAAACAAACAAGGATGGTGGCACACGCCTTTAATCCCAACACTGAGGACAGAAGCAGGGCATCTCTGTTGAGTTTGAGGTCAGCTTGGTCTACAGAGTGAGTTCTAGGACAGCTGGGCTACACAGAGAAACCCTGCCTTGAAAAAAAAAAACAAAAACAAAAAAACCAGGACTGGAGAGATAGCTTAGCAGTTTAGAGCACTGGTTGCTCTTCCAGAGATCCTGAGTTCAATTCCTAATAACCACATGGTGGCTCACAACCATATACAATGGTAGGTGATGCCCTCTTCTGGCATGCAGGTATACATGCACAACACTCATACAAAAAATATAAATAAATGGAAAAAAAGAAAAACAAAACCAAAAAAACTTGCCTCACTATGTATTACCAAAGATTCTTAAAACGCTGAACAGTATTCCGCTGAAAACAGAAGCCGCTGGCTCCAGAGAATACCTGATGGTGAGGGAGAAACTGAAGACTTCAAAGACACAGAGCTGGATGACGCTGGGAGAGGCGTGGGATGGCTGAGTGGTCCAGAAGCAGCTGGCTTGGGGGAGGAGGAGAACGGCAACACGGGGGGTGTGCTCGCGGAGCTATGAGCAGGTGCGGAGGCCACAGCGGTGAACCTGAGAGTGGAAATGAAGCTCCATCACAGCAGCCTGCTGGAGGGTCCTTCCATGCTCATCATTAGCAGTGACACCAAGAATAACTGACTACTCATCTCCACTGAGTCACAGCAAACCACGCACTTGCTGCTTACTCATACGAGGGCACAGTTTCCACCTGCTCATTTAGGAACGTGGCATCAGCTACAGCCCCACCAAAGCATGTAGTAAAGGCCAAATTCTCCATGATAGGAAATACTTATCTTCTAGCCTGTCAAGCTAAGTGCTTGTATTGTTTTTAAGGAGGTGGTGCAACCAACTATGAGAACCTGTTCTGAGATGATCATCTCCGGGATATCAAAAACACCAGAGAAACAAGCAGGTCAATAAAGGTCTGCAGACAGTCTAATATTCCAACAGTAGAGGACTGCTTAGTTAAGGAATGAGTAGGCCAGAGCACAGCGCTCAATGGACGAGTGGCTGTAGCAGCATGTCCCAGCAATGAGGCAAGTAGAACCAAAAACTGATGGTTTATTACTCATTGCAACTGCAAGGTTGAACGATACAGGGGAACATTTCTTTCAGATGCTCAGTTTAGTGGAGAAAACAGAAAAAAAAAAAAACAGATAAAGAGGTAAATAAATAAGGTATGAGCAAGCTGGCTAAAACTAGGTCTGGAGGAAACCAGATACCATGCTAAAACGTTTGAACTGTACAGGAGAGCAACAAGAAACCTTTGAGGACTGTCAAGCAGGAGAGTCATCACATGTGTCCCTAACTGCACAAGTCACCTTGGTGGCTGCACAGAAAACAGCTGAGAGACAGGGTGGATACGAGGAGAGAAAACTACAAAAGACCCATTCGTTTCCAGGGTGTATGCTCTGGGCGGCTCCCTTTTTAAAATAAGGAACACTGACCGTTACAGTCTGAAAAAGCAACCCAACAGCTTGAGTGCTAACTTCTAACAGAATAAAAAACCCCTTCGAGAGACATGCTGGGCTGCAGTGCACTGCTAAGCCCTCCTTCACAGAGATTGCTCAGTACTCCATTCAGTGACCGAGTCCAGCAGCCACCGTGCAGTAGTTCTGACCATCCTACCAGAGAATCCAACTTTGAATGTTACTTACTTTTCACTCAGGTTGGCTTTCACAGAGCAGGCTGAGGGTGGGAACGAAGGTTTCATCCCTGTCTGTGGGGCGCTGGACATTGGTGTACTTTCCATGGGGGGCTTAAAACTTGATGATCCAAAAGTGAAGGGGGCAGCAGGTGCAGCCATGGGGGACGCTGACAGGGAGCCTTTGGAAGGAGGGGCAAAAGAGAAGGTAGAGGTGCCAGAGCCCACAGAGCCCGTGGGATATGGAGGGGGCTCGCCAGTGACAGAAGCAGATGACTTTAAGGATGAAGGGCCAAAGGAGAACACAGAAGGGGCTCCCCCAGCAGACGGCAAAGGGAAGGCAGTGGTAGGAGCAGCAGAGGACACAGGTGCAAGAGACAAAGAGGCTGCTGCTGGGGCATCAAGGTTCTGCGGGGCTTGAGGAGAGGTTGGAGTGGTAGGAAAACTTCCTGCAACAAAAACCAAGGAGAAACAAAAGAACAAAGTTAAATTGGTGGTCACATGACAGAGGCAGGGGAGAGAGGGCTGAGGTCAGATAAAGTTGGAAACCATGCCTGTTAAGAAAACAGAAGGTGTAGCCAGGTGAGGAGACAGAGACAGTGGGTCACACAACCAGTTCCAGGACAGCCAGAGCTAGAGAGAAACTCTTGTCTCAAAAAACAAAAGGTGGGACAGTTGGTTTCTCCAAGGATTCCACAGGATAAGATGTGTGAAATTGCCAGAAGGTGGTGGCACATGCCTTTAATGCCAGCACTAAGGAGGGAGGCAGAGGCAGCTGGATCTCTCTGAGTTCCAGGCCAACCTTGTCTATAATAAGTTCCAGGACAATCAGGGCTACACAGAGAAACCTTTTCTCAAAGAACAAACAGAAAAGGAGGGAAGTGAAATTTTGAAGAAGGCCAAAATGGGGAAGGGCACTAGGCTAACAGGACTTTGTGGACAGAAACAATAAATTTAAAGCTGGCCTTGAACTCAGAGATCCACCTGCCTCTGCCTCCAGAGTGCTGGGATTAAAGGTGTGCGCGCTCCCATCCCACAGGTAAATACAATCCCAATGTTTTTTGGTTTTTGTTTTTAAAAAAAAGTCAACGACACAACAGAATGGTTTATTCTTTTGAATAAACCATAAAAATTAGCTAGGAACCTAAGAAAAGTTTACAGATTAAATTTAAAATCAGTATGCCATGCTGGGGATAGCAATCTTTGATCCCAGCACTCAGGAGGCAGAGGCAGCTGATCTCTGTGAGTTCTAGACCAGACAGGACTACGCAGTACGATCCCATTAGCAATAAAGCAATATCAAAACATATAAATAAAAATAAAATCAGCATTCCAATGATGTCCACATTTTAACTGTAACTATTAAGGTGTTCATGCAGAAACACTGGGAAGCAGCTCCCCAAAAAAGGCTGGTTTAGAATTTGTTCTACTTCCCCAACTTTTTGTAAGGCAATTGTCAATTCAACTACATATTAAATACTTTAAAAAATAAATAAATACACTTACAATTTACAATAATTAGCCTTGGCTGTTAGGCTAACATGCGATTTGTGTTCATGAGAGATACTAGGAACATTGAGAGGATACAAGAACGAAAGAAAACGGAACCTTTTGATGTGAATTGTCACTTCCAGGAGAGTATCTAACACTACTCTCAGTAGGCTACCTGAAAATACCTCTTTTACACAATGGTTACGGAACCAGCAAGAAACACCTTTAAAGAAACATGCAGACATAAATCAATTCAATGCCTGTTAGGATTACACCAGAACGGAAAATAGAGGCAACATTCTAAAGAAATTGTACACATTCCTCCTAGGGCAATTAAAACTGAGGATTCAAAGACCATCACCCCATTATTTTCTGGTCATTCAACACCACATCTTTGGAGCTGCTGTGTAGAAACAAGCAGAACCATCAATGTCTTCCAAACCTTCTTCCACCTTAGCCATACTGGGAGGTACCAGGGCAGACTATCCCCTACTTTTATCACTCCATTTTCGTTCATGGGGATATAGCTGTTATCTCTGCACTAGACGAGAAGGAAGGAGAAAAGTCTCTAGAAAAAGCTAATGGCCGCTACCCCATGATGGTTCACAGTCCCTCATGCAGAACAGTGCTGAGAAACACCTACCCTACAGGCGTCCTGCTCACTACAGACAGACTAGGGAAGCTAGGTATAGGTGCTCATGGAAATCGTGAGGGCAGAATATAATGCAAAGAGCACTCGCCAAGGGTAGCCAAAGTTCAATACAGCACTGCAGTCTATGCCAGCATCCTGGGGTCACACAAGTACCTGAGTGCTCAGTGATGTATGAAGCCTCTCAGGCTTACAGGACAATAGGAAAACATGACCAAGCATAATCAGCCACATCCCGCCCTAATGGTCAGCAGTCTTTAGGCAGGACTAGCGACATTATGGGCATTTTAGTTACACAAGAAGAAAAGTATCAATATCTTCTCACAGAACTCAAAAAAAAAATTTCAATATATGGGGAAAAAAAGCACTTCTAACAAGTTTGACACTTTTTTCCCACAAATGATATAAAGCTGTTAAAATAAAAAGACATTTTTTTTTTGTTTTTTTTTGTTTTTTTTTTTGTTTTTCGAGACAGGGTTTCTCTGTGGCTTTGGTGCCTGTCCTGGAACTAGCTCTGTCGACCAGGCTGGTCTCGAACTCACAGAGATCCGCCTGCCTCTGCCTCCCGAGTGCTGGGATTAAAGGCGTGCGCCACCATTGCCCGGCAAAAAGACACTTTTTTTTTCCCACAAATGATATAAAGCTGTTAAAATAAAAAGACGTTGATAATACAAATTAGCACCTCCGTATGTTGACGTAGGAGGATCTTCTGTCTATGTGTTACTTTCATTGGTTAAATAAAGAGACTGCCTTTGCCTTTTGATAGGACAGCAGCTTAGATAGGCGGAGTAGACCGAACAGAATGCTGGGAGAAAGAAGCAGAGTCAGGCAGACGCCATGATTCTCCGGCCTGAGATGGACGTAGGTTAGAATCTTGCCGGTAAGCTACAATCTTGTGGTTCTACACAGATTATTAAAAATGGGTTAATCAAGATGTGAGAGTTAGGCAATATGAGGCAAGAAATAATGGGCCAGGCAGTGTTTAAATGAATACAGTTTCCGTGTAATTATTTTGGGTGAAAACTAGCCGGGAGGCGGGAAGTGGCCCACTGCTCCTTTTACAGTCTGTGCATGAAGATTCCACCACAAAATGCTGACTATGCTCCCCCTTGACGGTCTATGGAATCTGTTCTTGGGTTTTCTAATTTTTCTGCAACACATATATTATTATCTAACGATGTTCTCAAAAAGAAGGAAAAAAAGGAAATGTGAGCCAGAGACACTGGGTCTCCATACCCTATGAGCCAGAAGTGGGCGCTAGAGTTTGCAGCCCTCTCCAGTGTTGGCTCAGCGCAGCGCACAGTGGCTCTTCACTACCTCTCCGCTCTCAACAAACTTCCCTCAGTTACATTTTTCAGCATCCATTACCCCTTGGACCAATCCTAAGGATTATACAGGTCTTTAAAACTCAGATCTCAACATGGCTGACCTTTCTCTGTCAAGTCTAGTAAGGGCTGGAGAAAGAAGCCAGGGTGAAAAGAGGTAAAGATGTACACACTGTTCCGGACATCAGGCCAAGCCTTCCTACGGTAGACAGCCCCCATGGGGATGACCACATGCAGACACCGCCCCCATGGGGATGACCACATGCAGACAGAGGCACACACCTGATGACTTGGGCAGTCGCTCTCCTTCTATTGAGACCAGCTCCAAGGTCTTGATTAGGGACCGAACCCCAGGATTTTGATTGATCATATAAAATGGACAAAGCACACCATCTGTTGAAAGTAACAGGAGAACCGGAGCAGCAGGAAGAGTCTTTTCATCGTCTGTCAAAAGAGAAAACAAAGGTTTAAAGGGCCAGGTCCATTTTCAGACGGAGGCCTAGAAGGGCAGCTGCCCTGCTTATTAAGGTCTTGAGGCTCTCCGTTCAACAGCAACTGACCAGATGTGAACAGCCTTCCATGCAGCAGTTACAGCAAGATCTCCTGACACTCTCAGATCACCACATCCTGCTGGGCCCTGGTCATTCTAGCAGTCCAGTACTCCCCCAGTCTCCCTCCATTCAGGAAGTAGGGCTCAGCACGACCCTAAAGCGTGATTCTAAAACCCAGAGTCAGTTACTGAGGGTGAAAGTGCAAAGAGCCAAGAAGCAGAGCAGTCCAGAGATTTCACCTCTATGACATCTCAGACCCAACGGGGTCCTCCTGTCTCCATGAACCCTAAAGACCGAATGGGTGCTGGCTCCTGTCTCCACCAGCCTTATATTCCTGTCTCCACCTACCTAGTGCTGGGATTAAAGGCATACACCACCACTTCATGGCTCTGTTTCTCTATTTTTAGACTAGTTCAATCTTGTACAGCCCAGTGTGACCTCAAACTCCTGTTTCCTCCCAAGTGCTGGGATTAAAGGTATCACTACTGCCTGGCCTCTATGGTTAACTAGTGATTAGCTCTACCCTCTGATCTCTAGACAAACTTCATTTGTCAGAACAAAAAATATTACTACCTCAACAAGATAGGAGTCTCGGCCTGGGCGGTAGTGGCGCACATCTTTAATCCCAGAGGCAGAGGTAAGCAGATCTCTGTGAGTTTGAGGTCAGCCTGGTCTACAAGAGCTAGTTCCAGAACAACTAGGGCTGTTACACAGAGAAACCCCGTCTAAAAAAAAAAAAAAAAGTAGGAGTCTCTGGTTGATGCTGGTTTGGGGACTGAACTAAAAAGATGGTGCGTGCAAACACGTGGACACACACAGACACAGTGAGTTAATGTGCCTACCAAACCAGGGAAAGGACAAGGACTCGGGCCTGACCAGGATAGAGCCACATGGTCAAGTTCAAGCGGGCAAATACTCTTCCAGGCCTCATCACACCCCAGTCACTGTAGTCGCACTGCTGACCTCCACAGGAAAAAGGAATCTTCAGAGAACATGCTCAAGCCCCATGTGGAAAACATGAGCTTGAAGCTCTACTCCCTCATCCTTCCCTTAACTGAGTACCGGGTGCACAGCCAGCTGACAGTAACACTCCTTGTAAGGTCACTAGGGAACCAGATATTACCTATTCAATCTAGGGAGACACGCGAACTGTGTTTGGCTGTGGTTTCATTAGTGAGTAACCACCTTTGGGCAGCTTCACACTGACTGCCATGATGCACCCTCCACCACTCTGCAGGTATAACTGCATCAATGGCTTCTAAGTACCAACCATTAGAGGACAGCTGTTTCTACAGCGATCACTAGACAACACTCACTGATGGCGACTTCTACTTCATTGGTATAATCTATGGCAACGCCCATGGGCAAGGAGTCATCACTCCTGTCTGTCACCGGCAGTTCCGCTCGACTAGAGTCCTCCAGTAGCCAAGATTCCCAATTAGTCTGAAAAGAAAAGAAAGGAAAAAAGGACAAACAGGAAGAGGTGTGTTGTTTAGCATTTTGCACTGCTCCAGAGAACACCTGGCATGGGTCAGCTTCCTGTGCTGAATGAAGGGGGGCTCTGACCTCTGGCCTGGAACAACATCTATAAGTCAAGAGTACCCCAGCATCTGAGTGGCTAACTGAGCCGACTTCTCCACCTGCTCCCGGTATGTCTGCCCCATCTTCTAAGGTCTGGGCTGCCTGCCACAATTTGGCAGTTTCTAAACATGCAGGTGCCTATGTCACTAGTCACTGAGACAGAAGGCAACTGGGCCTGACTTCTTGTCTCCCACTGGCCAGTTCTGCTGCTTACACTCCTCGAGAAACTTCTACATCTTCCCAGTCACATCCCTCTTGCTCCTGTTTTCGTAGCTGGGCTCCATTCTATCCAACAAATGACTCCTGAGTCTTATGATTCATTAACATTCTGTTTAGATTTTTGTCGTGGCCAGCTGGGCAGCATGAGTCAGAGGAAACAGAAGAGAAGTAATGAAGCTAGGAAAACAAGCTGTTCAGCCCAGGAAGAGTACACACTCATACTACATGGCTGTATTCATGGCCAGGAGTATTCAAGGTACAGTCACAAGGCTGCAAACCAAGCCGACTCTAACTCTTAAGTAAGCCTCCAAGCAAAACAAAAGTGATCTGAAAACATTACAGACCAGCATGCAGACAGTGGCAGTGCGGGGACCGCCAACAGGAGCCAGCGAGAACAGCTGAAAAGGCACTATGAAAATGGGCCGAGGGGAACGAGAAAAGACACTAAGGTTGGGGTGCAGCTTGGTGTGCATGCACAAAGCTCTGGGTCCAATCTTCAACACGGTAAAGCCATGTGTAAGAGGGGAGGGGAAGGAAGGGAGAAGCTATTGCTCGAGGCATTTTATCCTTTAGCCTTTGCATTAAAAGCTCCATGAAAGGGACATGATTACAGTCTTAACCAGCCACCTCCACGTGACCTCCCTCAAAACAGCATCATTCAACACAAAAGTGACAAAATAGCAGAAATTTACCTGATCACTTTGTCGAGCAAGGATGCTAACTTCTGTTGAGGCTGCAGATGCTGCCAGCACTAAATCCCTTAAGAACAAAACCAAAAAGCCATTACATTCAAGTCTACCAACAGCTCGAGCCTGACTGGGTCTACAGTACAGCACAGGGCAAAGTTTCCTAGCAGGCCGGAGAGAAGATAGAAGGTACCTGATGTAGTGTTGGGCTTTTTAGTTCCAAAAATCCCTGGAAAACCTACCCACTACTATCCATGTTAGGACAGGGGACACACAGAACCAAGTCTGGGCTCACAAGAATCCTGCCCCACAGCAGGGAAATCCAGCTCAAGAAGAAGCTCCAATGGACTCTCAAAGGTAAGCTGCTCTTGGAGAAACCCTGAATGGGTTCCTAAGTATCAGCATTTTTAACCCAGGTGACAGCTGATGCCTGCAATCCCAGCACTCAGAGGGCTGAGGTGGGAGGAGCACTGTAGATTTAAGGGTAGTCTGAGCTACAAATGACTTTTTCAAAACAAACAATCAGTACTGTCACTGTCGGCACTCACTGCAGTTGAGAAAATTGGACTTTGTGATGCTGGGTGTCATGGTGCATGCCTTTAATCCTAGCCCCAACCCCGGAGGCAGAGGCAGGCATACCTGAGTTTGAGGCTGGCCTGGTCTACATGGTGAGTCCAGGACAGCCAGGACTAACAGTGAGACCTTGCTTCAAAAAACAAATGGGTGGGGGAGGGGTGGGTACACATTTATTGGACTTTGCAGATTAGTACACACTGAATATAAATAAATCAGGATTGGGAAGTAGACATCATAGCCATGAGGACCCATTATTACCCATCAGCTGAAAATACATCGAGGCCTATCAGCCTGTACTTTGCTCTCTTACTGAACAGCTCCCTACTGAACTCAGAGACTGGTGTGTGTTGTACCGCGGCAGCGGCTCTCTGCTCACCACTCCTCGATGTAATTGAGGTAGTAGTGATGCTGTCGCTCTGTGCAGCTGCTGTAGCAGGGCTCCATCAAGTTCACAAATACCTCTGGGTGCTTTTCTTCTTTTTTCTATAAACAAGAGGAGGGGAGAGAAATCTTATGTGCAAATTTTCTGGACTCCTACCCAGCTCACAATCACTTAAGCGCAATCAGAAACGTGTTGCAGTTTCTGTGCACAAACATAGGGATGAGCTCTGAAGGGCACTCATAGGAATAGGAACCCCATCACCAGGCAAGTCGAAGAGGAACTGCCTTCTGCCAGAGCCTGCCGCAGGACAGCCTTTGTGCCACCTGGCTTTCTCACCTGCATGGCAGAGCCACCAGCTTCCTTAGGTCCCGAGTGCTATGAAGACGGCTTCGTCAAGCACTCTCCGTCTACTGCAGGAAGCACAGGCACTCGGCCAGCAGTGGTCTCAATGCTACTCCCAAGGAAGGGCGTTACTAAGATTGTCAAAAACATCTCAATGAACGTGATTTTAAACTGGACCTCAGCAGATATCCAAGAGAATTACTACAACAACCTGGTACGGTGGCTCACCCTTATAAGCCTAGCAGTGGGAAGGCTAAAGCAGGACTGTTGAAAATTTCAGGCCATCCTGGGATAGAATGAGTTCCAGTTCACCCTGGGCTACAGTGTAAATGACCCTGTCTCAAAAAGAAAAAAATAAGAAAAAAATTCACAAAGACACCTTTTCCCATACTGGCAAGGACTAGTGTGTGGACCCACCACATACTAACCCCATGCTGGGAGCAGTGGCAGTGGTGAGACGTAACTGGTCCAATTCCCCTAAGAGAGACAGGCCTGCTTTCTAAAGCTCATCAGAGGCACACATCAACTGGGCACAATGGAATGTACATATAATTCCAGCAGTTGGGAGGCAGAGGCAAAAGAATTGTGAGTTCAGGCCAAACTGAACTCTTTAGCAAGAAAACCAAGGCCTAGAGACATAATCCAGTGACAGACACTGGCTTGTGTGTATGTGGCACAGATTAAATCCTCAACATCAAAAAACAAACAACAAAACCCCTACAAGGAAAAAAAAAGGCAGCTACCCTGACCTAGAGATTTCATTTCTCAATATGTATATTAAAAAAACACAGAATCACCACCCAGCATAGACAGAAAATGATCTCTTAGAAACATGCCCATGGAGCAGCACAGAAAGAACCAAATCCATCCTACACTGTTCTTACAGAACAAGGCTGCTAACAGACATCACTAACGGACATGAGGGGCTCCCAATAAAGCCAGGAGTAGAAAGCCCTGTCTGTTTGATTTTGACATTTCCTGACCCAGTACTTAAGAGCAGGAGGATTAAGAGTTTGAGGACTAGAGCTGGAGAGATGGCTCAGTGATTAAGTGCATTGGATGCTCTTACAGAGGACCCAACTTCAATTCCAGGACACACATGGTAATGTGGGAAGTCCTTCTGTATACTGGTTAATGAATAAAAAGGCTACTTTGGCCTGTGATAGGGTAGAGTAGAGCTAGGCGAGGAAAACTAAACTGAATGCTGGGAGAAAGAAGAGTCATAGAAGCCATGTAGCCGTCCATAGGAGACAGTCGCACTGGAACCTTACCAGTAAGCCATAGCCATGTGGCAATACACAGATTAATATAAATGGGTTAATTTAAGATATAAGAGTTAGCTAGAAATACTCTTAAGCTATTGGCCAAGCAATGAATCAAATCATACAGTTTCTGACTGATTATTTCAGGACTAACCGACCAGGAGCAAACGAGCAGCCTCCAAAAACAACATGGCAGCTCACAACTGTAACTCCAGTTTTTTGGAATCTGATATCTTCACGCTAATGCACATTAGAAAAAAAAGCTAAATAAATTATTTTTTAAAAAAGTCTGAGGACCAACTGGACTATACCAAGATAGAAAACAGAGTGGAGAACTGGAAATCTGTATACAAAAATATCAAGTTGTTTTTGAATGGTAGGATTAAAATTCTCTTTCTTAAGCAGAGCAAACAGACTTATTAAGGAAGAACTGGAAAAAACTCCCAATAGTAGAAGTTCTAAAGGAGGAACACTAAATAATGTTGTTTGTTTTTCAAGAAGGCCTTTTTAGGTGTCTTTTTCTCTAATATTTCTAAGAAATCTTGTGGATCCCACTTTCTTCTCTCCATGACTCTGACTACAGATTATTAACTCCCCCATTCATCAGCACATGGGATCCTTAAAAGCAAGGACTCTGACCTGGTCCCCTGTTTTAAAGCAGTGCCCAAATTACCTGTACTTCATAATAGGGCCAGACGGTAGTGGTGCACGCCTTTAACCCCAGAGAGACAGAGGCAAGTGAATGTCTTTGAGTTCTAGGCCAGCCCAACAGAGCAAGTTCCAGGACAGCCAGGGCTACACTGAGAAACCAGGCCTCAAAACAAACACACCCACCACACCCACACCCACACACCAAGTCTGTGGTGGTCTGAAGGAAACTTGCCCCCATGGGTACATATGCCTAAATGCTTGATCCCCAGTTAGTGGAACTTTGGGGAAGATTCAGACAAGGTGTGGCCTTGTTGCATGAAGTTTGTCAATGGGGAGCAGGCTTTAAGGTTTCAAAGGCCCACACTAGGCCAAGAGTCTCTCTCTCTGGCTACCTCTCCAGTGCCACGCCTGTCTGCCTCCTGCCATCATGATCATGGACTAACCTTGAAAACTATAAGCAAGACCCCAAATGATTGCTTAACCAAGAGAACAGTTACAAAGTCAGTGCTCTAAATGGACACCATCATTTTGGTCCCAGGCCCACAGTATAACATTGAAACCTTACACCTGACTCTACAATCACAGCCAATAAGAAAAGGGATTTAATTCTAAGTTAGCTTATTAGACGACTTCTGTGATTCTCGGCAAACAGAGGTGTTCTTGTCACATGCTTACCGGGAGTAAAGCCATCACCACATCTGGACAGGTTTCCAAGGCCCCGTCTGCACCAGCATAGACTATCATGAAGACATAGGTACCAATCCACAGCACATCCAGAACTGAAAAACATACACCCGATTCCTAGGTCACCAATCTCAGCAAGAAGATACAGCTAAATGCATCTATGTTTGGAATAGTCACAACATGCTACAAGAGTTAACTTAGACAAAGAAAGAAAAGTACTACGGCTTTTAGCAAAGGTTCATACTCCACTGAATAAGGATAATTCACAGATACAAATGCATCAATTAGCCCAGTTTCTTAAAAATAGTAGGTTTTCTATAGGATTATTATTAGGGAAAAGGAAGAATTTTTATAAAATGCAAGATCTATTTCAAGCTATTATATAGTAACTCATGACACTGTGAAACTGGCCTCTACAGTCTCCTGAGCAGGGACAGAGGATCTCACATGGCTAGAATAGCTGCAATAGAGGCCAGAAAATAAGCAAAGCAGTTGTTACCTCTCACAGGATGATCTGACTCATAAAATGGAGGACATGGAATGACCTTTTTTTCCTGTAAAGTCTGAAAAAGATTTGAAAAATGTCAAATGAAACAATGCTTAAATCAATGTAACTCAAATCCAATCAGATCGCCTAGAAACTGATGTTCTAACTCCCCCCCACACCCCCAAACAAAGAGAGCACCATCTACTCCTAGCACACCCTACCCAGGGAAACGCTCACACAAACCCCTTCCATTGGAGCTGATGAGATGCTCAATGTAGCAGCACTCACAGTGCACAGCTACTAGTACTGATGCCCATGCCCATCAATAAGGCCACTGAGTCCATCTACACAGGAGACCACCACGGAGCCTCTGAAGAGAGAGTAGCTGCCTGCACAGAACTAGAAAGAAAACCTCAGTATACTAAGCTTTTAAAAATAAAAAAGTAAGCTGGGCGGTGGCACATGCCTTTAATCCCAGCAGAGGCAGAGGTAGGAGGATCTCTGTGAGTTCAAGGCTAATCTGGTCTACAAGAGCTAGTTCCAGGACAGGCTTCAAAGCCACAGAGCCAAGCAGATCTCTGTAAGTTTGAGGTCAGCCTGGTCTACATAGCAGAGTTCCAGGATAGTCAGGATTACAGAGAGACCTTGCCTCAAAAGCAAACGGACAAGCAACAAAAGTCAATAAGCCGCATTATCATTTTAGAGGCTGATGCCTTCCAGAAGACTATGCACCCAATCTCACATGATGTTCGACAACAAGCAAAGGTGACTGCCTGTACTTCCAGTTACTAAAGAGATGGCTCAGTGGTCAGCGCTCTGGCTGCTCTTACAGAGGCCCTGAGTTTGATTCCTAGCACCCACATTAGCTCCCAACCATTCTAACTGGAGTTCCAGATCCAGGTACAATGCATGCTAGTGGTACATATACACACGTGCAGGCAAAACACTCAGAACCATAAATAAAAAAAAAAACTTTTTTTTGATGGGTGTGATGGCACACTTCTTTGATCCCAACACTCCTGAGGCAGAGGCAGGTGGATCTCTGAGCTCAAGCCCAGTCAGGTCTACAAAGTGAGACCCTGTCATAAAAACAAAACAAAACAGGGGCTAGAGAGACAGTTCAATGGTTGAGAGCACTGGCTGCTCTTCCAGAGGACCTGGGTTCAATTCAAGAACCCACATGACCACTCACTACTGTCTTACCTCTGGTTCAAGGAGTTCTGACACCTTCACTCAGACACACATGCAGGCAAAACACCAATGCACATAAAATAAATAACTCAACAAAACTCCCCCTAAGAAGAAGAGGAAAAAAACGCAACAAGAGCATCTGCTTTGTTTGATGCCCACAACCAGAGACACCGCACTTTAAGAGGGTTGGAAATAAAGACTGTCCTTTAACCAGAGTGACTGTTACAGCTTCTCAACCCCGTTTCTTTTTAAGCTGTTTATGTAGAATTGCCCCTCTATGCAGGTTGCTAAAAAGACTTCATTCACACACATCAAAGGTCTCCAATGAAGCCAAGTAACAAAGAATGGTCATGAGTAGAAATGCCTCCTGTTTTATTCCGGCATTTTCTGGTGTATTTTAAGAAGCCATGGTGCATGCCATTGAGCCAGCACTTAAGAGGCAGAGTGGGAGGAGGAAGAGTTTGAAGACCAACTGAACAACATACTGAAATCATGTCTCAAAATGACAGAAAGGGGAAGGAATAGAATTTGGAAAATTTTCCTATTAAAATATCATTGTTTCTGAATGACAGGATTGAAAATTATTTCTTTTTAAGTTGCGCAAACAGACTAATCAAGGAAAACTGGAGCCGGGCAGTGGTGGCACACATCTTTAATCCAGGCACTCAGGAGGCAGAGGCAGGGGGATCTCTGTGAGTTTGAGGCCAGCCTGGTCTACAAGAGCTAGTTCCAGGATAGGCCCCAAAGCTACAGAGAAACCCTGTCTCAAAAAAAAAAAAAAAAAAAAAAAGGGAAAACTGGAAATATGAAGTTCAGGGAAATAGCGCAGGAGCACGTTTTACTTTAAAGGGAGAACAAAAACAGCGCATTTCCATACCAGCGGTTTGCATGAGCAAACATAAGAGAGAAGAGGCCTGAATACTCAGGACAATGGAGCCTCTGAAGGACTGGGAGACTGAACAAAGAGGGCAAATCTCTTCCTCATTTATGGAGAAATTGATTACAATGAATATAAATTCCTTTTTGCTTATTTTGTAGTGCTAAGGACGGGACCCAAGGCCTCACGCTAGCCAAGCACTCTAACACTAAGATGTCCCAATCACAAATGGCTTATTCATAGCAAAAAGGAAAAAAAAAAAGGTCACAAAGATGTTCCCAAACCACCCCCAACAATAGTAACTTAAATAGGAAAAGTTCTCAGGTGCAAAGCAGAACTCACGGGAAGGTACTGGACCACGGTTCCATTCCGCTTTCCTACGGCCAGCTGCTTTCCTTTGGGGCTCCAGCACACTATGAAGAGAATGCCACCAATTAAAAACCCAGTGAAAAGAAAGCAGACCCCAAGATCTAGACAGCAACATAATCACCCCAAAAGAGAACGTCCCAAGCAGAGTGGAGAAAGTACAACCAATTTAACAATACAAGCCAATGACATACCAGTGGAGTTTTGCAAGACAAGAATGAAGGTGTTTAAATGATCAGGAATCACCCTGATGTTTCTATTTGTTACTTCTAGTGCTTTTCATAGAAGTACAAATGACTTCCAGATGGCCACTCAGCAACAATTATTCTCAAAAATCCAGTTTTAAGTGAGCTGTGCTCAAATATTTCTTTCTCTCAATAGCCCAAGCACATTCAAATTAATTAATATATGCTGTTTGGTTTCAAGACCATTAACTATAAAAATAAAGGATATTCTCAATTTCTACCCTCTCCCCATCCCCAGCAATCCACACAAAACAAAGAAGGCCATTCAGAAATTAATTTTTAAATAGCTTGTCATTATTGTACTTTATGGGCGGGAAGCCTTTATTACCCACCACATGTAACTGCTGCCGAGGGAGGAAGAGTGGAACACACTTTCACCACATCTGTAACTTGCAGGACAGCAATACTGCCATCAGCCAGACAAACTGCCACCATGGAAGGGACAGTGGGGTTCCACTTCATATCAGTCACCATCCCGTCTGCATCCTTGGAAAGCTTGTGATAGGCAAATGGACGTTTCAGTGGCTTTGCCTGTTAAAATAAGGGTACAAATGCAAAATAAATTAATAATCACAAAGGCACTTATGATTCAGAGAAAATGACTGAATATGCATCCTTTCTTAAATCAAACTCTCTAGTTCTTCATAACCAAGGGAAAAAAAAAGGGCATGCATAGCGATCTATTAGTCACAGAACTTAGAAAGGCCGTCAGTTACTTCACTACACTCAGAGGGACTGCTGGTTGGGATACGCAAAGCAAGAGTCTCGGATCTGCTTAGTGACCCTGGCTAGGCTTTTAGATTTCTTTCTTTGGCTGTTGGTGGGGGTGAGTTTTATTTGTTCTGTTTTCTAAGACAGGTTCTTTAGCCTGGCCTGGTCTCAAACTCACTATCTGCCTTCTGCAGTCTAGGGACTACAGGTGTGTGCTAGCATGCTTGGCCAGTGTTAAACTCTCTGAAATCTGTCTTTCCATCTGTAAAATGAAGACACTGTACCTACTACAGGAAGCATGAAAAAGGACAAGCCATACAAACACCTAATCCCAAACATATAGTCAGCAGTCTACACTGCTACTGAAAAGCCTGCCTCAGGAGAGACCCTGCCTCAGGAGAGACCCTGCCTCAGGAAGAGATCCTGCCTCAGGAGAGACCAGATCAAACAACACTGACACCAGCCTTCTCCATTAGCTCCATGTCTGTCACAGGGCAAATCGCTAAGCTTCAAGTATCATTCTTGCATGTAAACAAGAAATGTTACCTTTATACAGTGCTTAGTATAAAATATTTTGCTAAAATGCTTTCTGTTTCAAAGACTTACGAGTCTATATTTAAGGAATATTTTTGTGACCTATATTTTAATCCAGAAAGACTTCACATGTCTTTCTGAGATGCATCTGTCAGTCAAAAGGAAACTACTCCAATTCCCCAAACTGCAAATATCCAGAAATGGGCTCAACCAGGACGATAGGAGGATTTTTGATGGTCAGATTAAGAGCCAGCATTCCTCGGGAACTTCTGAAACTGGTTCCCATCTGCCAAAAGGAGTCGTTTCTCTTACCTCCAAAGAGGAACATTCACCTATGGTGCCTATTAGCACATCAGAGCTCAAGCTGGCCTCCAGGTTCCTTCAGTATCTAAGTACCTGCTACACATTTCAAAGCCCGTGCTAGCACCTAACCTCTTCCCCTATCCTAAATTCCCTACAGCCTATGGACTCCCCCACCCCCAAGCTACCCTGTCTCCTTATAAGTCTGCTATTCCCAGTCTGCTCTCTCCCCTCTACACTCACTGTTTTCTCTACTCTCTTGCCACATCCTGTCTGCAGGCCATGTTCAGTCCATTTCCTTCTCTCTACGCTCTGGACTCTTCACTCCCTTCTATCTCCAACAGAAACATTCCCCTCAGCCAAACCACGGAGCAGCCCTGTCATCAGTTTACCCAGTTTCCAGGTTAGATTGTCTATGAGGAAAACTGAAAATACAGCTTACAGTTACAGTAGCTTACCTGATTTGAAAACGTGCGGACATCAAAAAAAGCTACAAGGGAGCCATATTCACTGGACACCATGCATGCAGAGAGCGTGAGGTTGTCACAGCTCAGTGCCAGGTGATGTACGGGGAATTTCAGAGGGACATTCAAGCCCTGGACTGTCTCAACTACAAAAACACAAGAAACAAAGCAAAAAACAGCATGTTCTAGGCACACAGCCACAATCCTTTATCCAAGTCAATATGAAACATTTTGCTATCTACATAAACATATACCCTTGGATTCTTAGTTATGGAAACTAATTTTAACTTTCCTGCTAACTGGTTTATTTTTTCTCTCTCTCTCTCTTTTTTTTCTTTTTTTCCCCCCCAAACAGGGTTTTTCTTTTTTCTTTTTCTTTTTTTGGTTTTTCGAGACAGGGTTTCTCTGTGGCTTTGGAGCCTGTCCTGGAACTAGCTCTTGTAGACCAGGCTGGCCTCG
>NC_022011.1:45000752-45010272 GCF_000317375.1 Microtus ochrogaster
GTAGACCAGGCTGGTCTCGAACTCACAGAGATCCGCCTGCCTCTGCCTCCTGAGTGCTGGGATTAAAGGCGTGCGCCACCACCGCCCGGCCAGGCCAGGGTTTTTCCATGGCTGTCCTGGAACTGATTCTGTAGACCAGGCTGGCCCCGAACTCATAGAGATCCACCTGCCTCTGACTCTGGGGTTGGGGCTGGGATTAAAGGTGTGGATCACTACTGTCCAGCTTAACTTTCCTATAAGGAGGTAATGATACATTAAATATTCCAAGACTTCCTATTGCCCTTGCTGAAGAGGCTTTTGCTACAATGCCCCAAATACACATTTCCATCTGTTGGGTTGGTTCTGTCATGCCTTCTCCTAGACAGCCAGAGTTCAAGTTCAACTGAGCAAAAGAAAAGCATGGCACAACAGTAAGTTCTTTCCCCGGATCTTAGAGAACAGGCCACAGAAACGGGAGCACAGAGGGTTAAAGAGAAAACTCAGAAAGGCAGGGCTTTTGGCACCCTACTCTGCAAGGCAATCTTAAGCATAAAAGCAATTTTAACTTTCACATTAAAACTGTGTCTCGGAAAGGAAACAAGTCGATTAGCATGCCACCACAGGCCATCTCTGCTATACAATATGTCAAAGTGCTTACCAATTTTATTGGGATCATCGCCAGGTTTGTTCTGGATGAGAAGGCTTTTGGTAGGAAAAACACACAAGCCATTGGTCCCACCAGCAAACAGCATACCATACTTATTGGATATGGCAAGCACACTCGAGCGCTCCTTGGGCAACTCCTCAGGAGAGTCAAAGATCCTTACTTTCTTCAATGCTCTAAACTGAAAGTCCTGTTTTGGGGGTGAAACAAGATTAATTTCCAGGAAGGAAGAAATTAAATTGTGTTTACTATTATAGTCCATAAACACAATTTCAATATAACAAAATACACTATTACCCAGAGGCCAACAATTTTGTTTTTAGACTCTCTATATTTTATGGTGATGCGTGGCTTAATATTCATTAACATTTGTTGAATGAAATACCAAGGGCTGGATAGAGGGCTCAGTGGTTAAGATCACTAGCTGCTATTCCAAAAGATCTGGATTCAGTTTCCAGCATCTACATAGCAGCTCACAACTGTAACTCCAGTTCCTGGGGATCCAACAATCCCACACTTTGTTAGTCTGTAATCACTTTGCTAAGCTGCATTTGTGCCCCACCCCACCCAATAAACCCATCTTTAGGTCAGGGTTTTAGTGAAAAGAATGTGACAGCTCCAAGAGAAAATTTGTTTCTATTGAGCCATATGATATGTCTCATAAACAGTGTCTGGCACAACCACACATACTATTTTCCTCATAGTGCATGTTTAATGCATATTTACACAAAGATAGACGGATGTATTCTCAAATCTAATTGAATATAGTGGGCAAAGGATCGCACAACTTTCCCCACATCTTTGTGATTATCAACCTAATAGTCATGATTATATTACTGGGTCTTGATGGCCTTTGTGTGGAGAGCCAGTGTGATGAAGCATACAAAAAAAGCTCTCCTTTCTGGTACTGGCAGCAACACTGCTACTCATCCTGTAGTTCTAAGGCCTCTCCACCCCAGGATAGCTGACGAACATGACCCATGCCCATCAGGGGGCTCAGTACAGGCGCTGGTGCTCCAGAAAAGAGCCACTATTTCTAAGCATGATATGGGCCACTCTCCCGTACACGCATTTTAGCGATTTGCGCTGTTCACACAAATGGCTAACTCCTTTCTGCAATTCACTCATTTTCAGCTGTCTATGGTTCTGTGTTTTCATTCTGCCAGATTATATAAGTCAACTATCAATACAGTATCCACACGTGGGGAGGAGGGGCATCCCTCTTATCATTACAGCCAAGTGCCTTCCCTTTAATTTCCTGCCTTCGAGCTGACTTCCAGGGCCAAACTGTCTTTCTATCCCAATTAACTAGGGGTTTTGGAAGGCAGAAGTGTTTCTTGGTTCCACCTTGGGTAGTCTGGACCACCTTCAAGTATCAGCATGGAGAAAGCTAAGCGAGGGGCTACACCAACTGTGATGATGCACACCAATAATCCCAGCACTTGGGAGGTGGAGGCAGGGGCATCAAGAGCGCAAGACCAGACTCAAGCAGACAGAAGCCAACTTAGTGGGACTACAAGAGACCCTGTCTTAAAATAAGACTGAAGGCTTCGGCCACGTGACTTTGGATAATTTATTTTCAGAACTTCAATTTGCTCTCTTTAAGAGCTAGCTGTAGGGGCTATGGTGACGATGGCCACAGCACCTCGCACGCAATAAACAAAAAGTCGTTGTTACTTCTATGGCGACCAGCACATGAGAGTAGCAAGGGTAACTTAAGAGGCGTGGCGAAGCCCACCTAAGGGCAAGTGACCCGCACTTGGAGAGAACTCACGCTAGCGATACGCACAGGACTGCGGCCGCTGTGAGGCGGGCGCTCTGAACCTGACAAACTGTTGGAAGCAGGCGGGGGTGAGGGGCGTTCCAGGGCAACTCCAGGGCTACCGCAGGCAGGGAGGCCCCCAGCCCATCTCTACCTTCATCTCCCGCTCAGGGACTATGGCATCCATATCGTCTCCCATCGTGCCGCCTTCGAGGCGTCCAAGAAGCTGCCGCTGCCGCCCGCAGCCTTTCCTACACAGCCCAGGCCACTCGGGCCCCGACTTCCTCTCCCTGGTGCCAGCGGCGCGCGACAGACGCGCGCTTCCGGCGCGCATAGCTGACGTCAACTACGCCAGTTTGTGGGGTGGCCCGAGTCAGTCGCGGGCTCATCTGAAGTCGCGCGCTTGCCTGTCCACCAGCCCCCTTGGCCAGTTTTCCGGGGTGTGGCCACGAGACGCGCGCCGACACCGGTTTTCGGAAGGTTTCTTTCGTTGCTCGGCGCACGCTTTTGTCAATCAAAGACTGGAAAATTACCCGCATCTCCTATCTGCAGGGCTGTTAGTAGCTTCCGACTCAGAGAAGTTAGGAACTTGAAACTGTGTCCAAGGGACAGTTTTGAGAGGTTTAGGAAGAGCGGGCAAAGAGATTCTGATAGTAGGTGGACTGGCGTGTCCCTTTTGCCCCAAGCTGAAAACGAAGCGGAAAAGGAGTAAAGATACGTTTTGGCAACCATTTCAGAGCAAAAACCGTATCCACAGTGTCGCCTTTAACCTTCCAGTAGGGGTTTGGTGACTTTTAATAGAAACCCAGTTATGGTGGTGTGTGCCTGCCAATATCACCTCTCGGGAAGTGGAGCCCTGAGGGTCAGGAACTCAGGGCCATCCTCTGCTACTTGGCTATCCTTAGCTATCCTGGTTTACACGAGGCCCGGTCTGAAAAAAAACGAATTGTTTAATGAAATAAGGGAATTCCACACAACACGGTTAACAAATTAACCAGTGGCTCTCAGCCAAGAGGGGTTAAGACCTAGATGTACTAACTGGTGTTGAACTTTCTGGAAAAATAAATGTAGAGGTTCCTAACTTCGAGCTGGTGTGTCCGGTCCAGAGGGCATATTCTGTCATGTGCTGTTTTCAACGAGTTATTTATGTGTCCCACGCCTCTTCTCATTGTAAAATAAGAGCCGGGCGTGGTTAGTATTCTGGTGTCTGTACTGGCTCTGCCCTTAGGGTCCTGACAGATTGCGTCCTCAGCTGCAGCCACTACGTGTTGCATGTTTGTTGGGTTTCCTTTCCACCTCCTGTCTCTCTCTCCCTCTCTTTCCTTCTTTCTCTCCTGCCATTCCTGTCCCCAGAAGCTGATATCTTCCCTTCCCTCTTTCCCATTCCTGCAATAAAAACCCCTCCACATGAGCTCTGCTGCATAGCATCTTTCTCTCAACATTTTTTGTTGTGGTGGTGGTGGTTTTTGTTTTTAAATTTATTAGTTTTTTTTTTGTGTGTGTGTGTGTAGGGTTCGAGACAGGGTTTCTCTGTAGCTTTGGAACTTGCCTTGTAGAGGTTGGCCTTGAACTCACAAAGATCTGCCTGCCCCTGCCTCCCGAGTGCTGGGATTAAAGGCGTGCACCACCACAGTCCGGCTAGATTTTCCAAATTCCCACTCACTCCCCTCCTCCCAGTGTTATTTTATTACAACAATGTGTGGCGCATAGGCAGACGCAGGCAGATTTCTGAGTTTGAAGCCAGCCTGGTCCACAAAGTGAGTTCCAGCACAGCTAGGGCTACAGAGAGTCAAGTAGAAGTGGGTCTTGGGACTCATTCCACTGGTACCTTTGTCAGCTAGCTCTTTTGCATTTACTAAGCCCAGAACTGTCCCCAAGAAACACAAAGACACTGGTGAGTGTGTCTAGTTTATTCCAATCTGCAGATGGTGTCCCACCCATACATACATACGCACACACGTCATTCACCCCTATCTACCTGACAAAATTCTATTGAATCACAGGGCAAAGCCATACTTATACTTGGCTTGACAGTCCCTATGTGTCTGGTGACACCAGTTAGATTTGGTCTTTTTCAGAAGTAAAGACAGCTGATGTCCCAAGAAAGCTAAGCCCGTAACTAGAGAGGTTAAGAATTCTGGAGCCAAAAGACAGATACAGCTTGAAATATATGCAAACTCCTCCCTCTAAGGCTTATTCTTAAGTCTCTTCCCAGGGGTTGATCTACAGAAAACTGAAGGGTCCCCTCCCAATAGAGAGCCTCTTCCTGTACCCTGCAGAGGTCAGAGGCACACTCCTTTGCTGTCCTTTATGGGGGTGCTATGTAATCCCATGAGTTGTGGACCCACTGAGCCTGACTGGTTCTACCTTCCTCTGTCACAGAGAATTGGACAGCTGAATACAGTCCAAGGTCCCAACCCAACCATTGAACAAGGCAGAAGGAATGGGGAGAGATGCTAATCTTTAAAAAAACATAAATGTCAACAGATGGGGTGAGGGTAGACAGGATTTTCTGTTACAGGGAGGAACGCTGGGGTTTAAACATCAACTAGACTGCATTTGAAGCGTAGCTAAACGGTCTATGCTGAGCTGGACTGGTTGAGACCAGAGGATAACTGGGCCAGTCATTCTGTGCCATTTGCTTCGGTCTCCAGCTGCTGTGGGACACTAAGGAGCCCCAGGAAATCACACTAGCTCAATGGTTTCCAGTCTTTTCCCACTTAGGGGTTAGGCTCTTCTAACAGTCTTCCCAAGTCACGAGTCAGCTGGAATTCCTGGGACTACAGGTTACTGACCTCTTGCTGCCGCTGCCCCTCCCCATTTCCTAACATCACACTGTCCTTGGCTGGGTGTGATTCCCCAGGAGACCCACGTTTCATGTGTCAGCCCATTTCACTGTTGGGTTCTGGACTCAGCGCATATAGTGAATGCTTGATAAATTTGTTTGCTGAATGACTGTGTCTTGTCCTGAGTGGCCAGGGCAACAGGTTCCAGAACACGGGCAGGGTCAGGCTGAGGTCCCCACTCGGGTAAGATGGGTCAAGTTTGATACTCACTGCAGTAATTCTTGGAAATGGTCTCTGAGGATCAGTCAAGAAGGTGAAGGGAAGACAGACTGCCAAGGCAGGCTTGGCCCTTATCTGAACCCACAGCCAGTCTGGAGGGTGACACCTTCCTCAAGTATCAGGCTGGGAGATAAGTCACCCTTCCCTTTGACCAATGCACCTGACCACCTGGGTGCCAGTCCATGCTCTCTCTAGATTAACCCCCTGACCTTCCAGCAAGGTCCTTAACCCCTGTAGGGCACATAGTGAAATGAGAGGTATGACCTGGCTAAAATCTGCAGGTGACCTCGGTCTCATCCCCAGGCTCCAGGTCTTGAGTGCCTGGAGAAGGGCGCTAGGAGGTGGACATAGCACACATCAAGACAGAGTAGGACTTAAAGCTTGGAATAGGCACTGAGCAAAGAACTGCTGAGGACTGGGTGAGTGGAGGGAGGACTCACTCGGTGAGTGGAGGGAGGACTCGGTGAGTGGAGGGAGGACTCGGTGAGTGGAGGGAGGACTCGGTGAGTGGAGGAAGGACTCGGTGAGTGGAGGAAGGAGCGGAAATAGCCGGATTCAGGGCATCTTACAGTCAGCTTGTTTCTCTGTTTATGGTCCATCATGATCATCTGACTCCTCTTCTGCCCTGGCACCCTCAGCATCCTCCCTAGAAGTGGGGCTCCCCAAAGCCACTATCTTCACCTCTGCCTCTGAGACCCTTTCCTGCCCAACAAGGGACAGCAGAACTGCACTGTCCCTCTGAGCTGTCTGTAAAGGTGTGGTCACAAGAAGTAAAGTCAGAAGTTCCTTCTGGTTTCTTTGAAGGACTCCAATTCTTCCATTCCCCACCTTGTGTCACGTCACTGAGGACCGAGAGTGGCAAGAACCAAGGGGAATCAGCTGCGTCTGTGAGGCACCCAGGAACACCCTGGAGCTTTGTGCCTGCTCAGGACTGTTTGAGAGTGGGGAGAGGGGAGGGGCAACAGGGTCAAACCTGCGGCCTGAATTTAGCTTAGAAACCTAGAAAGAGGCTGGGCGGTGGTGGCGCATGCCTTTAATCCCGGCAATTGGGAGGCAGAGACAGGTGGATCTCTGTGTGTTTAAGGCCATCCTGGTCTGCAGAGTAAGTTCCAAGACAGCCAGGACTGTCACACAAACACTGTCTCGAGAAACCTAGAAAGATGAATTGATGGGCAAGACCCTCTTCAAACATGGGAACTCAGGTGTGCAGCCTCCACACCCTCTCCAGTTTTGATGTCAGCCCTTCTGTGTAGGGAGGGCAGGGCAGCAGGAAGCAGAGAGCAGGGGCCCTGAGGCTTAGGGTTCCCCAGCCTCGTTAAGGCAGGTAACATGTGCGTCCATAAAGAAACGGAAATGAAGAAGAAATGAGTCCATTAGGACAAAACACAGAAGACAGATGACAAGGAGTGGAGAAAGCAGAGAGCCAAGGGCAGACGGTGGCCTGGAGGGTCCAGGCCGGTCCTCAGGGCAGGCTGGCAATGTCTCTCTCGGGAGGGGGGCCAGCTGGCTTGGGGCTGCTCTCATTGGCTTTTCCTTCAAACATCATGACCCTGGTTTAGAGATGAAGAAAACAAAACAAAAGGGTTAAGATTCCTCCCCTCAGACAGAGATCTCCCCAGCCTTCACTCTGTTGGTCTTCAACAGAACGTCCCCAAGGCTATTCTGGGAAGGGCTGCGTGAAAGATCATACTTGCCAGGTGGTGGTGGCAGAGGCAGCGGAGGTGGCACGGCGTGGCACACGCCTTTAAATTCCAGCACTCGGGAGGCAGAGGCAGGCAGATCTCTGTGAGTTCAAGGTCAGCCTGGTCTACAGAGCACGTTCCAGGACAGCCAGGCCTACAGAGAAACCCTATCTCAAAATAAAATTTAAAAAAGAAAGAAAGAAAAGAAAAGAAAGATTACACTGGTAGCTGTGTGGAAGGCTCTGGTGGTCCTATTTCACAGAGAAAAAAACTGGGGCACAAAGTGGCAGTGGAACTCCCCAACTGCTCAGGCAGTCCAATATGGAAGAAGGGACAACCCTCTAGACCTCTGGCTTCAGACCTGTGCTTTACCATCTAGCTGTCTGAAAAAGAGTGGGTTGGCCAGAACTCTGCTCAAGAATCCCATCAGATCTTAAACAAAACTAACCATTGACTGGTCAGCCATGGTGGCACACACCTTTAATCCCAGCACTCGTGAGGCAGAGGCAAATGGATCTCTGTGTGTTCCAGGCCAATCCGATCTCCATAGCAAGTTCCAGGACAGCTAGAGCTACATAATAGAGACCCTGTCTCAGAGAAAGGAAGGAAGGAAGGAAGAAAGAAAGACCTACCCTGTCTCAACAAAACAAAACAAAAGCCCTCCACACTGTGCTACAAATCCATTCTGGGGGAGGAGACAATGTCGGTTCAAAAATGTAACCTTTCAGGGAGACTGCATTTTAGCTGGCTGACTGCTTCAAGCTGAGTGACTGACAAACACTAACCTCTGCATGTTTATACAAAATTGGGCATGCAAAATTGGCCACATTGAAACATGGGTTCAGGAGCCAGTTCTTTGACCTTCATGGACCTCCATGAACACTTTGAATGCATATGTGCATGTGTGTAAAAGCCAGAAAACAATCTCAGGAATCACTCCTCAGAGTCCCCCCTTCCTGCTTCTTTTCTTTTTCTGAAACAGGGTTTCTTGGTTGTCTGGGACTTGTCAAATAGGCCGCTGACCAGTGAACCCCAGGGTTCCGCCTGTCTCTGCCTTTGAAGCACAGGGATACAGGGACATGCCACCATACCGGCTTTTGATGCGTGTTCTGGGAACCAGACTCAGGCTGTGCTGTTTCCTGGCTGAGATGTCTCCCTAGCCGACAAACCCCCTTCACTAAGTGAGACAAGTATAGGCCTATAGATACAGCATGCAGATGTTTGCCCTCAGCTGGGCATGAGGCAGAAATCACCACCTCATCTCACTAGCCCCCAGGACAACCCTTCACATGTTATCAACGCCACTTTCAACACTGAGAATCAGGCAGGAATGATGGTGCACACTTGCAAACCTGGCTTCTGAGAGGTGGAGGCAGGATTCCAACACTGAAGCCAACCTGAGCTATGCAATAAAATACCACACACACTGGGTGGTGGCGGCACATGCCTTTAATCCCAGCACTCAGGAGGCAGAGCCCTGTGGATCTCTGTGAGTTCAAGGCCAGCCTGGTCTACAGAGCTAGTGCCCGGACAGCCAAAGCTACATAAAGAAACCCTGTCTTGAAAAACAAAAACCAGCCGGGCGATGGTGGCGCACGCCTTTAATCCCAGCACTCGGGAGGCAGAGGCAGGCGGATCTCTGTGAGTTCGAGACCAGCCTGGTCTACAGAGCTAGTTCCAGGACAGGCTCCAAAGCCACAGAGAAACCCTGTCTCGAAAAACCAAAAAAAAAAAAAAAAGAAAAACAAAAACCATCACACACACATGGACGTGGACACAGAGGTATACACACAAAGGAAAAAGGAACCGAAGTCCAAGGACCAAAGATAACCTGCTTAGAGTCACCAGGGAACAAGCAACAGTGCCAGGATTCAAACTCAAATGGACTTTTTAGGGAGGGAAGAGGTGAAAGGGATTTGAGCTAGGTCTCAAGTAGCCCAGGCTAGCCTTAAATTTCCTAGGTAGCTGGGGATAGCCTTGAAACTCCTGTCCTTCCTGCGCCTTACTGCCTCAGTGTTAAGAATACAGATGTGCCCTACCACATGCCCAGCTAGAGGTGATTATAGACTCCTTTAACTCACAACAACCTCAGGGAGGAAACAGATCAGAGCACGTTGACAGGAGGGTAGGGGGTGCAGCAAAATGGTTGGAGCGTTTTCCTACCATGTATGAGGCCCTGGGTTTGATTATAAGTGTCTCATACAAAGGGAAGGGAGGGAGGGAAGGAGGGAGGGAGGAGGGAATAAAGGGAAGGGAGGGAGAATTCATAGTCAGGTCTGGTATGGTATTACATGCCTATAATCTCAGTACCTGGGAGGATGAGACAGGAGAATTGATGACTTTTGTTTTTTTGGTTTTTTTTTTTTTG
>NC_022011.1:45010567-45014857 GCF_000317375.1 Microtus ochrogaster
AAAAAAAAAAAAAAAAACAAAAAACCAGGCAGTGGTGGCACACACCTTTTACCCCAGCACTGGGGAAGCAGTGGCAGGCGGATCTCTGGGAGTTTGAGACCACTCTGTTTTACATAATGAGTTCCAGGACAGCCAAGGTTACATAGAGAAACAATGTATCAAAAAAACAAAACAAAGCAAAAAGACAAGACAGTGCCGCCACTTTGTCATTCATGAAGCCTCCCTTGGGGTTTACCATGCACCCCAATAAAAACTAATCTCTCTAGGTAAGGAAAACAGGCTCTGAAAACTCCATATCTTCACTCGACAAGTAGCACAATGAACGGTCCACCACTAGGGGATGGCCAAGGTGGCCTCAGCCCGGGGCCTCTCCCCATGAGGTGTGGAGATACTCACAGTTTGAGGACAGCCGACCGCTTGCCCAGCATCATGTTCACGAAGTCGCGGTAGGAGATGGTATCACTGACACCGCCTGTCACCTCCGAGATCATCTTCTTCATCTCCAGATGGGTCTTGGGGACCCCCAGCTTCTCCATCATCCTCTTTAAAGACATTAGATCTGCCAGGAGGAAAAGCAGATCTGTTGAGTGGAGACAGGACACTGCGGGCCTGCAGGGAGCCAGAGATGCCCCCTTCTTCCTGCACTGCACAATTAGTGGCCGCCTCTCCCCGCAGGCTGCAGCCGGTGATGATTCCCCTGGGGAGGCAGGAATGAGTCCTCCCTGCTCTCTTCAGAGGCAGTAAAGGCCAGCAGGTAGCTACCTGGGCTTCGACAGTCAGATTTGGTCTGGGATCAAGCATCACTCTTCTTGGCTGGGGGTCCTGGGGAAGATTGCATCACCTCTCTGGGATGAGAGGTGACACAAGTCTCCAACCCCAGCAGCTGAAAGGCTGGGACAGAAGGATCACTGCATGTTTGAGATCAACCTGGGCTACATGTTGAAGAAGGCCTAGGGAGATGGCTCAGTCAGTAAGTTGTGCAAGCACGAGAACTGAGTTCAAAGCCCCACAGCCCAAATAAATACTCAGGCACCCTGGCCCAAGCTTATGATCTCGGGGATGGGGAGTCAGAGACAAGAGGATCCCAGAGACACACTGGCCACCCAGTCTAGCCAAGTCAATAAGCCCCAGTTCCAAAATAAATAAATAAACAAATAGATAAATAAATAAGCAAATAAATAGGAAAGCCATTTAGAAGACCCTGATGCCAACCCCCTCTTCTACACCCAGGCACACACAGGTGCACATGTATATGTGTGCACACACACAGGCAAGCACATACACACAATCAGTTTCAAGGAAAAAGAAAACAGAAGAAATGGTGATTAGGCTTATGTGGACATGATATACACAATTCTCTCCCAAAGGGGCCTCTGAGTTAGGGTGAGCCAAGGTGCCTGGGAGTTAGCCTGACTCCGGGCATTGAAAGTCAAACTTTCTCTGGCACAGCACACAGAGATCATCGCCACCTGCCGCTTCTATTCTGCTGCTGTAGGACTCTCCAAGGCTAGAAGGGACAGGGAGCCAAAAATACCCCTCAGAGCAGGAAAAGCAACAAAAGTACAAAATAGAAGAAAAACAAGGGAGGCACCAAAAAGCCCTTCCACCCCAGGGGCCTCTGCCTGATCTCTGGCTCCCACCAACATCTGAGGCTATTTCCTCAGAACCGTTCACCCGAACAATGGATCAGCAAAAGGGGGGGGGGGCAGATCTCAGCGCTGTGAGCAGGGCTGAGGTGGGCAGCACTTGTGCATGGCTCAAAGTTGCTAGGCTTTCCAGGCTCTTCTGTGGAAAAGAGCTTGGGGCACACACGCTGCCTACCTTCAAACTAGCAAGACTTCTCCTGGAGACATGGGGCAAGGGGATGCTGAACACCTGACCCACTGTGTCTCCCTCACTGGTGAGATTTACTCTACAGACAACCAATGAAGAGGACCAGATCCATCTAGAGAGATGGTTGCTGTGAGCTGATCAACAGCAGTTAAAATAGAAACAGTAGGCTGGCAGGACAGCTCAGCAAGATGGGTAAAGGTGCCTGCTGCTGCCGCTCCTGAGATACTTTAATCCCTGGAACCCACATGGTAGAAGGGACCTGACTCCTTCAAGTTGCCCTCTGACCGCCAAACACGTGCCGTAGAGGTCCAGCCCCTCCACGCAAACAAATAAATAATAAATGTGGTTTAAATTTTTTAAAACCCAGAAATAGTAACCCAGATGTGGTAGTGCATGCCTGTAGACCCAGCACTGGGAAGGCCGAGGAAGGGGAACTGCTTGAGGCCAGCCTGAGCTAAATAGTGAATTCTAGGTCAACCATGGCCGGAAAGACAAAAACTAAAAAACAACCTAAGAAACCCACTGAAGATATAGCTCAGCTGACAGAGCATGCTGCAGGCACACAGCTCTGGGTTCCATCCCTTGCCCCGTACAAAGTGAGCATGATGGTGCATGCCTGTAATCCCCACACAGGGGTCATCCTCAGCTACATACTGAGTTACAGGCCAGCCTGGGCTACCATGAGACCTGTCTCAAGAGAAAAATATGAAACCATCTACAGTCTAAAATTCTAAATGGTGGCTTTTCAAGTGTTGGCTGGACGCCTTTGGCTCCATTCACACAATGGAATATCCTGGGAAGGACAGAGCAACAGGGAACCTGCTCAGAAGCAAACACAAGGACTGAGCCCACGCCCTGACATCAGGGACCCATCAAATCCTTTCACCTCTGAGTCTTGGTTTCCCACCCACAACCTGAGGGTGACTGACAGCCTGGACCATGGCCCAGCCCTGCTGGTGAAGATCAAGCTACCGTTTCCTGCCTGGATGTAGGTGCCCTGGGACTTCTGTGTCTCTGTCACCCCAGCACCTTGACAGCAGGAAGTTCTGCTGGAAGTGAGAGGCAGTGTCTACGCCCCCTGTCAACTGCAGGACAAGGGACAACAAGACAGACTTGGAGAGAACGGAGCAGCAGCCCCTGAGTCCAGGAGACAAGCAGCCTTTGCAGGCCTGGGCGGGATGGAGCGCCAGGCTCTAGAGTGGGAGGCCGTGGAATCCAGCAGGGAAGCACACCAAGAAGGTTCCCAGGCAGTGAAGCTAGGCCAAGCGTGGAAGGAACCAGGGCAGGCTTTGCCTAAGGCAGGATAGAAAGATAGAAGATGAAGGGGCTTGAGGAGGGGGAGGAGCCCCTTGGCCCTGAGGATATGCCTTAAGTCACACACTGGCAAAGAGTCAAGAATTTCAACCCAAATGACAGGAAAAAAAGTGCTGTGAAGATTGCCTGCATAGAGAATGTATTCCAGTCCCCAAGAGACTCCTAACAAGACCTATAGAACAGTCGGCCAGCCATGCACGCAGACAGACCATGTGTGACAGCTGAAGTTAGCTTTACCAGCACACCATGTTGTCTGTCCTGAGAAAAATCTCTCAGACAAGATCACAAGCCCTGTTTATAGTCAGAACGCGTCTTGACCTCCTAGTGACCCGTGGATGTTAAGAATTCCATTGACCTTGGTGACCTACAACTTTATCTTTTTAGCGTGTTAAGTCTGTAACAGTACACTCATGAAACTCTGTAAAATCTCACTTATGAAATGACGAATTCTTCTGATAAGTATGAAAAAACATTTTTTACTTAATCTTTCAAACTTAGATATTGATTATACCCTTTGAATAAAGTAATGTCAAAAGTCACCAAAATCATATAGCTAGCTATTGTTAAGCCGGGCTGCTCCTTTCTTGGCAGCTTCTGCTTGTTTTGTGCAAGCGACTCTCTCTCGAGAAAACTACACTACTTCCACTACTCTCCTCTTTCCTTTCTATTTTTTACTATACTTTTAAAAAATGGTGTGTGTGAGTGCACACACGTAACCACAGTTCCCACAGAGGCCACCAGAGGGTGCCAGATCCCAGGAGCGGGAGTAAGAGTTATTTATAAAGCCCTTCACGTGGGTGCTGAGAACCAAACTCAGGTCCTCTGCAAGAGCAGTATACACTTTGAACTGCTAAGCGATCTCTTCAGCCCTTTCTTTGTATTTTCAATTTTTAAGACATATTTATGTGTATGATTTTTTTTTATGTGCACTGTGTATGCTGTGCACTCAGGCCAGAAGAGGACAGTAAACCATTTGGAACTAGAATTACTGGGGGTTGTGAGCCATCATGTGGATGCTGGAAAATGAACCTTGGTTGTCTGCAAGAGCAGCCAGTGCCCTTAACCACTAAGTCATCCCCCAGTCCCCGTTGTTTTTTAGTGAAGTGAATTTGGAGTTTACAAAGAGGTTTTTTTTTTTTTTTT
>NC_022011.1:45014957-45015933 GCF_000317375.1 Microtus ochrogaster
TTTCGAGACAGGGTTTCTCTGTGGCTTTGGAGCCTGTCCTGGAACTAGCTCTGTAGACCAGGCTGGTCTCGAACTCACAGAGATCCACCTGCCTCCGCCTCCCGAGTGCTGGGATTAAAGGCGTGCGCCACCACCGCCCGGCTACAAAGAGGTTTTAAGGTGGATTCAAACATGAACGTTAAGAGCAGGGGGTGATGCCGGGTATGGTGGGAAAATCTTCTATAGGCAGGCAGATCTCTACGATTGCAGGCCAGCCATGACCACAGAGCAAAACCTTGTCTCAAAATACAGGGAAAAGAAAAAAGAAAAAATGAAAGGAGGGAGAAAGGAAGGAAAGGGTCCATGGCCAGCATGATGGCCGAGTAGTGGAAGAACCTGCCACCTGCCTGACAACCTGTTTGATCCCAAACCCAGAATTTACATGGTGGAAGAGGACAGACTCCTGTAAGTTGTGTCCTCCCCTTTGTTTCTTCCCCATTATACACACACACACACACACACACACACACACACACACACACACCATATATATCCATAAACTGGTAATAAAAACTCATTCTGAAATTCTTTTTTTGCTGTGTTAATCAAGATCCCAGTGCCCCCACCGAGTGGAAGTATCTGAAAAGAATTCAATATTTCCCTGTGTCCCCTGCTGCTGGTAGCCGGGTCATCAGTCCCAATAGGGAAATATCAGAGAGTTCTTCAGCCTTATCCAGTGCCCCTCACCAGACCAGTAAGGCTCTTTGGACCTCAAACCTTCTTTCTACCCACCCTCCACCTCCGCCACCCGGGTCTCACCCATCATCACCTTCTACCCACCCTTCACCTCCACCACCCGGGTCTCACCCACCATCACCTTCTACCCACCCTTCACCTCCACTACCCGGGTCTCACCCACCATCACCTTCTACCCACCCTCCACCTCTGCCACCCGGGTCTCACCCACCATCACCTTCTACCCACCCTCCACCTCCGC
>NC_022011.1:45016033-45026613 GCF_000317375.1 Microtus ochrogaster
GGGTCTCACTCATCACCTTCTACCCACCCTCCACCTCTGCCACCTGGGTCTCACCCACCATCACCTTCTACCCACCCTCCACCTCCGCCACCCGGATCTCACTCACCAATCTCGCCTTCATTGTTCAGGTCAAACTCCATATATTTCTCTGGAAATCACAAGCAAAAGCTGCCATTAGCTTGGAAGCCACAGCTCTCCCTGTGGAAAAAGCTGACTAAACCCTTGGGGGACCCTTGACACCCTCCCCATCCCAGGAGTCCTGTCATCATAGCCGTTGTCTCTGGAAGAGCCAAAAGCTTTTCCTGATACCAGGTAGGTGAGAATCAGCTATGAGGAAACTATAGCGCATGTTGGTAGCCATGTCTCCTGATGGTCACAGTGTTTCCATGTGGCTAGAGACTCCAGTTTGGTTGTTCCTACTATACAAGGGTACGCGCATGTGCACGCGTGCGCACGTGCGCGCGCACACACACACACACACACACACACATAAACATAGGGTCTACATCCTCAAAAGACCAAACAGCTGTCTGTGACTTTAGTTCCAAGAGACCTGACACCCATTGCAAAACATGAATGCACGTAAGAGAAAAATAAATACAATAAAAAACCCAGACATTATTATACTATTATTGCATCATTGTGTTGATGCTAACCTCCCTTGTGGAATTTCTGAGAGGCTCATGGGAAGAAAAACCCTAACAGGAAGATCTGTTCTACATGATCTGGATCACCTTCCCCTATGAATATGCTATGTACCTCATAAATATTCATAAAAACTTCTTTGTCATCTACAAAGCAAAAGTCCACTCCACCACTCTCTTTGGAATGTTTGCTTTGCTTCGCCTTGATAAATCAATTTCTGCTTAAACTGCCTACATCTCTTGATTGAATTATTTATGTGTGTGAGCATGTGTATGTGTGTGTTTGCATATGTATGATGTGTGCATCTGAGCATGCACGCGTGTGGAGGCCATGGGACCACTTTGAGACATCAGTTCTCTCCTTCTGTCTTTCCATGGGTTCAGAGGATTGAACTCAAGTCATGGAGGAGTTTTGTGATCAGTGCTTTTGTCTGCTGAGCCATCTCACCATGACTGAACTGAATTCTTTAAAAAGAACCAGTATCCACAATATTCCTGCTTGCACTGCTGTCTTACAGGCACCCTGAGGGGAAAAAGGTGGCAATGGGCCACACTGACCCTGACAGGAAGAAGGCAGCTTCCTCAAAGTAGGCTGGCAAAGTCAAATTATGCCCTTGGAGATTTAGGGGTGTAGGGAGGGTGGTGGGGCAGGTCCTGGGGTTCCTCCAAGTATCCCAGGAGGTGCTGATGGGCAGCTGGTGCAGAAGAACCCAGGGCCCTCCCTAGATGCGTGTGTAGGACCTTCCCCAAACCCTGCAGACCTTAAGATAGCAACCCCTAAGTCAAAAGGCCTAGGGAGACCAGCCAGGGAAGGTAGCAGGAGCTGCCCCAGCTTGACGTCTTCTGACCAGGGCAGTATGTCAGCAAGTTCTTGTGTGGCTTTGGGACATGTCACCCCTACCTCAGCAGTGCAAGCCCTTGGGGTCTATTCTGCACCACAGGGCAGCCAGAATGACAGGCACCTGTTCCTCTCCATGCTCCCAGCGGGTCTCTCAGCCTGGCGTGTCCTCCCAGGTATGCCCAGGCCCCTCCTCAGGACTTCAACTTCCGCTAGCACCGGTCCTGCAACAGGGCTAGAGCCCAGTGAGCACCCATCTGGATTACAGAGGAATGAGCGGCTTGAGGACCTTTGGGTCTCTCCCTTTCCAACTAAGACTCCCTGTTTGACAGAAGCAACCTCACCTCCCAATGAAGATGTGACTTCAGAGCCCAAGACCCTGTTTTCCATAAGGGCTGGGCCCCTGTGCCCTTTGCGTACCTCTCCTAAAGGCCTGTCCCACTCCCCACTCCGTGACATCATATACCTGGATTGAGACCTGGGGCTCTAGAGACTGACAAGGGTTTAAGCCTCAGCTCTGCCCTTAATGAGCTATGTGACCCCTCTGTCAATAGCCCTACCTCCCCAAGCCTGAGTTTGTTGGTCTTAAAATGAACAATTCACCACCTGCCTCCTGACACGTGGGAAAGCAGGGTCGCAGAGCGTGCGGCCTATGTGGAACAGGGCTTTCCCTGGCTGACACTCAGCACCTGCAGGTCATTATTAACATTACTGCCATCTAAGTCCTGGCCAAGACAGCTATGCTGAGAGCCAGCCGAGGCAGGCGAGGCGCACTGGCAGGTACTTGGTCTTGGAACGGGAAGAATGCCCAAACAGCAAACACTTGGGAGAGGGATGAGACCTCCTGGATAACCTCTGTAGAGCTCAGGGTTCCCATCCCCCAAATGCACCCCAGAGGCAGGAAAGGTGGGTCTGCCCACTCCTTGTATGCCCAGGCTCCTCTCTTTCCAGTCACTGGCGGAGGACCAAGCACCAGGGCCCCGAACAGAGGAACCTTTATACTGCCCCTCTCCCCGCGCAGGCTCCTGAGTCCTGTTTTCTTTTCATCCCGTGCTGTTGGGATTCAATGGGCAGAAACTCTGCCCCCCTGCCCCACTGTAGTGACACAAATGTCTATTCTCCACAGGGGCTCCTGAGTGGCTCCGCCAGGGAGGGGGAGAGGCAAGGGCTGCTCACAAAGGCCAGATTGTGTGCTGGGGCCCTGAGAGTGCACAGGGCTGGACGGGGAGGACAGGAGCCAACCTGAGCCACACCGAACAGCATGGGACAGAGAGAGGGCAAGGCCAGTCAGGGGTCCACAGTGGTGGAGGAAGGAGAAAGGGCCTGCTTCCACCTCTGGGGGACCCCGTCTCAAAGCCTGACGGGAAATGGGGCATTCTGAATAAATCAGAGCTACAGCCCAGTCCTGTGCAGCCGAGGAGTCCTGTGTGCCATGGGCTGAGGGAGCAGCCAGAGCTTCCGGTGGCAGTTGGGCAGGCAGCCCCGGCTCACCTTTGAAGGCCGCGAGCTTTTCAGGCAGGTTCTCTTCATCGCTGTACTTCTGGTCACAGAGGAACTCCTACAAAGGTGAGACCACAGAACTGAGCTAGGGCTGGGGGCAAAGGTCACCTATAGGCAACCCATGCAGGGCTCACCCATTTTCCTGTGAATCCTCAAGGCAGAGCCACAGACACCCTGGTGGCAGGAAGTGTTCTCTGCAGCTTGGGGATCTACTCTAGGGGACTGAACACCTTCAGTGCCCTGTGCTGTCCCCAGGATCTGGGAAGCTGTGAGCTCCAGAGACAGCTCCTAGTCTGTAATTCTTAGGTATGCGGTCCTCAGCAAATGACCTCTGTGTGCTCACTGGACCATTACCCTCCCCACCAGGTGAGCATCAAGGCTGAACAACTCCTTGAGTTTGCAGGGATGCCAGCAATGAATGGCTTGAGTTATTACCCCTTCTGGCCCGAAAACGGCTGAACGCTACCTTATGAGACCGCCTCCCCCCTCACCTCCACCCTCCCCTGTAAAATGAGATTCGATCCCTGGTGCGCCTCCCTTCAGCAGCTACAAGAGACAAATATTGAGTCCTTCCAGAAGCAGATGGGTACTGTGGGCAGCTCCAGGGAGGACCGGAAGGTAACAGCAGCCTTCGGGGGCGCTCAGGCACACTGGCTCTTTTCAGATCTCCCAACACCTCAGGAGGCAGCTACCATTCCCATGCCTGTTTCTGGGGAAACTGATGCGGACACAGTTAAGGAACCCTGCCGAGCTCACCATATTTAAGCCACAGCACTAAGTGCTGCAGAGTGCGGGTGTTCACGTCTGGGCTCTCATTTTAAAACAAAAAGCTATCCCAGCACTTGGAAGGCTGAGGCAAGAGGATGGCAAGTTCAAGACCAACCTGGGCTGTGTATCAAGAGATTGACTTACAGTAACAACAAAAGGGGCTGGAGGGGGCTGGAGAGATGGTTCAGTGGTTAAGAGTATTGCCTGCTCTTCCAAAGGTCCTGAGTTCAATTCCCAGCAACCACATGGTGGCTCACAACCATCTGTAATGAGGTCTGGTGCCCTCTCCTGGCCTGCAGGGATACACACAGACAGAACATTGTATATATACATAATAAATAAATAAATAAATAATATTTAAAAAAGTATTTAAAAAAAAGGGAGGGCTGGAGAGATGGTTCCACATCTGGGAGCACTGGCTGCCCTTGCAGAGGACCTGGGGTTCGGTTCCCGGCACCCACATGGCAGCTCCAGTTCTAGTCAACCCAATGCCCTTTTCTGGCCTCCATGGGCACCGTGTGCACACGGTGCACACATACATGTGAACAAACATTCACACACATTTAAAAAATCTTTAAAACAATCAAAAACTATGCTATTAGCTGGGCAGTGGTGGTGCACGCCTTTAATCCCAGCACTTGGGAGGAAGAGGCAGGAGGATTTCTTTGAGTTCGAGGCCAGCCTGGTCTACAGAGCTAGTTCCAGGACAGCCTCCAAAGCTACAGAGAAACCGTGTCTCGAAAAAAAACAAAAACAAAAGAAAATCTTAAAAAAAAAAAAAACTAAAAAAAAAAAACAAAAAACTATGCTATCAGCTGGGCAGTGGTGGTGCACGCCTTTAATCCCAGCACTCAGGAGGCAGAGGCAGGTGGATCTCTGTGAGTTCAAGGCCAGCCTGGTCTACAGAGTGAGTTCCAGGACAGCCAGGGCTAAACAGTGAAACTCTGTCTCAAAAAACAAAAACAAAGACAAGTAAACAAACAAACCCCTATGCTATCTATGAGTGCTTGTGTCTGACAGGACAGGGCAGTATCAAGGTATCTTAAGTATACCTCAGCTTGGGGCAGACTAGGTATCTGGACACAGCAGGCATGCTCCCATCGAGCTGTTTAGATTCTGCTAAAGCCCTGTTTCCTATGGACCACAACTCCATTTATCCATTCATCCATTCATTCACTGGGCATTTCCCACATTTAGACTGTGCTGTACTTAGGCATCCAGGAACTACAGAGTCCACACAGTAGGGGGCTAGGGAGATGGCTCTGCCACACAGGCAGGAAGACCGGAGTTATATCCCCAGTACCAAGTCCAAAACCAGGTCAGACAGCAAGTGCCTGTAATTCCCAGCTCTCCTGACGTAGAAGAAGGAGAGTCTCTGCAGCTTGCTAACCAACCAGCTTTGCCAATTTGCTGAGCCCCAGGTCTTAAACAAGCCAAATAGGCGGCTCCTGAGGAACAACTCCAGAGCAAGGTTGACCTCCGGCCTCTTCACACATGTGCATACATGTACATACACACGCACACACACACATATGTAATAACACTCAGATCAAATGGGCCAATCAACCTCTAAATTCCTGATGTCATTTCCCACTAAATGACGCCAGCCTATATGCACACATCTTGCCATAGGAGGCTCACTTCCTCTCCAGCCTATTGTGAACCCAACAGAGAGAGGTGACAAGAATCTAAGTGACCTCTGTCTGACCCTTCTTCAGCTCAGAGTCCTCTGCTTACCTCGGTGTCCTCTGACAGAAGGGGAAACCACCTGCAAGCGGCTCTCTCGCCCTGGATTCAGAAGGCACCATGTGGCTAAGCACCCACTGTGGCCAGTATTGTGTTATCTTATTAAATCCCCCAGGCCTCACATTCTGAATCTATAGGCTGGAACTCAAGCAGAGGGGTTACAGAAGGTGTCTAGTCCACACACCACTGAGGAAAAACAGGGAGGGATTCTAGGCCCGGCCCTAGGACCCAGCTGTCCCCCATCCTCAGCTCCCACCTAGCTGGAGATGGATCCTTCTCCCTAGAAGCCAGGGCTGTCCCCTTCCTGCTGACTCTGTGGAGACAGGCTCCTTTTCACAACGCTTTGCTAAGCTCCCCATTACGATACCAACAGCAGGACCATTCACTCTTGTTGGTGGCCCCAGCAAACCAAATCGGTACCTCCCAGGGTCCCGATCCCTCATCTGTTCATTTAGGGACAAGTTAAGTCAGTGGCAATGAAGACAAGGGGCATTAAAAGGGGGGGGGCTAGTTAGGTCTGCCAAGTGTCTCCTTTGCCAAGTAAAGGCTCTCGAAACAATGACCATGGACAGCTACCAGAAGTCAATCAGTTCTGAGTTTTAACACAGCATCTATTTAGCCCGCTTCTAACGCTCTGTGTCTCCATGTCTGGTTGGCATCATCAGTGCCTGGAAAGCCTCATGCAGTGGAGTGTACACAAAAGCATAAGCAAGGGCTGAAGAGAGATTTCAGTAAAGCCTTTCACATAAACCTGAGGGCCTGAGTTCAATCCCCAGCACCGGGTAAAACCCAGGTGTAGCCTCATGTCAGGGCCGGGGAGGTAAACACAGGAGGAGCCCTGGGACTCACCAACCAGGGCTCATCTGACCAAACTGAGGAGCTCTGGGTTCAGTGAGAGACCCTGTCTCAAAAAATAAGGTAGAAGCCAGGCATGGTGGTGCACACCTTTAACCCTAGCACTTGGGAGGCAAGTGGGCCTCTGTGAGTTTCAGGCCTGACAGAGCTACACAGCAAGACCTTGTCTCAAACCAAACAAACAAACAAACAAGGTAGAGAGTGGTTAAGGAAGACACTTAGTATCCACCTCTGGCCGCCATATGAACACGCACACACACAACCAGCATGTGACACTTCAGGGGAGAGATCCAGAGGGCCTGCCCTGCTCCCACACTATGCCGCTGGACAAAAGTTCTGCCCCACCACAGCCTGTCTGTAAGTACTATCCTCCCTCCACCTCCTCAGACAGGCAGGGCTGGGAACACACGGCAGGAGAGGCTAATAATGGCTACCTCTCACTGGACTTCCAGACTGTGCTCTCAGAAGACAGCAGGGGTGGGTAGGGGTGAGCAGTAAGGGTGTGTTTTGATGACCTCCTTTATGCAGAAAAGCATTATTATTATTTTGTTTTTCGAGACAGGGTTTCTCGGTAGCTTTGAAGCCTGTTCTGGAACTAGCTCTGGTAGACCAGGCTGGCCTTGAACTCACAGAGATCCGCCTGCCTCTGCCCCAGAGTGCTGGGATTAAAGGCGTGCGCCACCACCACCCGGCCAGAGGAAGCACATCTCCATCTTACACATCATTCAGTTAATGTGCCCTCCTCCCATCTCCTGTCTCCTGCCCTTCCATTTGGGCCAGCTTTCCACACCGCTCCCATTGGTTGTTTGAGCTCACTTCTATCCCAGGACCTTTCTTTCAGCTCTGTCCCCTCCAGAGTAAAGTTCTTCCACACATCAGCAAGATTCTCCCCCTCGCTTCAAGACTCTGATCATCGAGGTTCTCCCCTAAGCCCCTACTTTAAAACAACCCAGCCTGCCCATCAGTCTGCCTTCACTTCTAATCCACCTGAGCCTGCTCCGAGTCTTCTGCCCCAGGAAATGAATGGTCCCTAACACACTTTCCATGGACACGGCTTTTCAGATACTGCCCACTGTCCGGCTGCCCTTGGGAGAACGCAGGGTCTGCCGAGCAGGTGCTCAGTTAAGGGTTTAGGAAGGAGTGGGTGAATGGAGACCCGGGGAAGATGAACAACTTCCCAGTCTCGTCACTAGCAAGTGGCTGAGCTGGGGATGAGCTCTGAGGCCAGGCAGCTGGGCCTTTGTGCTTGTCCAGAGCTGAGGAGCAGAAGCCATCCTGAGCAGTAGGTGTGGGGAGGCGGGTCCCCAGACACGTGTCAGCTGTGCCCTCGAACGCTGGCTGCCTTCCACCTTCACTGGACCAGAATCGCCATGAAAACACACCTCTAAGAAGGAACGTCTGTCTGTGAAGGTGTTTCCTGACTGAGAGGTAGAGCAGAGAAAGGAAGACCCCACTCTGAGTGGGAGCAGTCCCCGAGGGGAACCTGGAGCCATAGAGTAAATAAAATAGGAGAAGAGGCAGCAAGCTGAGCGCCAGTGCCTGTTCCTGCCTGTACATACAATGTGACCAGCCACTTCACGGGTGGATGACACACCTTCCTGCTAGGGTGGGTGTCCCTTAAAACCCTGAGTCCTTCCTTCCTTCAGTCGCTTTTTGTCAGATATTTTGTCCCCGTCATGAGAAAAGTAATATACAGATGCCCAGCGCCCTAAGTCAGCCAGCCTAGATTAGGAACAACACAGAAACATGCCATTTGTCCCCACCGCTTCCTCCAGACTTCTCTGGGAAATAAGCAGTTTCTCAAAACCGTGCCTGTGTGTGACAGACACTGGAGTGGACTCCAGGAACGGAGTCACAGCTTTCTTTGCAGCCAACAGTGACAAATGCTCGAGCCACCAGAATGACCCTGGTGGGAAACGCAGCTGACCCATGTGGGTAGGTAGCCTTGCATTGGGACAGCTGTGTCCTTGGCTGTGGGCAGAGGAGACAGGTGTGCGGGAGGCAGAGCGGGGACACAGAGGCCAAGGCGTCAGCTTCCACCATGCCCATCCAGGCTTTGGATTCTTGGTTCTTGCTCAAGCAGAGCACAGGTCCCTTTCCTGAGCCCCCCTCCCCTACATCCTGGCTCAGCCTCTGGGGGAAGTTTTTCTCAGAGGCAGGTACCCTTGAGCGGGACCTTGAATCCAAGCCACACGGAGAGAGATAACAGTCAGCCTTGATATTTGGAAGAAAAGTGAAATAATCATCAAGGGGTAACTGGGGTCAGAATGCCTGGGTCTCATTCACTTAGGCGCTATGTGAAAATTCATATTTTTATCTGTGTCTTGGTCTCCTCCTCACAGGAGTAAGACAACCCCAGCTGTCTCCTAGGCTTGTCTTGAGAGCAAGGGAGAACCAGTACTGACTGACTGCCTGATACCAGACAGTACTGAATGCTTGTTAGGAACTTACACACTCTGTGTCTATTGTCGGCTTGTCACTCACACTCCAGAGAACACCATCCATTATTAACCAGATTCTGGAGAATCATCACTAAGCTTGCCTGACTGGGGGCTGCAGATTTCTCAAGGCCCGTCTCCCATTTGACAGAGGGGATGAGAAACTGGGCGGGGCCCACTGAACCAGTTCAGGGTTACAAAAGATTGCACCTCCCTCCTGGTCTATATCCCTCGGCCATCCCAGCAGCTTCCTCCTTGCCCCAAATAAGCAGGTGGTGGCCAGGGCACAAATTTCAGGGAAAAGAAAGACTGGGGGTGGGTGGGTAAGGGGTGGGTGTCACCTTTCCTGAGGCAACAAGGAAGGTGCCTCCAAAGCTCGGGGGAGTCAGGGGGTCCTGTCCCATAGTTGATGCTACCCCCATCTTTTTTCCCAACTCAACCCATTATCCCCAAAGTTAAGTTTTGCAGGAAACACAAGAAGCCAACATATGAGGTGACAAACAGGAAACACTAGAGTGGCTTCTCTGCCTCCGGGGGAGGCTTGGGAAGGTGACAGACTGAAGCATCCACCTAGTATCAGAACCCAGAAGGGACTTGAGCATCTGGATTGTGCTCCTAGATCACTAACTGGGGAAACTGAGGCCCCCCAGAAACCAAGCCCCCTAAAGTCATAATGGATGGACTCCAGGTGCAGGGCAAGAGCTAAGATAAGGAAGGGGTGGGGTGAGGTGAGTTGCTTGGGTGCTACTCCAGGTACCCCATCTAGCAGTGCTGACTCACTGTGGCCCTAACTTACTTTCCCACATGGGGCCTCAGTTTCCTCCTTTATAAAATGAGGTCACAGTGACAGCCCCTGGACAGTGACAGACAGGTCTGCTGGAAGGATAAAGGGAACTCCATCTGGCTGAAGATGACATATACAACAATGGCCTCACTGTCATGTGTCAGCTACCACTACCCAACCCCCCCAGCCACACCCAGAAAGCAGAAAGGGGGCACACTCATCTGTGAAGACCTCCAGAGGAGGCTGGATCCTCTGGTTACCGCCCCCCCCAAAGGCAAGCTTCTCTTAGTCTCAAACTCCTGGCTTCCGCGACAGACAGTTGTCCACCTGGTACAGAGCTGTGCTCTCATCTCTGACAGCCACCCTGGCTCCTGGCTGTCTTTGGTCAACATCTGAGATAAACAAGAAAACCTCTCTCCCTCCACCCCAGCCCCATCCCAAAGGCTCAGTGGATCCACCTCCCTCCGTCTCCCAAGGCTGGGATTAAAGGCGTGAGCCAACCACCTCCTGGCTTCACCTTTTCTTTTTAAAGTGGTGCTGGGTCTTGGGGCTGGAGAGATGACTCAGAGGTTAAGAGCACTGACTGCTCTTCCAGAGGTCCTGAGTTCAATTCCCAGCAACTACATGGTGGCTCACAACCATCTGTAATGAGGTCTGGTGACCTCTTCTGGCATGCAAGCATAAATGTTGTATACATAATAAATAAATAAATCTTTAAAAAAAAAAAAAGTGGTGCTGGGGATCGAAACCAGTGCCTCAAGCATTCAAGACAACACTCTTCCTATGTTCTCAGCCCTCATGCAGCTGATGCGGAAAGACAAATCGGGAGGGCCAGGAACCACTGTGAGTTCGAAGCCAGCCTGCTCTACATACAGAGTGAGTTCCAGGACTTCCAGGAGTACACAGAGAAAACCCTGTCTCGAAAGAAAGAAAGAAAGAAAGAAAGAAAGAAAGAAAGAAAGAAAGAAAGAAAGAAAGAAAGAAAGAAAGAAAGGAGGAAGGGAGGG
>NC_022011.1:45026713-45028827 GCF_000317375.1 Microtus ochrogaster
GAGAGAGAGAGAGAGAGAGAGAGAGAGAGAGAGAGAGAGAGAGAGAGAGAGGGAGAAAAGCTGAGTAGATATCACCCTCCCGGAAGCCAGCCAACACACTAACTAGCGGCTGATGCCCTGCAGGTGTCAAAGACAAGCAGCACCACGCTGGGATCCTGTGGCCTCTGACACAGCCCACAGGCTCTCACAGGGCCAGGGCCAGGCCACAAATGCCCAGCCTGGCACCTGGTGAGCAGCAGGAACCTGTAACAGGCACCCACAAAGACAGCAGGCTCACATTCCCCAGGGCACTCCTGGAGCCTTATCCGGACACAGTGTCCTCGCCAATAGCTGGGCAGCTAAAGAAAAACACCCCAGTGACCACACACATAAAGCAGACCTCACAGAAATTCCATCTCCAGCTGCCTGTGACACGCCACAGCAAGGTCACAACTGGCAAGACCTGCAGAGGACACTGAATCCCCAGAGGCTCACATGACCCCTTATCAGCATCTCCTTTATAATATATTAAGGGACGAGCAAGAGAGACGAATGCCCTCAATGCCAACCAGCAAGGACAGAGTGGTACTGCCAGGGACACAGGAAAAGGCACACCTGCACCGTCCCTGGGTCAAGTCTCAGAGGCCCCACGTGACTGGGAGCGTAGGCAGGAGACATAGTCACCCTGAACATCTGAGATCTCCTTGCGTCCCATCCTGCACCCTCCCAGCTTCCTTCCCAGGTGGCAAGGGACCACTGAGACAACCAGTGGGCTCCTAAGGGACAGGGAACGCAGAGTGTCCTTCACTTGACCCAGGAGGCTGAGACGTGGAGACAGTAGCCAGAGATCCTTATCCTACATAAGCAAGGGAGGCCTGGGCTACCACAAAGCTGCAGCCTCTGGTGGACTGGGGCCCGAGCAGGCCATGGCTGATGTCTGGAGTTAAGACAGACCTCATCCGAGCCCTTCCTTGGCTGAGGGATCTGGGCAGGTGATTTCGCTAGGCTGGGCCCTGTAATCCCTCATCTCTAAGGTGGGTGTTATCATCCTTGCCTCAGAGGAATGTCCAGGGTTCTCTCTCCATACCCGACACATATGAGATAGAGCGGTCCACTGAGGCCGACCTGCGAGCTGATGCATGATGAATGATGAATGACAGGCATGGAACACTGCCACGCTCACATCCTCAAAGATCCTGACCAATCACAAACTCAAACGGTAGTCGTCCCCCCCTCAGCTCCTCCAGATCATCTCCAGTGCTCAGGCACTCCAAGGGGTAGCCAGCCCAGCCCCTTGGTTTCTTTAGGTTCCTATGGGAAGACAGAGGAAATTTCTCCCATTGCCATATAAGGCTGGGCCTGGCTGGCCTGGGGTCACCTACCATGCCATCAGGGCGTGGGGAATGCCAGCTATGTGGAGGGAGTAGGAGGCACTTGCCTGGTCCAGCTTGCTCCAGTAGTGCTCAGACACACACACACACACACACACACACACACACACACACACACACACACAGTGGAAGGGGGCTGGGTGTCCACAGAAGGGGTCACTGAAGCACAGAGCTGATGTATGCAGTCTGAGTCCCGCTGTGGCTGGTTTTTCGTTTGTTTGTTTTGTTTTGACACAGGGTCTCCCTCTGTAACCCAGGCCTGGCACTCAAGCCTCCTTCCTGCTCCAGCTGCCTACCCTGATGACAGGCACACACCACCACCTCTGGCTAAATTGTGGCTGATTCATCTTAGGCAATTAACTCAACTTCTCTGAGCCTCGTGGTCATAAAACAGGAACGACAGTGTCTACACGGCACAGTTAAGAGAGGGTGTTCCGCATGCCTGCTGCAGTGCCAGCACATTCCCTAGGAAAATGATCATAGAAATCAAAAGGGGGGTCTTGAGATGGCTCAGTGCGTAAAGTTGCTTGCTGCTAAGCCTGATGACCTGAGTTCAGTCCCTGGGACCCACGTGGTAGAACGGGAAATCTGACTCCTGCAAGTTGTTCTTTGGCCTCCAGATAGAGCCTGTGGAGGCTGCACACACTTCCACATACACTCAGCCTGTGGTGTGTATGCGACACACACACACACACACACTCAGCCTGCGGTGTGTATGCTGCGCACACTTCACATACACTCAGC
>NC_022011.1:45028987-45036023 GCF_000317375.1 Microtus ochrogaster
CACACACACACACACTCAGCCTGCGGTGTGTATGCTGCACACACTTCCACATACACTCAGCCTGTGGTGTGTATGCCACACACACACACTCAGCCTGTGGTGTGTATGCCGTACAAACTTACATATACACTAATAAGTTAATGGAATTTTTAAAATATTTTTGGTTATTGTTATTTTTATTTGAGCCAGGAATTCCCTAGCTGTCCTGAAACTCACTCTGTAGACCAGGTCATCCACCTGCCTCTGCCTCCTAAGTGCTGGGATTAAAGGTGTGTGCCACCACCACGCAGCAAAAATACCTGGAGACGTGACACAACCAATGATGATGCTCACAGCAGTCAACTCGGTGCATTTTACAAACATCACCTGACTGGGGGAAAATCACTACCATTATCTCTTGTGGCCCAGGAGGCTCAGAGAGGGGAAGCAGTTTCCTGAAACTCACAGAGCCAATGCTTGGCAGCCTGCCTCCTGGCTCTGCCTATTCTGTAGTCACCTTGGTCCGCTGTAACACGGAAGAAGCTCAACCATCTAGCATAAACCTCTAGGGACCCACACTCTGGGTTACGCTACAGCCCTATAGCACCTGAGCTCACGCAGATGATCTCAGAACAGCATCCTGCAGCAGAGAGACCCTAGGTTGTGAGCTGTGGAATGGAATGGCTCAGATACTTGCCCTCTCCGGGTATCTGATATCCTGAAGTGGTTAGATCACAGTTCCCACTAGCCCACCCTGTTGGCAACAGGCCCTCCCTTTTTCCAGTCACCTGTCCAGTTCCACCCCATTCCAAGCCTGGATCCTCAAGGGTGGGGTCAGCGCGGGTACTCCCAAGGTCTCACCTCTTTCACTCACTAAGGTCACCTAGAGCCCTACTCCAGCTGACTCTGGTTTAGGGTCTTGTTGGCTATGGGTGGAGTCAGCTATCTTAGAACCCGCCTGACGAAGTTGGGGAGGAGGGGGTTGTATGAGATCATGGTCCCAGGTTCCTGTCCAGAAAGCAAAAGCAGCCAAGGCGGGGTGGTGCCTAGGGACCTTCCAGAAGTCCAGCAGGCCCGCCCCAAGCCCAGATAGCTGTACACAGCTCCTGAATCCATGCTTTAAGACAAACACCGAGAGGCAAGCAAGCAAGGGAGGAACAGTATAAGAGGGCCCAGAGCCCTCCAGAGGCTCCTGGAGTTGGTGGGTAGGAGACATGCCTACCTAGGTCTAGGCAGTGCATGCATGGGAATAGAGAAAGGAATCGGGAGGAAATACTTCAGCGGCATCACAGCCCCCACATCCAGTGTGCTGACCCAGCTCTCCACAAGGGACCAGCAGCTTGTCCCCCTGGGTATCCAGAGACCCAAGGGGCAGATAAGGGCCTTATGTCAGTGGGCTACCTCTGCGCCCCTGTGTATTAACAGCTCAATGGTAGAGTATTTGCCTAGCATGGAAAAGGTCCCGGATTCAGTCTTCAGTACAGCAAAAAAGAAAAAGGGAAAGAGAAATCTCTAATAAACTTAAGAGATATTTCCCTAAAGCTAGATCCTAGAGCATGCCAGCTCCCTGCCTTACTGAGCCCACAAAGCGACCCTGCGGGAGGTGAGAAACCCTTACTGAAGACACTAGTCATGTATGAACCCGGATCCTGAGAACCATAAAGCTACAGACTGTGCCACCTCCGGGGCTCTGCCAATCGAGGAGGCCCTGACACCTTTCTTTATCTTCTGGGATCTACACGCTCAGTAGCAAACTTACGGAGCTGCTATTGTGTGTCTGGCAGCAGCGGAAGGATTTCTTTCTAGAACTTCCCCGGACCGGTTAAAAAAAAAAAAAGCAGTCCCTCGGGCAACTTTTCTAAAAGCTGGTGAAAAAGAGCTGTGTGTTGGGGTTGGAGGTGGGAGGCTACTGGGAAATGCCAGCATTTGCCAGCCAACTCCCAGTGTTAAGTTCTGTGGTTCGTCCACGGAGACAGCGCTAGCCCAGGGGGTCCCTTCTGGCGCCAAAACCCTTAGGTGGTCCGCAGTAAGCTCCCGAGAAGCCCCTGCCAGCCTGCACCGGGCTCCTTCACCAGCCCCACCTCCCTGGTCAGAGAGTTACAACTTGCAACCGGAGACCTCCAGGCAGAGAGCTAAGGGGTGGAGTGGACTTACCTGGAGTCGGAGGCCACACGGTAGGGGCTAGAGATGTACTTGGGGAAGGCAAGGGATGGGGGAAGAAGGGGCTGATTTTGTCTGGGGGAATGGGGTGGCACAGTGGGGTACAAGGAACCCGTACGCTGTACCCCGCGGTGGTGCGGCTTACCCGGTTGATCTCCGCCAGCCTCCTCTCCTGCCGGGCTTTGAGCAAGCCAAACGCCTTTCCTCCTGCGGGAGACAAAGAGGCGGCGGGGAAGCGAGGCGACCTCCAGGGCCACGAGACCCCTCCGAGTTACCGCGCGTGCCGCGCCGCGCGCACAGGTGACGACTCGGGGACGCCGAGCGCGGAACAGCGCTGGGACAGCAGGCGCCTACCTTGGAACCTGTTGCTGACCGCGACCGACATGGTGTGTGCCCGACTCTGGTCACGGCGAGGGACGACGGGGAGGAAAGCGCGCCTGGTCCAGAGTTTCAGCGGCGTGTGGCGACGGGACCCAGGGGCGGAGGGACCGCGAGGCCGGACACACCCCGCCCCGCTGGCGACCCGCCTCCCGCGCCCCTCCCCGCTGCCGCGCGCGCCCAGGGCATCAAAGCGCCTGTTTTGCTGGACGCCTAGCCCGCCGCCGCCCCTCTACTGGAGGACGCGGAAAATGCACAACCGGACCGGGACCGCCTTCTCTCCCGGTCCTCGTCACCAGAAGAGACAATGTCACAACTCAGTGAGAAGTACGCAGAGCAGAGCTGATTGTGAAGATCAAGTGCCAATAAAGGCTGTCGTCACCTTACTGTAGTCTTTGCCCGGTAGTGCCACTATGACACCAATTAAATCAATTAGATAAATATGTATGTTGTTAATAAAGACTTTGTTGGGCGCTCATGGTTACCTGACACTTTCCTCTGTGTCATTTCATCCCCCAATCTATGAAATAGGACAGGTATGCCTAATTAGAAAGAAAAGTAGTCTGGAAGCTGAAGCCCGGGACAGAAGTCCTTTGAGTGATGAAGAAAGCAGCCAGATGAAGCCAGGCTATGGATGCAAGAACTGCAGAATTATAAAGAAAAAGACCATGCATTCCGGTGTCCAATGCGAATGCTCTTCTAGAGAAAGGGTATCGGTCGAATTGTTCAATTGTGAACACAGGCACATAATCAAGATTGTCCCGGCCAGGGGAAGAAGACACCACCACCTCCAGTACGTGTCTGGGGATTGGTCCAGGAATTCCCCTTCCCCAGACTGTCTCAGGTCTGGACTCCTTAGATTGGGATCCTGGGGCCAGATGACTGTCCCTTTTTAGGGAATAAACACCGTCAGGTTCACACAGGGAGGGGCCAGACAGAATGAGATGGGGCTAACAGGAGCAAAGATGTTCAGAGGGCAGGGATCCCTGCTCCTAGGTTACTCCCCTCTGCCTGCTCATTCAGCCCACGCTCCCTGTTGAGGAGAGTATGGGAAACAGAAGCAGGGACTGGAGTGTAAAGTGAGAAGTCAAAGCCTACATGGTAGTGCTCTCTCTGGAAGCTCGGGCAGGAACTGGACTCAGAGCAGGCCACTCGCTGGTCTAGTCTCAGTCTGCCTATCGCCCCAGCTAGTTGGCCTGGTTGTTGCTGTGTTCCAAAACTTTTCTTGGGGAGACACAACACACGTGCCTAACACACCTATTCAGGGAACCCGGGACAGACTGAAGTATGGATACCACCAAAGTCCAACTTGGTGAGCCAATGAGTTTTTTTTTTTTTTTTTTTTTGGTTTTTCGAGACAGGGTTTCTCTGTGACTTTGGAGCCTGTCCTGGAACTAGTTTTGTAGACCAGGCTGGTCTTGAACTCACAGAGATCCGCCTGCCTCTGCCTCCCGAGTGCTGGGATTAAAGGCGTGCACCACCATCGCCCGGCTGAGCCAATGAGTTTTATTGGGGCTACTTACAGGAATATGGGTGAAGGGCTACTGACAGGAACAGAAGTGACTCACAGACAGCTGTGTCACCAAAGCCCACTGCAGCACGGGTGACAGCTCACAAAACTGGGAAACTGGAGCACACTGCCAGCTGCAGATGGCTCAGTAAGGTTGCAGGGAGAGTGCCCTTTCCAGGTACCTCAGTTGGTCTAACCCTTTCCAGGCAGCTCTTCTTGTTTCAGAGTCTTCTTTGCTGTGGGGTCTGCTTACCCTGGCAGGAAGGGGCCTAGCGAGTCTGGTCAGTTGCAGGGACTTCTTGAAGCTATTGTTTTCAGTTGTTTAGTTCCTTGCTTTTGGAGCTCCCCTGCAGGATGGGATGCCTTAACCTCGGAGAATTACTTGTACACAACAGCTGTTCCTGGCTGTTCCGTGGGATAGGGCAGCAGCCACCCCGAGTTCTCCGCTCGGCTGGTTGCCGTGTTAGCCAGATGTTCAGCTGCTGCTATATTCCACCCAGTTATGAGCAGCCCCACCTCTGGGCTGTTGAGTGGCTCTGCAGACACCAGGCATGACCATGCTGCATGAGTCACATGTCAGGCCTGAGACTTGTCACCCAGGAATGGAGAGGAAGTCTCTGCCCACTGGGGGATGCTGGGACGGGTACTGCTGTACATCATGGCTCAAGTGGGTAGGGGTTGAACATCTATCAGCCGAGAAACGGAGTTAGGAATGTCAGATCCTGTCCCATTTCCTTGGCTCACATACACCAGAACCATGCACCCAATTGCCTATCTTCAGCCTTTCTACCCTGACCCTGGCAAACCCACCAAGTCAGTCCCACTCAGCTTAAAAAAATACCACATCAACCTCACCTTAACCCTGATTTTTGAGGTTCTCTCTGGAGGAATGTGCCTCTCCCCTGAACACTGGCCCCGCCTCCCCCATAACTCCAGGAGGGAGGTGTAGGGCATGCCTCATCACAAAGCCTTGGACCAGGAGTCCCTGTTATTTTGACCATGCTGGGGACCTGACCACTCAAACATTTGACCTAGTGCTGGAGTAATGGCTCAGCAGGTAAAAGAATTGTCTGTTTGTCTACTTGGGTTTGGGTCCCAATAATCTTGTGGCAGCTAACAACTGTCTATAACTTCAGTTCTAGAGGATCTTAAGAACGTATATGGTTCCCAGACACGCGTGCAGGGAGCACACTGAGGGGGGTGCTGATGCGTGTGCAGGGAAAAAAGAAAGAGAAAAAGGAAGGAAAAAAGAAAGAGAGAAAAGAAAAAAGAAAAGAAAAACTAAAGGAAAAGAAAGGAAAGCTGGTTTGCAGAACAAGACCTAACAAGCAGAGGGAGCAGAGCTGGGACCGAAAAGGGAGGCAGAAGGAAGAAGCTGCCCACCACAGCAGCCCCAAGCTCCAATCTCCAGGCTTCTCTGTAGCCCGGCAGCTTTTCCTAGCACAAGATTCCAAATCACCCTTCCGATGACCTCCACTTTTCTGTTGAAGCTAAATTGGGAATTGGTTTGGTTTTGAAGCTAAAAGCCTTGGTAGACTAGAGTGTGCTTTACAACCTGCCTTAACCTTAACCTAGGTTTACAGTGACCTAGGCTGGCCAGGCCCCTGCCCTGCAGCCCTGGCTGCTGCCCATCCTCTTATCTGGGATATTCTCTCCTCTGGCCTCCGTCCTTCTAGGCCCAGACCCAAGCCTTCCTCCCACATGATGGTGTCCTTCCTTGCTCCTTGCAGTGCTACTGAACAGTTTTAAGTTCAGGTTCCTGCCTCAGCATCTCATCCTGAATCAGGAATCAGTTGAAGACCTCTTTGCCTCTAGCCTTTGTTTGAAAGCCCCCTGGATCTGAGAGGAAATGGGGTGATCATATGGCCCCCGCAAACCCTGTCATGACAGACGTTGGCATGGCATGGGCCCAGTTCTGCCAACTTGCTCCCCACATCTGGAGATTACAAATGTAAGCTCTACCTACTTGCTGTGCCAGACACATACCCACAGGGGGCCCTGGCTGCCCCCCAGCTCTGGAGGATCAGACACAGCACCCGGCTCAGAAAAGGGTCCTTTATTTTCTCATAATCAGAGTTGGTTTACATCACCATCAGTTCCTCTGGGACCTGGGGAAGGGGCGGTGCTGGCAAACATGGCTCTTATCCCAGGGCCTAGGCCCTGCTGTGTACTAAGAGAGGGCCCAGAAAAAGATGGGGAACATCAGGAAGAAATGCCAGGGGTTCCTGGGTGGAGGCAGCCATGGGCAGCAGGCCTAGAATGACAGCCAGGCTTCCACACCCCTGTGGCATCCTTCATGGCAGATGGGGTCACAAGACCGGTTTGAGAAAAGTCAGTCAAAGGCTAACCAGGTCAACAGGGCACCAAGGGCCATTCCTAGTGCCTATTTGAGGCCTCATGACCCAGCCCTGAAGAACCTGGTTCTTCAGGTAGATCAGAGGACTGAGGAGGATGGGTCTGGGTTGGCACTTCCCTCAATGAGACTGCTGCAGAACCAGATCCCTGGGGGAACGAGTCCACAGAAGACAGTAACATCTGTGCCTTGCCCTGTGGGCCTCCCAAGCCACACCACGGCCTTGGATGACGTTTCTGAGGATCATTAGAATCCTGGCCTTTCTTGATCTGCCTGACACCTCAATTCTCAGAGTTGCCCGTGACCGTGACTAGTGGGCGATATGGGAGCACAGTAGGCCCAGGGCCAGCTCTGTGACCATGGGTATGGGTCTCTGTGGATAACTTCTCAGCCTTGGAGGTGCCACTGCTGTTTGAGTTCTACTCTCTGGAGGGAGGGCTGTAGATATGTCATAGGATTTCTCATAACAGGGCTCACCCAGGATGCATCCAAGCTCATAGCTGTCTCTTGACAGCTCCAGATTGTCATGTGTGTTTATGCACAGACGGTTCTGAACACACAAGTGCATTACACACACACGTAAACCACATGCCTCTTACTGATGCTGAGGGGTGTGTGCTGATGCGTGTGCAGGGAGCACACACTGAGGGGGGTGT
>NC_022011.1:45036766-45044124 GCF_000317375.1 Microtus ochrogaster
GAGGGGGGTGTTGATGCGTGTGCAGGGAGCACACACTGCGGGCCACACAGGACCACCTGTGGATGAGCACGTACTCACTCTGGCCACTCACACTGAAGAGGATCAGGACATACCAGCAAGGGAGTGTGGTCATTCACATGCACACACAGCAGGCAGACCTGGGACACCTATGGGGAGTGGGCAGGTAACAGCAAGGTGGGGAGGAGGTGACAGGGTCTAGCTGGCACAGTGCTCTGGTAGGCTGCTCAGAATGGTCTCCAAGTTGTGCTTGTCAGCGCGGATCTCAGCGAGGTCACTCTCAAAGCTCTCGATCTGCAGCTCCTGCCGAGCAGACTCTTGCTCCAGCCGTCTCAGCTTGTGATGCAGGGCTCCCTGTGAGCCCAGTTGCAACCTCAAGCTCTCCAGTGCCCTCTGGGTCTCATTCAGGGTCTGAGCAGGAGCTCGGTGGGCATCCAGGGACCCTGTAGAGGAGCACAGGCAGCTTCAGGAGAAGCCAGCAGCTTGCAGGCCTTGGGAACCCAAGACTCAGGTCAGACACTCAGAACCTGGTCTGTCTACCACCTACTGGGAAAAACAGACAGAGAAGGACTGCAGGAGGGGGTAAAGGTCTGGGTATGTGCCACGTGGAGCTCACATGCAGAGTTAAGAACTGGGGATGGCAATAATACCACTTTGGGGTATATATCCAAAGGATGCGGGCTGGAGAGATGGCTCAGAGGTTAAGAGCATTGCCTGCTCTTCCAAAGGTCCTGAGTTCAATTCCCAGCAACCACATGGTGGCTCACAACCATCTGTAATGAGGTCTGGTGACCTCTTCTGGCCTGCAGGCATATATACAGACAGAATATTGTATACATAATAAACAAACAAACAAAAAAACTATCGTGCCACAAGAACATGTGCTCAACTATGTTCATAGAAGCTTTGTTTGTCATAGCCAGAACCTAGAAACAACCTAAATGCCCCTTGATCGAAGAATGGCAAAAAAAAAAAAAAAAAAAAAAAAAAGTGGTACATTTACACCATAGAGTACTACACAGCAGAAAAATATAATGACAGCTTGAATTTTGCAGGAAAATGGATGGAGCTAGAAAATATTATTTTCAGTGAGGTAATCCAGACACAGGAAGACAATTATCACATGTACTCACTCATAGATGGTTTTTAAACATAAAGCAAAGAAAGCCAGCCTACAAGCCACAATCCCAGAGAATTTAGGCAACAATGCGGACACCAAGAGAGATTTACATAGATCTAATCTACATGGGAAGTAGAAAGTATAAAAAGACAGAATCTCCTGAGTAAATTGGGAGCATGGGGACCTTGGGGGAGGATTGAAGGGGAGGGGAGAGGCAGGGAGGGGAGCAGAGAAAAATGTAGAGCTCAATAAATATCATGGGAAAAAAAAGAACTGGGGCTGGAAAGATAGCTCATCAGTTAAGAGTAGGCATTACTCTTGCAGAAGGCCCAGGTTTGGTTCCCAGCACCCACATGGTAGCTTACAACCCTCTATAATTCCAGTGCTGGGGCATCTCACACCCTCTTCTGGCCTCTGTGGGCACTGCATGGACATGGTGCACTCACACACAGGCAAAACGCTCCCCAGTAAAGTAAAATAAAAACCCTTTAAACAAGGTCTCAGGGATTTAATTTTTTAATTCTTTTGTAACCAGACTGGCTTCAAACTCACAGAGGTCTTCCTGCCTCTGCCCCCTGAGTGCTGGGATTAAAGCCATGCACCACCACACCTGGTGGGGTTTTTAATTTTTTAATAATTACTTATATTTACTTATTTGTTGTTTGGGGCTTGAGTGGAAGTCTGTTTTCCCCTTCCATAATGGGGCCAAAGCTGGAGCTCAGCCGCTCGGACTCGGCAGCAGGTGTCTCCACCCACTGAGCCATTTCCTGGCCCAGTTAATAAAATAAAATAAAAGCCTCAATGAGTCCCCTCGAAAACCAGCATCCTCATTTACAAAACTGTGGGAGGGAGGTCCCAAGATAGATGCTGGCTCTAAGGTCAGCACACACCTGCAGGTACCTATGAGCTGGTAGGTTTACGGAGTAGACTGCAGGTGTCCAGGTTCAGACAGGCCCCAGGGTGGCATGGGGCAGGAAGGGCCGTAGGCCCAGGGGCAGGCAGTTGGTTTCTCACCCTGGCCCCTCATGAATTCCTTCCACTTAGTAGGACTGAGCCTCTCCAAGAGACAAAGAGTGGAACCAGGTGCTCACACAGGAATGTCGTGTGGTGACAGCAGCCTTGTCACCTGAAGGGTGATATTCAACAGAAAAAAATGGAGCTCAACTGGGTGGGAGGGTGACAGGGTAGAAGCCAGCCCGAAGTTTTGTTTTGTTTTTTTTCTTTCTTTCTTGGTTTTTGGCTTTTTGAGACAGGGCTTTTCTATGTAGCGTTGGCAGTCCTGGAACTCACTCTGTAGACCAGGTTGACCTTGAATTTACATAGATTTACGTGCCCCTGCCTCTGGAGTGCTGGAATTAAGGATGTGCACCACCAGCCTCAAGTGGTTTCTAATCCTTCCAGGTCCTTCTGAACTTCCCAGGCAAGGAACACTGGCTGAGAGGGCAAAAAGGGGCAGGGGTGGGCTGTTATATGGATACAAAGTGCCTCCTAAAATGTTCGTGGGTTGAAAACTTGGCCCCCAGTTGATGGATCCCACCATCAAGAAGAGATTGGAACATGTAAACCCTCATCAGTGGATTTAACCACTGATGGAATCCTAACTTCCTGAGGTGGCAGCCCTTAGGGACCGTATCCTTTATTTTTTTTTTAATTATATTTATTCAGTCTCTCTCTCTCTCTCTCTCTCTCTCTCTTTCTCTCTCTTCAGGTCAGCCAGCCTAGCCAAATCATGAGTTCTGGGTTCAGTGAGACCCCATCTCACAATATAAAGCAGAGGGTCATTCAGGGAGAAAGGGTACTTGCCCCCAAGGCTAATGCATTGAGTTCAACCCCACATGGTGGAAGGTAGGAAATGACTCTTATAAATTATTCCCTGACCTCTATCTGCAATCTGTGGCAAACACACATACAAATCACAAAATATGTAAGTTAAGAAATAAATATAAGCTAGGCACAGTGGTCCATGCTTTGAATCTAGTTCCTGAGATCTAGAGACAGGCTGATCTCTGTGAACTGGAGGCCAGCCTAATCTGCATGGTGAGTTTTGAGCCCTTGTCTCAAACTAAAATAAAAACGTTAAAAATAAATAAATAGTCCAAGGCCGGGCAATGGTGGCGCACGCCTTTAATCCCAGCACTCGGGAGGCAGAGGCAGGCGGATCTCTGTGAATTCCAGGATAGCCTGGTCTACAGAGTGAGTTCCAGGACAGACGGAGCTACATAATGAAACCCTGTCTCAAAAAATAAAAATAAATACATAATGTGGAGAGTGACAGAGAAGATATCTGAAGTCAAATCGGGTCTCCACACACAAGCCCCACTCCCATACACAGATGAATACTTGCAAAACTTTTAAAGGGGAAATGCCGTGTGAGTCCACTTAGTTGAGCCCCCTAGAGATCTCGAGGCCATAGAAAGGTTGCAGGCGCAGGGAAGGTGAGGGGAGCCAGTGTTTAAGAGGCTGTTTCTCTTTGGACAGCCATGAAAGTTCTGGAGATGTATGTATGTGTCTCCACATGACAGAAAGCCTGTGGAATGAGGAGGTGTCAGACCCCTTCGCAGGCGGGGCTTGGTGGAAGGAAGTTAGGTCACCAGGAATGTGCCCTGACAGGGATATTAGCACTTCTGCTCAATCCTGACTGCTGTCATGTGACCAGGCCTCCCTCCCACGGTGCGCTGTTAGGAAGCACTTCGCAGCCAAAGTCTCAAAGCAACAGGACCAATGGACTCAAATCCAGAGCCAAAGTAGGCCTTCACCTCTTCCTCTCCCTGCACCCTCTCTTGTGGACCCCAGGACTTTGTGCCTGCTAGAGGATCACTCTGCCACTGGGCCACATTCCTACCCCAAATCATTCCTCCTCTTAAGTTGATTGTCTCAGGGAGCTTAACAAAACAACCGACTGCCGGGAGATGGTGGCGCACGCCTTTAATCCCAGCACTCGAGAGGAAGAGGCAGGCGGATCTCTGTGAGTTCAAGACCAGCCTGGTCTACAGAGCTAGATCCAGGACAGGCTCCAAAGCCACAGAGAAACCCTGTCTCGAAAAACCAAAAAAAAAAAACCAAAAAAAAAAAACAACCGACTAACACAGTCACCAAAACGGGTACCTAGCCTGTCAGTGGTGGCCTGTGCCTTTGATCCCAGCACTCGGGAGGAAGGGACAGGTGGATCTCTGTGAGTTTGAGGCCATCATGGTCTACAGAGTGAGTTCCAGGACAGCTAGGGCCACACAGAGAAACCCTATGTTGAAAAAATGTATACTTAAACATGTTCACAAAGTACATTTTATGCTATGTATATCTTAGCACAGTTTTTAAAAATATATGCTGTTCATGTCAGCCCAACCTCTGTCATCATTGCCTGGACATCCAAGTCTGTGGCTACCAGCTCTTCATCCAGAGGTCCTGGCTGTTCATACATAAGTTCTCTTTGCTTCAACCTGTCCAGAGTTTTCTTCTCCTTTTCTTCCTAATTTAAGATTTATTTTAATGTAAGTATGTCTTTTTGACTATATTGAGGGTGTCCCCAGAGGCCAGAATCAGGTATTGGATCCCCTGGAGCTGGAGACACAGGCTGTTGTGAGCCACTGACGTGGGTGCTGGGACTGAACTTGGGTCCTCTAGAAGCGCAGGAAGCAGGTGGGATTTCACAGCCAAGCCACCTCTTCTTCCCACATTCTTTCTTTTTTTTGAGGCATGGTCTCACTGGTACCCAAGGCTAGCCTAGAACTTGGATCGATGCTTCTGCCTCAGCCTCCCAAGGGCTAGGTTTGTGGCTATGCACTATCCCCGCCCTGGCTTCACGTGGAATTTTCCTTCCCGCTTGTGAACCCTTGTCGGCTGACTTCTCCCGATGTATGCACTTCCTAAGTCGTCCATGTTCACTCTTCCTTCAAAGGTGGGCAAACCAGCTCAGGGGGCTGGTGATATGCCCAAAGTGCCACCATGCAGGAAGGGATAGAGTCAGAATCAAATTTTATTCCCAACGTGGCCCTTGCTTTTCTGCCGTTCTTTCTAGGCTCTGACTGCTACCTCACCCACTGGGAAGCAAGGGCTCCTTAACATAGTGAGTGGGTTTTCACTTCCTCCAGTCCACACCACACTCACCAGAGTAGAGGAAGCAGATGTCTCTCTCAGGCTCTGGAGACACAGTGAATTCAATTCCAGATACCCACCCTGCCCTACACAGGGCTCGCATGGCTACAAAGCCTGCGGTAGGTGACATGGTAGAAGTGGGAGCCCTGGATTTTAGGACAAGGAGAAATGCATCCTACGACTGCACACCCCCCCCCGCCCCGCCCAGCCAGGGACTTGCCATAGGGTCTCCTTACCCAGCTTGGCGAGCAGCTCTGACAGGACCTGGATGTCCTTCACCAAAGAACCTCGAGATTCTTGGATCTGGCGCTCCACGGTGCTCAGCCCAGAGACCACCTTGGCCAGAAAGAACATCTTAGTGGCTCCTTGGGGTGATTGGTAGGGCTGGCTAGTTTTATGTCAACTTAAAACAAGCTTAAGTCATCTGAGAGGAGGAAACCTGAACAGAGATGATGCCTCCATAAGACAGGGCTGGAGGCTAGACTGTAGGCCATTTTCTTAGTGATTGATGGGAGAGGGCATGGTGGGTTGGTGACACCCCTGGGATGGGATGCTGGTGTTGGTTGCTATAAGAAAGCAGGCTGAGCAAGCCATGAGGAGCAAGCCAGTAAGCAGCACCCTCCATGGCCTCTGCATTGGCTCCCACCTCAGGGTTCCTGCCCTGTTTGAGTTCCTCCCTGACTTCTATCAGTGATGGACTGTTATCTGGAAATTTAAGTGGAATAAATCTTTTCCTTCTCTGGTTGCTTTTGGTCACGGCATTTCATCACAGCAATGGCAACCCTAAGACACTGGGCATAGGAGAGTGTGAGGGCTGGGCACACCCACCTGCTTAGCCTCCTCCAGCTCCTGCTTGCACGCTTCTGATGTGAGTACTAGCCGAGAGGCCTGGCGGAGTGTGGCCTGGGTCTGGCTGGCCAGTCGGCTGGCATGACGGTGCCTTTGCTTCCCCTCCCTCAGCAAAGCTTTCGCAAGCTGCAGGACAGCAACAGGGAGGAAGAATAAGCCCCTGGGGAAAGAAGGGCTTTGTTCTTTGGTTTTCTTTTTCCAGGCTGAAGTTGGAACCAAGAGTCTCGTACAAGTTAGGTAAGCACTCTACGACTAACCCACATGCCATGGCCAATTCATATTTTGCAATCGGGGCTTACTAAGTTACCCAGGATAGCCTTGAATTTGTGATCCTCCTGCCTCAGCCACAGAGTAGCTGGGACAGAGTCTTGTCCCTCCAGGTCTGGCTTGGACAAGAGTTCTTATGACATGATGCCAAGCAGTCTACACCATAGCTTAGAACTCATTCATTCCCACAATCAACAGGCATGCGCTGGACACAGGCTGTGCTTTCGGTACAAATTCCTGCAAACTACTCATTTCTCCTAGTGGGGACATTCCACCTGTCTTTTATATATGGGGAAACAGAGGTCCAGGGAGGGGGAGGAGGAGCTGCCCAAAGTCTGAACAATGGGACAAGAAACTGCGCCTGGATTTGGCAGGAATATCCAGTATGAACTCAGTAGCTAGGAAAGGCATCCTTGGTTAGTTCCTGGTCCTAGATGAGAAACCCCACTTATCACTAAAGAGTATGTGAGCTGTGGGCTTGAAATATATGGATTTACTACACTGGGATATATATATTTTCATATTTATTAGTAATCTTATCACCAACTGATGGTAAATTTTGTCAAATGCTTTTCTGTATTGTTAGAGCAGAACGCGTCCAATATTTTCTCCTTCATTTTTATCAATTGCTGTAGGTCATTAATTAGCCTGTAATGATACATTCTTAAATCATGGAAATAAATTAGACTCGATAATAAAAAAAAGAAGAAATTACACCTGGAATTCCTAGTTTCAGGCCAGCCCTACAGAAATTTAGGTACCCAGGAGAAGAGTTCACTTGGGTGTGAGCATTGGATCTGAGGAACACACACACACATACACACATATACCCACACAACTCACACACATACACACATACACCACATACACCACACACACACACACACACACACACACACACACAGAATTCGACCCCAGTTAAAGAAAGCCTAAGGAGGCCAGGAGGTGGTGGTGCACGCCTTTAATCCCAGCACTCGGGAGGCAGAGGCAGGCGGATCTCTGTGAGTTTGAG
>NC_022011.1:45044224-45053159 GCF_000317375.1 Microtus ochrogaster
AAGGGAGTTCCAGAACAGGCTCCAAAAGCTACAGAGAGAGTTCGAGACCAGCTTGGTCTACAGAGCTAGTTCCAGGACAGGCTCCAAAACCACAGAGAAACCCTGTCTCGAAAAAAAAAAAAAAAGCTACAGAGAAACCCTGTCTCGAAAATAATAATAATAAAAAAAAAGCCTAAAGAATAGAGAATGTAGCTCAGTTAGACACATGTTTGCCTCAAATACATGAGGCCCTGAGTTCAGACTTTAGTACAGGATAACCTGGGGGTAGTGGCAGAAGCAGAGGCAGAAAAATCAAAAGTTCAAGGTCATCCTCATTTAGACAGTGATTTCAGGGCTAGCCTAGGATTAAAAACATGAGACTGTCAAAAATTAAAAAGTAGGGGGGCAGAGATTGCTCCCCAGTTAAGAGCAGTTGTTGCTCTTGCGGTGGACCTGACCCACATAGAGGCTCGCAGCTAGGGGAACCTTCTGACTTCTGCATGTACATAGTGCACACACATATATGCAGGTAAAACATTGTATACACAAAATAGAGCATCTTAAAAATTGTATAGAAAGTAAATAAGATGAAATTAAAACAGTAACAACAACAAAGAAAAACCTAGAAATCTAGACAACATCCCACCGGACCCAGGCGTGAGTCCTGGTCATATGACTTAAGCTTGAACTTGACTCCGCCTAGAGTCTTCACATTCTCACAGGCCACGGGTGAGGTCACCCCATGAGCTCCTGAGCTGAGAGCCAGGACCCACAAGCCATCAACACGGAGGGCAAGAAGGCTGTTGTCAACATAGCTGCTGTCCTGAACCTGACCTTGGCATTCTCCTTGGCCATCAGTTCTGCCTCTTTGCTTTTCTTCTTGGTGCTGGAGGAGAGAGCGGCAGCATTTCCCAGCATTCTCTCTGCCTGCCTGGTCTTCCTCTTCGACTCTTCCAGGAGTCTGGCCCGGATGTTGCCTGCTCTCCTCTTCAGTGCTGCCTGCTCCTTGGGCAGAGGAAACCTCAGCTTCACTCCTGCAAAACCGGCCAAGGCTGAGGCAGGAGGAACAGACACATCCTGGAGAGCCTGCCAATGTGTGGCCAGCCCCAGGAAGAGAGGTCGGAGACACAGGAGATGTGTGTGTCCCCTTCTCATGGTGCCATCCGGGAATAACAAGAGGCATGAGATGTTGCCCTCAGCAAATGCAAAGACCTGTGTGCTATGATGGTGTCTGTATTGTAATCTCTCTGTTAAAGCCTCATCACACAGTGGTTGCAGCCCCTGGGCTGTGCTGGGAGAGGGCCAAAGAACCTGGGCTTGATGTTGGAAGTTACTCTGTTGGGTTGTGGGGCAGAATCAGAGGGACAATTTTCCACCCAGCACAAGCAAAGTCCTGTTCTCAACAAGGAGAAGGTGACACCTGGGAGGTCTTGTACACCTCAATATGGAGAGAAGGAAACTGAGGGCAGCAAGGCAGGGACATACAATGGGCGTCTCACAACCCTCCATTGTTCTGATGCCCCTGCAATAACACATAACATCTCGTAGTACAGATTTACATTTCCCTAAATGTGACTCTGGTTAAGGAGGGGGGAAAAGGCTGTGTCCTTTTCATAGGAGGCCCCAATAAGCGATGAGGACTCCGGGTCCCAAGGAAACTAGAAAGCATGCCCCACCCCCACACCACTGGGCCCCCACACCACTGAGCCCCCACACCACTGGGCTAATTCATCTCCAGTCTGCAACAGGGCAGGGCTGGAGGGAAGGTGCTAGGTGGAGGGGACAAAGCCACAAAGGCTTCTCTCTGACTTGAAGCCAGTATTGAAGAGTCAGTCACACAGTGGGCCTTGAGGTAGAGAGATAAGTGCGCAGCTCTGAGTCAAGGATGGATGAGCGACTGATTTTCTCCGTCTACAGGCCACTTGGGCTCTCTCTCGCTCTCTCTCTCTTCTCTTTCTTTCGTGACAGGGTTTCTCTGTGTAGCCCTGGCTATCCTGGACCTCGTTCTGTAGACTAGGCTGGCCTTGAACTCAGAAAACTGCTTGTCTCTGCCTCCCAAGTGTTGGAATTAAAGGCCTGCACCACCATGCTGGGTATAACTTCATTTTCTTAAAGTTCCAGAAGAGTTTGGGCCGTCATCAAAGCAGAGCCTACTCTAAACTGAAACACTGTAGCACATAGTTTTGCTTTGTCTGGGGCATTTTGATACAGAATTTCATTCAATAGCTTAAACTGCTTTAGAACTTACTATGGTAGCCCCCCCCCCTCACACTTGAGGCACTTTTCCCAGCTCAGTTTATCCAGTGCTGGGAGGACAGGTGTGATCTACCATCCAGCAAAGGGGGGAGGGTTGCTTTTTTTTTTTTTGGACAATGTCTCATGTATCATGAGTCTGAAATTCACTATGTAGCCAAGAGTTAATCTGAACTGATTTTCTCCAGTGCAGTGATTATAGGTGTGCACCACCTCAACTGGCTTATTTGAGGCTGGGGGTCTAACATGGGGCCTTCTGCAATTCAGCAAGCACCCTGCCAACTGAGCCACACTCTCAGGCCCTGGTTTTGCTTTTACCTCTACTGAAGATGGGACTTGGAACCTTGCATGCTTTAGACAGCTCGCTCCCCTTGAGCCACACCCTTGCTGGTAACAACAGATTCTCTTCCCCCAGATCCTGAGGAACTCTGGGCATGGTCTGATAATGCTGGGAGCTAATTAGGGTGGCCACAGGGGCCAGAATCCAGTAGTGGCACGTGTGACGGGAAGAGACAGATGGCATGGAAGTCCTGAGAGGCAGAGGAGCTGGTCCACCTGATACTGCCGTTCCCTGTAGCCAGGCAGCCCTGGCTGAGGTAAGCTGGCTGTCAGGGCTCAACAGAACACACATACCCTCGAGGTCAGCTAGCAGAGTCTCGGCTCCTATGACAGTCAGCGTGGCAGCGTGGACAGCTGAGGAAGCTTGCGTCAGGGCAACTGTGGTCTTGTTGCGTAGCTGCAAGGAGGAGGAAAAGCAGGGGCTTCCTGGAGACCTGTCAAGGGGCCCCAGATGGACAGGGTCCCAAACCTCAAATGACTCTGACTGGAGATCGTCCGGATTCTAGGATCCCTGATCTGATTAGATGGATGCCAAGCCCCACATCAATCCCAAGAAGACCCCATCTTCAGAAGCCTGGAGAATGATGGGAAAACTAGAGCCAAAGACAACCACATACTTCAGTCCCTAATGTAATGTCAGCCCATAGCTATTAAACAGTTTCTCCTCACAGAATAGCCACCAGATGAGACGACCTGGTGAAGAATTCAGAATCGATTGTGCAAGAGAAGACACAAAGAATGTAAGAGTCACAGGAAGCTGACTTCAGGGCATGGTATGAAGTCTGAATTCTCGAACTCGCAGCGGCCATGACTATCTGTACAAGATCTGCATATAGTTAGGGCCCTCAACATCAGTTTTCTGTTATGGGGGCAGTGTCCCAGGGTTCAACCCCTCCCTGTGGACTTATATTTAGCTAACGATTAATAGAGGAAGGAGACATTTTCTTCAGTAGTGTAGACTCAGCTCCCAGAAGGGCTGTGGAGGCTGCCTCCCTTCCTGGCTTCCTCACCCTAGATGGGAGTGGAGGTCAGGTCAGAGGACACTATGTGGGGTCCTCAATACAGCAAGGCTCAAACGGGTATGTGCCAGGCCCTGGGTCCAACCCTCGGGTACATCATTTCTCCTCAAAGGTATTTCCTTGTCTCCTGGGTTTGTAGGAAAGCTGAGGGGCCTCTGGGGAAGCCATGACTGCCATTGTGGGGGTTCTGAGTCAGGCCAGTAGTCTAGAATCCTGGGAGGTGTCATGTTGCTCTCCTGAGTTTGGCACCTGCCCTGTGGCTGGCTAAACATTAACATCAAATGGCCCTGTGGGGAGGGTATGAGAGATTTGGGTGCTGTCCCTAGAACCTTCCCATAAGCCTGAAATTATCTCCCAAGAAAATTGCTCTAGTACAGTTATTTTTGAATGAGTCTTGTATATGTTAGCAAGCTAGTCCTAGTTAAATTGCCATTCTAGAACCCCCTGATCTAGTACCATCTCTCTGGGCTGAACACCAGGCTATATGACTTAACACTGAGTCCCATGGGCTGCTCAGAATGGGTGCCTCTGAACATGGGGTATCTAAGGGCAGAAGGGAGAAGAGACACAAGAGTCATCCAGTTGTGACTGACCCTGAGAGGGTATATATGCATATATGGCTTCTACCCGTTTCTCTGTCCATCCCCTCTCCCTCCACCCCTTTACTCTCCTCAGCAAGCAGCCTTTCCTCCCATGGTTTGGCCGCCTTTAAAACTCTCAGGCATTTTGAGGGAGGCAGCAGAGACTTGCAAGTGCTATTTTCCATCTTTTGCACCCCACCCCAGGTTCCCTTGGGGGCATTCCCTCCCTTTTCCAGGCCTCAGATTCAAAACTGACCTGCATGAAGGACTCCATCTTCTTTAGGGCTGCCCCAGCCTCCACCTGCAGGGCTCCTTCAACCTGGATGGCTTGGCGCTCCTTCTGAGCCAGCTTCTGTTCCAGGGCCTTCACTTTCCAGTCCAGACGCCTGGTTCGGGAGTTCTGAGGCTGCAGGGAGATTGTAAGTTGTTCAGGTAGGGCTGAGAACCAGATCATCTGTTCAGGGAAAAGTGTTCTGATGTGCTGAGGGCCAATCTTGCCCAACGGTGCTGAGGGCCAGCCTGTGCCCAGCTGTGCTGAGGGCCAGGCTTGCCCTGCTGTGCTGAGGGCCTAGCCTGTGCCCAGCTGTGCTAAGGGCCAGCCTGTGCCCTGCTGTGCTGAGGGCCAGCCTGTGCCCTGCTGTGCTGAGGGCCAGGCTTGCCCTGCTGTGCTGAGGGCCAGCCTGTGGCTACTAGCCCAGAACTGGTGCTTTAACCCTGGCCCCAGAGTATGTCCTGCTCTCCCAGGCACCTGAGATACCCCAGGGGCAGGGCAGTGGCAGAACAAAGGGGGTTGCAGAGAAGTCAGGCTGGGAGAACCTGTCACTGGAGCCTCAGACCCCAGCCCTACCAATTTCTAGCTGTGTAGCCCGGGACACTGCAGCTAATTGTTCTGACCCTCGGGTAGGACTGCCTTCTTCCTCGCAAGGTGAGCTTCCCTCCTCAAGCCCGCAGTTCTTCCTCCACCTGAACCTTGACCAAGTGTTTCAGAGTGCAGGGTGTTCCAGCTGTTAGAAAGGCAGAGGTGTGTGTGATCCCAAGCCCCCAGCAGTATCTGGGTCATCTAGGTTGCTGCACACGAGAAGAGCGAGGGAAGCCATGAGGCAGTAGCCACAGGCAGCCTGTGTCCCAACTGTGTTTGGATAGTTTCCTGGTTTTGATTTCCTTGGTGTTGGGGGTGGAACCCAGGACCTTGAGCATGCTGGGCACACATTCTCCCTGCAAGCTGCGTGATGAGCTGGCTTAGTGCCCTGTTATAGCTGGGTTTCTGAGACTGGAGATCTCAGGATTACCTGACAGACAAGCTGGGCAGGGTGTGGAGACGTGATGAGTGTTGAATGAAGGACTAACTGGATGCCCTCCAGCTCCCACCTCCAAAACTAAGCTAAGGGAGCCTGAGTTCACAGGACAGAGGGTCCCTGGTGGCTGAGACTCGGGGAAGGAAATCCTTGGCCAAGGTCCCTGCTGGTGTGGGAACTGGGAGTGTATCTTTCCCACCCCTCTGATGTCCTTGTTCACCTCACCGTAACCAGCCTTGGTGTGGAAGATTGGCTGAGCCCTGCTTGTCTGAGTAGCCCACTTCCCAGTTAACAAGAATCCCTGACCACCTCTGCATGACCCTCTGGCTTCTCCATGATCTAGAACCTTCACTGCCACCCCACAAGGAGCTCCAGGGATGTTGAACTGACCATTGTTCCAGGGGTGACCAGCAAGCCCAGATGTGGGGCAGCATCACCAATGACTTGCTTCACAGTGGTCAGTGCCCTCTCAGCTTTGGGCAACACCTCTGCCACAGCTGTGCCCAGGGCAGTCTGGGCTGCCTGCACCTCCTGGTATCTGGGAGGAAAGAGGTCAAGGTGTTAGGATGAGCCACAGAACAGGGTGTAGGACACCCCTCTCTATCTCTGTCAGAACTGCTTGCTGGAGCTGTTAACCTGCAAAGCCCTCCTACCTCCTGACAGACTCAACCCTGTGCAGGTCAGGACCCAGCAGTTGGCCTGGAAAAATGGCTATGATCTACAGTTTTCAGGGTGTGTATGTTTGTGATGGTGTGTGTGTGTGTGCGTGCGTGCGTGTGTGTGTGATTTTGTGTGTGTCTATGTGTGTGTGTGTGTTTGCCTGCCTGTGAGTGCAGATGTTCAGGGAACGAACAAGTTAGCTGGGATCTTCCGCTTTCAGGGTGTGTGTGTGTGTGTGTGTGTGTGTGTGTGTGTGTTTGCCTGCCTGTGAGTGCCGATGTCCAGAGAGGTGATAAGTATCGGATCCCCTGAAGCTGGAGTTCCAGGTAAGGCACCTAATGTGGGTGCTGGAAACTGAACTTAGCTTCTCTACAAGAGCAGTAAGTTCTCTTAATAGCTGAGCCATCTCTCCAATCTCTGAAGCTTTCAAGTGAACAGACTCATTACCTCCTTATTCAGTCTGGGCATGCCACGCTGCCCAGGCTCCAGGTTCCAGTGCACCCAAGGATGACACGTTCTGCAGGCCCTTGGAGCCTCTTGGAAGGCTGCAGGGGACTCTACCTGGGATGGAAGGACTGCGGCCTAAGCTGCGATCTTGATTGCCCATGCCTTGCCGCCGACCTTTACATATGCTCCTGTTTGGATATGAAATGAGCCCTAGAAGCTCATATGTTTGAACACTTAGTCCCCAGTTGGTGGTATTGGGAAATTTGCGAAACCTCTAGTAAATGGAGCCTTGATAGAGGAAGTGGGTCCCTTGGGGGAGGGTCTTGAGGTTTTATAGCCTGACCCCCTTCCTGTTCATTCTCTGTTTCTTGACTATAGGTGCAATGTGACCAGGCTACCTCCTATTCCTGCCCCATGCCTTCCCTGCATGCAGCCATGTTGTAACTGGCCCATCAGAGATAAAGATATTCTGAGTCTCTCATGTCCCTCACTTCATTATCAGATCACTACAACCGCGGACCCCAAGAGTTAGAATTCCCTCGGGAGTCCCAGTGCTTGGAGAGGAGAAAGCCTACAGGTCAAACCATCCAGAAGGGAAATCCTACAGTCTGAACCATGCAGAGGGGAAAACCTACAGTCTAAACCAGCCTGAGGGGAAAGCTCTTTTCCCCCAGAAGATCACAGGAAAAGGAGCCAGAAGAACGATGTGTCTCCCATGGACAGGGCCACACCTTGGCCAGGACTGCTTAGACATTAGCCTCCCCTCAGGACCCAAAGAGGCACTAACGAGTTCCCCTAGATATCTTTGCCTCTTCTTCCAAAGCACCCACATCAATAAAGCTCCTTTTTCTGCTTTTCATTATTTGTGTGGCCTCTTAATTGGCTTATCAAGGATGGGTGACTGAACTTGGCTTCTTGGGGCACAGGCTGTAACCCCAAGCCCAGGAACAATGTCTCCCTCGTCATGGAGGAAGAACTCCCATGAACTGTGAGCAGAATAAACCTGTCCACCTTTAAATCGCTTTGTATAATTAATACTGTGTGTTACTCTCCACTGATAAATGGTGAGGCCTCGAGCTGAGTGACCACTCCATAGCAGCCAGCTCTAGAGGTGGACCACATGACTTCACCCTGCCATGCTGCCTAGCTCAAGGCTGAACAGAGATGCCCAGATGTCTGGTCTCCAGAGGCAGGAAAGGAAGCTGGTGGCAGGGAGCAGCAACAAGAGAGTCAGGAGGCCACCCTGCAGCTTACGGGATGCCCTCAGGGAATGTTGTGGGGCAGAGATTAGCTACCTCGTCCACCCCTTCTGCCACAGCCCCATTCCTACAAGAGTGCTGTCCCAAGACACCCTGAAGGGCTCAGGCTCAGAGGAGCTGCTTCTGGAGGCACTGACCTCTGGCTGGTTCTGTGGCTCCTGGAAGCTAAGCCCAAGGTTCTCTACACAGCTGTGGAGGCCTTACCTGTCCTCCAGTTCCCGCCGGGCCGCCAAGGCCTCCTTCCCTCTCAGCAGATCCCACAGGTGCTCATGGCTGGTGTTGGAGGCGAGCAGGGCCCTCTGTGCAGCGGCTTCGATCTTGGTGGCTGTGTCCTGGTGGCTGTGTGAATTGACAGGACAATCACTAAGAGCACACGCAGAGGTGGTGTCCAGATTCCTGCAGGACAGACTCCTTTCTGCCCACCTGCCACTGTGGCATCAGCAGGGACACTCTGTGTTCCTGCTCCTGTCATAGATCAGTCACACCTGTGCTCCTAGCCCAAGGCCTTTCACCACACGGCCTCTCATAGGGACATCACAGCAGGGAGTGGACAAGCTGGCCTGGGATGGAACCGAGACTCTATCGCTTCCCAGCTGTGTCTATGAGGGAGTCAGTTGATTCTCTGCATCTGTCTCCTTGTCTCCAAAGTGACTTTGGCTCCTCGAGCTGAAGAGGAAAACTGGGCTCAGCAGTTAACACTTTCTGTTTGTGCACAGCGTAGAGTTCAGTTCTCAGCAGCCACATGCATCAGTTCACAGCTGCCTGAGCCTCCGGTTCCACACAGTCCTGTACTTCTAACTCCCGTGGGTGGATTTACTGTTTATTTTTAATATTTATTATTTGCCTGTTCTTAGGTTATAAGTATGCATGTGTGTCTGTGTGCAGTGTGTCTGTGTGCATGTGTGTCTATGTGCATGTGTGTCTGTGTGCATGTGTGCCTGTGTACATGTGAGTCTGTGTGCAGTATGTCTGTGTGCATGTGTTCCTGTGTGCATGTGTGTCTGTGTGCATGTGAGTCTGTGTGCATGTGTGTCTGTGTGCATGTGAGTCTGTGTGCATGTGAGTCTGTGTGCATGTAAGTCTGTGTGCATGTGAGTCTGTGT
>NC_022011.1:45053259-45071758 GCF_000317375.1 Microtus ochrogaster
TGTGTGCATGTGTGTCTGTGTGCAGCCTGTGTGCATGTGAGTCTGTGTGCATGTGAGTCTGTGTGCATGTAAGTCTGTGTGCATGTGAGTCTGTGCATGTGAATGCAGGTGCCCTTGGAGGCAGAAAGAGTTACAAGAGGTTGTGAGTTACCCAGTATGGGTGCTAGGAACTGAACTCAGGTCCTCTAGAAGAGCAATACATGCTTTTAACCAGTGAGCCATCACTCCGGCCCCCCAAATAATTTTTTTTTTTAAGAGGAAAATGTGCTTTCATGGAGGTGAACACCTTTAATCCCAGCACTCAGGAGGCAGGCAAATCTCTGAGTTCAAGGCCAGTCTGGTCTTCCCAGGCCCATGTGAATTGCATCTCAATAAACTTGTGGATTTTTTTTAAAGCCACCAGATGCTGAGATGCATTCCATTGAGCAAGCTTTTCCCCATCACGTCTGCGTCTCCATCTCCACTCCACCAAACCCCTTCCCATACTGGTAATATTACTCCTCGCTGAGCGGCTCTTGGGCTCCTAGAGACCAACCCTGACTCTGGAGTCTGTCCAAGAAGGCCTGGCCCCATGTCAACAGTATGGGCACAGTTCCCAACATCCTGGAACCTCAGGGCTCACCTCCTGGCAAGGATGTGGGCCTCTGATGCCAGATGGCTCCAATTGGTGGGTGGGCTGGATCCTTCCTGAAGATTCACCTTAAAAAACAGAGGAAGAGCCGGGTGGTGGTGGCGCACGCCTTTAATCCCAGCACTTGGGAGGCAGAGGCAGGTGGATCTCTGTGAGTTCGAGGCCAGCCTGGTCTACCAAGGGAGTTCCAGGACAGGCTCCAAAGCTACAGAGAAACCCTGTCTCGAAAAACCAAAATAAATAAATAAATAAATAAATAAAAAACAGAGGAAGAAACTGAGGCTCATCTTGGAAGGTCAAGGGTCACAGCTGGCTAACTGACTGGGTAGAATAGGATGGTGTCAATAACTTCATAAAATGCACGAGCTAACCATGGCTGCACATAAAGCCCAGTGACACGGCCTGCCATTATGCATTCACTGTCTACTCCAAATACATTTGACTTTTGCAAACAGTGCCCTCCTGTGCCAGTAGACGAGACCCAGTGTGATCGGGTCTGCAGGTGACACCAAGCATCCTTTAAGGCATAGACCACACCATGGGCAAATGGTTAAGGGCAGGACTAGGTCAAAGAGCCCTACACAGGCTCCAGGGGAAATGGAAGCAGGGTTCAGGGGAGACCATGGTACCAGAAACGGAAGAGCTGAGGCTGCACGCAGGACCCCCTCCTCTGAGGACCGCAATGTGTCCCCCAGCTCCGTCAGCTGGGCGCAGGCCTTCTGAGCTCCAGGCTGGTCACAGCTGACGCTTCCTCTCAGCACCTGCAACTGCTTCCACGTGGCCTTCATGGCACCTTCCAGGTCCACCATCTGCTCCAGGAAGGTTTCCCGGGCCTCTGTGGGGAGCCAGTGAATGAGTGATCATTGCTGATTGAGGTTCTACACGAAAGTCCCCTCACTAGGCTTTCGTCTGAGACCTCCACCTGCCTGGGCACAGCTGGGCCCCCAGTGCCACTCTGCCCCTGCCTCCAGTACTCCAAAGGAGAAACTTGCGCATTTAACAGCTGCCAAAGTTGAGGTCCAGAGAAGGCTAGCCAATCAGTCACACACAGAGACTTGAAAGCAGGCCCTGAGAAACCACAGTGAGTAGCTCCAGAATCTGGGCTGGCAGTGGACCCCCAACTCAATTCAGGGCTGTAACTCTTCACTGAGGGTCACACGGCGCCGACTGACTGCTCCCTTGCTTGACAGCTGCACAAGACTTGCCTCACCTTTAGCCAGAGGCTGAAGCACAGCTATTTGCAAACACAGCTGTACAAAGGGACCAACCCAGTCTCGACGTTTGGAAGTTTCCTGTGCCCCAAGGCCACATTCCACCTGGTTTAATGACAGGTCTGCTTTTCTTAGTTGCTAATCATTTTTGCCACTTGCCAAACACAGTCTGGAGACGTGGCAGTGAGCAAACAGGCCAAAAGCCAAAACCCCTGAGGACTCTACCGGTTCAGCACCTGGAACAGCGCCCCAGGCGAGGGTGTGGTTAAATGGTTAAAATGAATGAACCCAGCCCAGGGTTTGCCTGGAGTTTACAATCAGTGCAGGGCAGGAGGCAGGGGACCCAGACCCATGAGGCAGGGGACTGAGACGCATGTCAATATCATCACAGGATGTGCTAGGGACATGGGAGGATAGGCCTATGGGGTGTCATGACTATCCTAAGAGCTCCCAAAATGTCAAGCCAGCCCGGGGTTCCACCAGCACCCTCACCTCCCCTGTACCTTGAAGTAGGTGGTGACCTTGGTAGACATCCCCCCGAGGCGCTTCTCCCTGAAGAATGTCTAGTGGTCCCCAGGGGCTGCCACAGTCAGACCCTTGCAGCCACCCCTCCATCAGCATCAGCCTGGCCTTCAGCTTGGCTGCCTGCCAGGACAAATGGAAAGAAAACCTGCAAGGCTGGGATCTCTAGGTGCTGGGAGTTGTCCCTGGCCTCTGCCTAGTCCACCTCTTCCATGGTTTCTCCCCTTCCAATCCTGCCTGCGTCTCAGAGCTAAAGACTCACTAGCCCCTAGGGCCTGCCTTGTCTGCCCAGATCACCAGCTACTTCCCTTCTGAGCCTAGCTCCTGATGCCACCCTGACAGCCACACCCCTGTGCTGCTAAGGAAGGGACAGAAGGCGAGGAAAGGAGCCTCGTGAAGGTTGGTGTGTAAGCGCCTGCGTATATATGTGCTTGTATGTGCACATATATGTTTGCCTGGGGAGGTGCATGTGTTAGAGGTCAGAGGTCAACGTTGGAAGTTGTTTCTGTTTAGATACCACCCTCTTTGCTATATTTTGTTTGTTTGTTTGTTTTGTATTTTTGGTTGTTTTGGTTTGGGATTTCATTTTTTGAGGCATGATTTCTCTGTATAACAGCTCTCCTGGAACTCGTTTTGTAAACCAGGCTGGCATCGAACTCACAGAGATCTGCCTGCCTCTTGCCTCCTGAGTGCTGGGATTAAAGGCATGTGCCACCACCACCCAGCCTCTATGCCTTTCTCAATGACAAATGGATTGTGACCTCATCTGGAAGAAAAAGTGTTGCAGGCAGCAGGAAGCCACGTGGTAGCTTGATTTACCCAACGGTGCAGAATGCACGCTGTCCTGCAGAACTGGAAATGGCTTTGCTTACAGGCCTGGCCTGTTTGCTCTCTGCGCTCGTAGCTAGAACTCAGGAAACGCTGCTTTCTCCCGTAGCACCGCACCTTTTCAGAGCCCCACCGGGCCCAGGAGGTTAGAAGACTGGAACTAGCTATTCTGGAGTAGAATATGAACACATATAACGATGCCCTCTGCCTCGGATCTCTCAGGCTCCAACTCCTGACTTCGGTTTCACACACTTCCCTGCTTGAAATGCTGTCTGTGTTGCTCCTGGGGTGCCCTGTCATCTTACCCCTACTGAGCTATACAGGTATGGGACCTTGGCCCTGGGAGGCTAGGAAGGGAGGTGACAAGAGCCACCTCTGGTTCTTTCAGGACAGGAGGACCAGGTAAAGGTCAGAGGAATTGGAATGAGGAGGCTGGGGGAACCCAGGAGAAGGTGGCCAGCGGGAATAAAAGGCTCGAGGTCTGTGAATGAGCAGGCAGCTTCTGGTCCACAGCATGGAGTTGGTGCTCCCTGGAGGTGTGAAATGATCCTGAAAGAGGGGGCGTCTAGGCATAGCAATTCACCTCCTCCTTCACCAGACCGTAGCAGGTGGGACACTCCTGGCACCCTGTGTCATCATCCTTGAGGAAGAAATTGTCCTGGCAGCGCTCACACTTGTAGCCCACGAAGCCGGGCCTGCACACACACGTGCTGTTCTCGTGGCACTGAGGTGAAGCAGCGCCCAGTGGGGAACACCTACAGTCTGGGGGACAGAAGCCAGCTCTGGGGACCCGATAAGGCGCTCAGACTCATCTCCCACCTCCGACCCCGAATCCTCAAACCCCACCTGGAAATTCCCACAACCCCCGTGTGTCCTCAAATGCAGATTCCAGGGCTCCATGCCAGACTGACTAGAAGGTTAGAAGGCTAAGCCGGCAACCTAGCCTTAAGGCTTACTTATTGCCCCAGAACTGCCAAAGTACTAGCTGTGCAGTGAGGAAACAGTGGCTCACATGTGACATAGTGCCTGATGACACACAAGAGTTCGGTGGTCACAGATGTGACCTACAATACCGACTTCCTAGCACTCGTACGCTCCATGTTCTTACGGCCAGGCTCAAGCAACCAGCCAGCGGCTACCCATCATCTCCCCCACCATCCCTGCTTCTTGTGGTCATCACCAGAAGGAGACCTCAGCCCTCCCTCCCATGGCCCAGCGGGATGCGGCTTGCTCACCTCGGCAGCCCTTGATGGAGAAGCCAAAGAAACCCAGCTGGCATCTGTCACAGGACTGGCCTGTGACACCGGGGCGGCAGGGGCACTGGCCAGTCTTGGGGTGACACTTGTTTTCCAAGGAGCCGAGCGGGTGGCAGTTACAGCTGCAACAAGAAGCAAGAATGAAGGTTGATGCTGCCACCCCTTAACCCAGCCTCTGATGGTTGGCTGTGTCCACGGGAGCACAAGTCACATAAAACACTGGCACGGGTCTGGAAAGTCACTGTGAAATCCGCACTAAGGGCGCCAAGGAGCCACACAAAGACAGTCACCACTTCTTCAGCCTCCCCAGAGTCTTCCTTTGAGGCTGACACATTGTCTCAGGAGCTGTGGTCAAAAGGCCACCCAGTGATCTGTGTCATTGAGACAGAGAATCAGACCAAACCAGCCATCTGCCCACCTGCCCAGCCCTTGGGCTGTTCTTGACTTGCCTCCAGGGCTGGCAGAGCCAGGAATCTGATACCCAGAGACTGAGCTTTCATGCCCTTTGGTGGAGGGCACTGTGGATGTGGAAAAGAACCTGGGACAACACACTCCAGACCAGAGTCTTCCCTGAGGCTCCATGGTGCCCTCTTCCCTGAGCCAAAACACCCAAGGAACTCACAGCCCCATCCCTACCTCTGAGAACCCCTCCCAGGGCACTCACAGCCTCACCCCTACCCCTGACAGCTCCTCCCAAGGCACTCACAGCCTCACCCCTACCTCTGAGAGCCCCTCCTGGGGCACTCACAGCCTCACCCCTACCCCCTGGCAGTCCCTCCCAGGCACTCACAGTTTCACCCCTACCTCTGGCAACCCCTCCCAGGCACTCACAGTTTCACCCCTACCTCTGGCAGCCTCTTCCAGACTTGAGATCATAGAAGCCAGGGCTGCAGCGGCTGCAGTCCCTCCCCGTAACGTGAGGCAGGCAGGCACACTGGCCGGTCACTGGGTTGCAGGTTATCTTCTCACTGACTGAACCCCTCAGGTCACAGCTGCAGGCTAGGTTTCAAAAAAGGATGTTGGAATCATTTGCTTAAACTTTAGGGGTACAGGCAGAAGCCAAGAAGCCAAGGGAGCCCCAGAAATGACGGTCACACAGGCCAGATTCCTGAGACCCTCCTGGAAAAGGCTTGAGGGATAAGCTTGGGTCTCAGCCTATTTGCCAGGTCCTTGGTGAGCCAGCCCAGAAGAGTAGGGGTGTAGACCGCCCTTCCCCAAGTCCGTCTCAACCCTGCAGGCTGGAGAGAGGGCCAGCGATGTGGTTGCCTAACACAGGCAGAGCCTGGCAGCCCCATCTGGAGCCACGCACTTCTGCTCTCCTGGGAACCATAGTGCGGCTTCCTTCCAGAATGGGGTTTCCTGGAGGGACCCCTACTGCCACAGTGAGGTGTGACCAGCGCCATGTGAAAGGGCTCTGAGGACGCGGATGGGGGAAAGCTGAGTTCCTCTCATGCAGGACTTCCAGGAGCCCGATTCAAATGCAGACTGTGACCCTTTGACACGCATGAGGCAGAGGGCAACCCAGGCAGGGAGAGGGGTGCACATGAGATGAGGCATGGCTTCCCCATCCCTGCATCAGCCTTATGTGCTAAGGGCGGATGCGAGACAGTGCTGAATGAGCAGAACAGGGCGGGGGGCACTGTAGGATCAGAGCTTATGAGGTGCCAGCACTGAAGAGGCCTTGGGGAAAGAACAAACCCTGATGTTCTAGAGAACAGAGAAGGTAGCTCTCTCAGCATCCTGTGTGGGTCCTGAACGAGGGCTGAGGACAGTGGCTCACGTGCCTTACCCCACGGCTCTGAGAAGTGGGTACTCACGTGCACACTTGTCCTCAGGCCTGGTGGCCAAGGCGCTCCCATAGAAACCATCCTGACAGTGCTCGCAGTGGGCGCCTGTGGTGTTGTACAAGCAGCGCAAACAGTGGCCGGAACGAGGATCACAGTTGCCAACAGCATTGAGATCCACATTCCCGCTGCATTGGCACTGGCGGCAGGGCTGGGGGGCTCCAGAGAGTCCCAGAGGATCCCCAAAATAGCCATCTTCGCAGCTCTCACAGCGACGTCCTGTGTGCGGAAGGGGCAGGTTTGGAGCTCTGGCTCACAGGGTGCAGTAAATCTGTCATTTTTCTGGGAAGGTGAGCAGGGTCTATGAGTCAAGCTGGCCTGCAGCCAAGTCCTAGAGCATCACCCCCTGGTGTGGCCCCAGGCAAGCCACGGTGCTCCTTGCCTCTAGTGAGGACAACTCTCTAGACACCCCAAAGCCCTGCTGCGAGGCCTCGACACAGTTATCCTTGCAAGGCACTCGACGCTAAGCGCTCAGCAGCAGCAGGTACCAATGCGTCCACCTTTATCCTTCCCCCTCACGAGCAGCTTCCACAGCATCACGAGGATGTCGGTCAGGCTCAGTTCAGATGACCAGACAAGCTGCATGCTACTCTCTCCTAAGGAAGGCCCCGGGAGGTGATGCGGAATTGGAGGCTGGCAGAAGTCCCTGATCTGTAAGTCACCCTAGGCACTGCCAGGATGGTTCCTTCTGGCGGCAGCAGCTGCTCCCTGATGTGCCCTCTCAGGGGTTGCTCCCGCCCACCATGCGAGCCTCTCGCTCTCACTGTCAGAGCTTCATTCACTTCTGAAGGCTCTGGGAGCCACACGGGGTCCAACGTGGGTTTCATGGGTAGAGAGGCAGGGCAAGCATGATGCCCGTGGGGTATAGAATCCAACCGTGGGACTCTCCCACACGCACCAGGCTCTGTGTTCCCTGAGAGTCCATCCAGCCAACCTTGGGGAGACTGCAGGACAGGAAGCTGCTTTCAGAAGATGTTTCAGAGAGCAGAATACTCCACAAGGCCACTCAGGCAGACACCAGTCCCACACAAAGCCAGATGCCAAGTGACACAGAAGGACAACACACGCTTCTGCTTAGACAAGACCCCAAAGAGTCAAATTCAGAAACATAGTCAAATAGTGGGGAGGAGGGGGGACAGAGACCACCAAACAACAGTTCAGCGGGCACAGGGCTCACAGGACTGCACAGTGGCATGGGACAGCATATGATGCCAGGCCCCTGAGGCCAATGAATCACATGCTTAAAATGATGGCCAAGGAGGACAGTTTTATGATATAGGTTTTAGTATGATAAAAAATTAATGATGTAATATACCAATAGCCATTTAATTGTCCATTTTAAGTGGGTGACTTTGTGGGGCTTGTAGACATTTCAAGTGTCATTAAATGCACCTCTGGGAATAGCATCAGCTCTGCGGCAGGGAGCGGGGGTGCAGGAGCATGGGAAGGTGTGGGAAGGCTCTGTTTCCCTTATGTTACCCATAGACTTTCCTAAAAACTAATGCTGAAAATCCGTGTGTGTGTACACGTGTCTGCAAGTATGTGTGTGCGAACAGGTGCCTGCGTGTATGTATACATGTGCCTGTGTGCATGTGTATGTACACTTGTCTGTGTGTGTGTGCATTTGCCTGTATGTGTGTGTGTGTATACATATGTGTGTGTGCATGAAGACCAGAAGTAGATGCTGGGGATCACCCTCAATCAATGTTTCTTTTTTCCTTTTTTGAGACAGGGTTTCTCTGTGTAGCTTTGGAGCCTATCCTGGAATTCGCTCTGAGGACCAGACTGGCCTTTAACTCACAGAGATCGCCTGCCTCTGCTTCCCCAGTGCTGAGAGTTTAGATATGTGCCATAGCTCTCGGCCTTTTTCTACATGGGTTCTGAGTCTGAGTAGGGCCACCTGGCTTGTTCAGCAAGCACTTTACGAGCTGAGCTTTCCTTTGACATATGAGAGGTTTGCCTTGAGGTTTCCCATCTTCCCAGTGAGGATCCCAGGTCCCCCGGCTTCATCCTAAGCCATGAGTCAGGCTCTAAGGCCCATATAAGGGTCTTTCAAGGGTCAGTTCTGTATGGCCAAGGCCCAGGTAGGTCTGCACTGTTCTTCGTAGTCATGATTGCCACACCTAAGGTCAGGCTCTTTCCCCCCATCACACCCAAACCCAGACTGCTCAGCTAGAGCTGGGGCAGGATTGGAGCATCGAGTTCGATCTCCCTGGGGAATAGACACAAGCCACTCACCTCTCTGGCCAGGGGGGCAGTGTGTGCACACCACCTCCCCACTCTCTGGGATGGCTGTGCAGGCTGATCGGCCGGGGCACGGACAGGGCTGGCAGTCATCAGCATGTCCCGAGAAGGCGTTGCCGTAGAAACCTGGCATGCAGCGCTCACAGGAAGGACCCTCGGTATGGTGGCCACACAGGCAGATCCCTACAGAGCAAGACAAATACCTGTCCATCACCTTGGCCCAGAATTCCCCAGAGCAGTGGTTCTCAACCTTCCTAAGGCCGCGGCCCTTTGATACAGTTGCTCTCATTGTGCTGACCCCAGCCATAGATTGTTTTTGTTGCTTCTTCATAACTGTAATTTTGTTACTGTTGTGAATCGTAATGTAAATATTTTTTTTGAGATAGAGGTTTGCCAAAGGGGTTGTGACCCACATGTTGAGAATCACTGGCCTGGACAACAGTGAGTATCCTTGTGGAGGAGCCACGGGGCACATCCTGGAAGACTAGTAAGAACCGGAGGCAGCAGGGTATGGGGATGAAGGGTCCAGGTGAACCAGACTGCCATGTCCACCATGCCTGCGTGATCTGGGAAAACCATCTAACCCATCCCTTGGTGCGTAGGGGATGCAGCTCTGCCACCTATTGGCCATGTGGCCACCCTGCACCTCAGATCCCTGTCTCTTAGAGGATGGAAAGGCCACACAACAGGTATGTCTGTAGGAGACAAGGACGGAGTACTAGAGACAGGAAGGAAACTCGGGTATTTTTCCACTACTTGTTTGTATCTCAGAGCAGTGGAAGGGACATCATCTCTGCTCTTGTGTCCTCTTCTTCCTGAAGGACCCACCTAAGGAGGCCCTGGCCCAGGCTTCCAGCCTCGTGGGGCTCACTCTGTGCAGTGACCATGAGTACACACCGATTGTCAGTACGACAAATCTGTTCTGCCTGCTGGTGCCTGGACGGGACATCACAGACCCCTTCTCCAGTCCAGCAGCCCCTAGTGTCTGCTCAGTGCCTGGGATCTTAGAGGGGACAACTGGCCATGGGGACAGAAGGAAAGGCAAGACTGCCCCCTATAGGAGGTAACCAGCAGTGTCTGGCCAGGTTTGGAAGGAAAAAGAAAAGGATCTTCATTCCCTGGATAAGCAGCTCCTGCCTCAGTTCTACACCCTCAGGCTTCTTTCTCCGACCTATTTTACAAATGAAGACTTGCTTATATGGAATGGAAAGTTGCGGCGGCGTCAAGGGCTCAGTGGGGGTGAAAAATTAGTTCCAGTTCTATCTCATGAGAAGATTCTGTTTCCTCAATAGCAGCTGCAGGGAGCATTGAGTGGGAAAGGATTATGAGGCCTCATCTAGGCTCGACTGGTGATGTCTGCCAGGGCAGGATGGGTAGATGATGCTCTGTGTATCAAGAGTGACAGAGACCCCATCTGCTCCGTGGAGACAGCAGGGTGAAAGGCCTGTGGTACAGAGGTGGAGAAGCCTGTGTCTGTGCCCTAACAGCCCCTGGTCACATGACCCCCGGTGAGGCTTCTACTCCTCTCCAGGTGTGGGGAATAGCTCTACTGAATGACACTCTCACCCTGGGGTTGGTGGGAGGTGTGTCTCTGCCACCTATCTACCGGTCATGAGGTCCCTGTCTTGGAGAATGGGACAGTAATGGAGAACGTACCACTCCGATGTCTGCAGGAGTCGAAGATGTAGTGCCGACCCCAGGGAGGGGGGGAATGGCTTCTCCTATCTGCCTCACCCAGGAGAAGACTCCTCAGGTCACCTTGTCAGCTACCCCTGAGCTTTGGTGCAAAGCAGGGCTGTTTTTTGATGTCTGGGCAATTCCCGACTCACTGACCTTCACGTGGCCTTGTCTGCACAGCCTGGGCTGTGCACACTATTACCATCTGAACTGTACGGATGGGGTGTCCAGGGAGTGACTTTCCCAAGGCCACAGTCAAAACGAAGAGGATGGTAGGCTTGTGGCTCGGGGTTGACACCCAAGAGTTGCTGTCACCTGCATGACCCTCTGAAGATCTGTGCTGATAATCCCTCTGCCTTTCCTCAGAACCTGCCAAGTAGTAAGGCCCCGAGGAGCCCCTCCCAGGCCTGCCCACGGGCTGTAGAAAGACACCTGCAGGCCTCTGCAGATGGTCGAAGTCTCTGGTGTCCCGCTCAGGAGAAGCCCAGGTATCACGGCAAGGACAGACCAGAGCCTTTGTCCCCGAGAGCCACCTGTGACAGCCAGGCCTCATCACACTGTGCTGGACATAGAGCCAAGGGGGCCTTGGGATGGGATCCCGGGACTCACCTGTGCTGGGATCACAGGTGCCATGCTGGTTGCAGGTGCAGGGGATGCAGCTGGTGTAGGGACCCCCACGAGGTATCTCTCTTTTGTATCCCAGGGCACAGAATTCACAGAACTGGCCTGTGTATCCCTGGGGACACGAGCAAGACTCCACCCAAGAGGCTGCTGGAGCAAGCCCTCGCTGGGCCCTGGCCGAGATGAGCTGGACTTCACAGAGGGCCACTGCTCCTGTAGAATGGGAAGAGAAGGGGAGGCCTCCATGCACATCTCCCTGGCACCTGTGAGACAGGCCCACGCATACGAAGGCGGCCTGTGAGTCAGCTGTGATTTTCGTTTGCTTTTTGAGACACGGTCTTGCGGTGCAGCTGTCTTCAGACTGCTATCCTCTTGCCCGACCCTCTAAAGTGCTGGGATCGCAGGCATGGCTACTACGCCAGGTTTTAAGTGTAGCTTTAAAAACGACAGGCAAAAGAGTCAAGAGCAACGGGAGCAGATGAGTTTAGACCCAGTGCCCAGTGCTAGAATGCATAAGGCTAGCATTGCTAGATCTTGATTAACCCAGGTGGGTGGGGCAGAGAGAGCCCAGACTGCAAGATGTATATGCTTGGGGCCAGCAAAATGGCTCAGCAGGTTAAGAACCCAAGTTACTAAACCTGAGGACGCATGTTCAATTCGCAGGACCCCACAAGCTGTCCTCCGCCCCTCACGCGTGTGGCACACACATGAATGTGTGCCCATAAATATACATATATACAAGTCAATAAATATTGTCGGGCATGGTGGTAACTTTAATCCTCTGAGTTTCAAAGCTAACTTGATCTACTTAACAAGTTCCAGACCAGACAGGGCTCCATAGTGAGACTCCTGCAATCCTGGCACTTGGGAGTCAGAGGGAGGAAGATGAAGAGTTCAGGACCAGTGAGACCCTGTCTTAAAAGCAGTTGGGTGAGCTAAGTCTCCCTATTAGCCTATGGTGTGGCCAAACTGCAATGCCATTATTTTCCAGCAGGGGGAAATGCCCACAAAAAGATGCTGTGGCAGGTTGGGGCGGCGCTGGATTCTGTCAGGGACCGTCCTTCCCCAGGCCTCCCAGTTCCCCACAGTCCAGCAAATGCCTCTATCCTCAGACACACTTCTGCCTGTGTAAGTGTCCTGATTTCTCAGTCTCAGAGTCCATGCTGTGAGAACCTCCACAAGCAATGCAGGGCCAGGACCCGAGTTTTTAGGGGTGAATTGCCATCATACTGACCAGAATGACCCAGGTCTTGGCCCCTGGTCCAGATGCTCAGGGCAGTCAGATTGGCAAGCAGCCGCTGGAAGTGGAAGGCAGGCAGAGGGATGTCTGCCTCCTCAGAGGTCTCCTGCAGGCTGGAAGGGGCAGGAAGTCAGTGGGACAGCCTGAAGTAGGGACAGTTGGTGCCAAGAGCCTGGGATTCTCAGGAGCCTCCAGTGTGCCTAGCCCTCGGAGATCACCCTGCCTACCCATGCCACTCCCACGTCTCAGGACAGGGAGACACTTACAGGAACAGGAGCTGAACCTGTCCTGGCTGCCTGGAGTCCTGAGGCCTGGGTGAACTGGAGGGCCTCAGAGCCAGAGCCAAGCCTGCCCCCTCCAGTCTCAGGTGCACAGCGGGTGGAGAGCCCCCAGGCGGTACTTGGAGGGTCAGTATGACTGGCTGTCCATAGCTGAGTCTCTGGTCTCCCAGGAACTTCTCTAAAGGCAAGAAGGAAAGGCTTTGATAGCGCCACACGCTTGATTCTAGCGTCTATATCGACCGCAACGATAACCATCCAAACTGTGTGTGCCGTGGTGGGTGGAAAATCCGAGGTCAGTGCTTGGAGACAGCGCAGACACAAAAGTGAGAGGACCAGAGTCTGGATTCCCAGAACCCATGTAACTGTCGCGTGAACATGGTGGCCACTGTCATTCCAGCCTTAGAGAGTGGAGATAGGACATCTCCAGAACAAAGCTGGCCGGCCTGAGACTAGTCATATCAGCGAGCTCTGGGCTTGATTGAGACACCTGCCTCAGTGGACAAGGTGAAGAGGGGTGGAGGATGGTGCCTGACATCAACTTCTGCCTCCTCATGCACTTGCACCCGTACACACAACTGTGCCCACTCACATGCATCACACGCCCACACACACACGCATGCACACACACGCCATGCACACACACATGCCATGCACACACACACGCATCCACACACACACTCATGCACACACACACGCATGCTCACACACGCATGCACACACACATGCCATGCACACACACATGCACACACTCTCTCTCTCACACACACAGAGACACACACATGGTATTTCGGTGAGCTCACATATGCTGTGGTCTGATTGAAGAATCACAGTACCCAAAGGTGTCCCCAACCCTAAACCCTGAGAGATGGGTCTGCACAGAGGGGATTTGGCCAGGCACAAAGGATTAAGGCTGTAAACAGAGTTGGGGAGTGTTAGTCCTCTGGCTGTGAAATAGGGGAGGTCTGTAGGATTATCCCCTGGAGGGCGGTCAGCTGTGAATGTAAGCCTCTGGTCTGAATGTCGGGGAGGGTGTAAGTGCTGCAGGGGAGACATGGTCTCAGCTCTGGGGCGGCCAGAAGGAACACAGCCTGTAACACCAAGAGAATAAATGTGTGTGCTCTCAGCCATGAAGACCACGGTCACTTGGCAGCCCTGTTGTGGCAGGTACCCCTAAACACACGCTGAAATTGAACCCCTCTCGTAAGCTGTTTAGAAGTGAAAACTTAGTCGGGCCACACTGTCTGGTCAGTGGTCTCTGGGAGATAGCTGGGATGAGGCGAAGTGGCTGGGGTGGGGTCCCCATGGTTGATCTGGGTAGGGGACGTCATAGGAACAGGAACAAGGTGCCATGGGCCGCCTCAGGATTCTGTCTACAGGAAGGCTACCTCAAGTCGTACAGGAACCGAGCTGAAGTTAACCTGTCTTTTAGATTTCATCCACTCTAAGGTACTGTATTATGAGCAGCTGGCAGAAACCTGAGTGGTGAGATCAGTAGGGACTGCTACCTACCTGGTGCTGACAGTCTCTTCTCTCCTTGCAGGAGGATCCCATTCTGGTTCCATTGCAGAGGATGCTCTGATGAGCCCGTACTTCTGGCCTGCCAACCGTCAGCGCCTAAACACGGAAGACAGACTATTTGCCCCAACTGCGAGACCCCAAAGGCTGGTCTCCAGGGACAAGTCCTGCAGGGCTCTAAAGTAGGAGGGGGTTGGAAGTCAGTCTGGGTTAGATGAGACCCTGTCTCAGAGAGGAACGGTGGGGAAAGACCACTCTCTGAAGACTGGGCTGGGCTTGAGGGAGGACAGAGGTTCCACATCCTGGAAGAACTTTGCACAGTCTCAGCAAGAACTCTGCCAATTCAACCACATCCCAAGTCCTATCATGCTATCTTAGGGTTCTGAAGACAAGCCCTATGAGACTATAGAGACTATGCACTATGCTAGATTCTGGCCAGCCACTGCCACGAGCTGTCCTGCTTTCTGTGTGGTGTCCAGCAGAGGGTGCACTGCCCCTTTTCTGAAGGCCCAAAGACCAGTGTCCAGATTGTACTCTCAGGAGTCCGGGAATGGTCTGAGGAGCATGGCTGGGCACACTAGCTCTGATGGATTGCAGGGCTTGGAGTTCCACCCCCCCCCTTGCTCCAAACACACAACCATGGCTGCCAGAACCAATCTCAGGCAGGCCTGGATCTAGTCTGTAACATGGGAATGAGAACACCTGCCTACAGCAATCCTGAGATTTCCTGGAACGTGGAGCTCAGCAGGGCCTGGCATACAGCAGGTGCTTAATACATGGAGGCCAAGACTCTAAGCTGGAACTCAGATATGCTAAGGGAGACTAACTTTCCTGGGGGTGAATGGAGGCTGTCCACAGGACTCAGGGTGCCTTCGGACACACCCTGTTTTCCTGTACCACCTGAGGATAGAGCCCTGGAGGCTGGAAAAGCGGAGGTTGGGGAAGGAGCCGAGGGGCAGCAGGCAGGTCCTGGAAGACACCTTTCACACTACCAGCCTAGGCTCTGTGGCCTAGGGCATAGGATCCTTGGTGGAAGGGCTGTCCCTATCCTAGCTTCTAAAGGGAGAACCCCTGCTAGGGGAGGAACACCCCCTCCTCCCCAAGGCAGCTTCTGTGCACTGCTCACCATGGCGGAAGTCTGAGATGATGTGGTGTGCCTGGAAACCGGCAGCGGGGGCACACACCTTGGAGTGGCCATAGCAGAAGCAGCTGCTGCAGCCTGCCGGATTGTGGGGCTGCAGGTTAAACGTTCCAGGACGGCATCTGTAAGAGAGGCGGGGTCACATCTCTGAGCCAGGATTCAATAGGACTGAGATCCAACCAGACTTTTTGGAATCCTGGGGAAATTTAAAAGAACATTTCAATTTTTATTATCCTTTTAGAGTCACAAGAATTACAAAGACAGGACAGACAGTCCCGTGCCTGCTGGGTCAGTGTCTCTGCTGCTGATACACAGCCTTGAAGCCAAGAGATCAGCATCACCCGACGTTAACTCCAGGCTGTGTCAGGGTTTCTTTCCTTTCTCACTAACACTCCCCTGATCCAGGAACTGACACTGCATTTAGCCATGCCCTTGTCGCCTCTGATTTGCTAACATCTCCTCTTCCTCGCCTGTGATCTTGACACTTTCGTTTCTGTGGGGTGTTTGTTCGTTTGCTTGAGACAGGGTCTCACTAGGCAGCTCTGCTTGCCCTGGAACCTGCTAGGTAGACTAGGCTGGCCCTTAACTCACAGGGATCCTCCTGCCTCTGCCTCTGCCTCCTGAGTGCTGGCACTAAAGGGGCCAACAGACTTTGGGTTTTGTTGTTGTTGTTTGTTTTGTTTTTTAAAAGAAATTTTAACCAGGTGGTGGTGGTACACACCTTTAATACCAGCACTCAGGAGGCAGAGGCAGGTGAATCTCTGTGAGTTTGAAGCCAGCTTGGTCTACAAGAGCTAGTTCTAGGACAGGCTCCAGAGCTACAGAGAAACCCTGTCTCAAAAAACAAAAAGAAAAAAAAATTCTAATTGAAACTGTCTTATGAGTGTCTTGTTTGCAGGCATGTCCATGTACTGTGTCTATGTGCATGTTTGCTGCCTGTGGAGTCCAGAAAAGGGTGTTGAATCCTCTGAAACTGGAGTTTCAGATGGCTCAGAGCTACCATGTAGGTGCTCTGAAAAGGCAGCCAGTGTTCTTAACCGTGGAGCCGTCCTTTCCAGCCCCCTTGGGTTTTGAAACAGGGTCTTATTTTATACTCTGGTCTGGCTTTGTGCTCTTGACGGTCCTCCTGTCTCAGCCTCCGGTCATTATCTCCCGGCTACCATCTGCCCATCAGGTTTTTGTCTAAACAGTTGCTGCAGTTTAGTCTTTAGAAGTGGGGGAGGTGAAGGCAGGGAGGGGTTCAAGGTCATTTTCAGCTACACAGCAAGTTCAAGGCTAGCCTGGCCTCCTGAGACACTGTCTCAAAAAAGAAAAAAATTGAGGGTGGAGAGAAGCACAACAATTAATCCCAGCACCCAGGAGGCAGACAGAGGCAGGTAGATCTCTAATAGTGTGGAGCCAGCCTGGGCTGCTCAGTGAGAACCTGTCTCAAAAACAAAACACAAAACCCCACAAAACAATTAAAAAAAAAAAAAACCCTTCCAGGAGGGAAAACATCAAAGAACTTGCTTGCAACCGGCTTGAAGCCACCATTGTAATTAGTAACTATTCCCAGAGCTGAATCTCGAGGCTATGCAAATGCCTGTTCCCATTAAGGCCAGCATTCTTTGCTGCTGTTGGCAGGGCAGTCACTGGGGCGTGCCACTTCTAGGCTGATTCCCACTCCACCCTCTCTGTCATCTACAATTCTGAAGGAAGATTTGCCCACTGTCATCTGTTTATTTAGCCAATCATGTGGCATTAAAGATATCTGCCCCATTCTTTTTTTTTTTTTTTTTTGGTTTTTCGAGACAGGGTTTCTCTGTGGCTTTGGAGCCTGTCCTGGAACTAGCTCTGTAGACCAGGCTGGTCTCGAACTCACAGAGATCCGCCTGCCTCTGCCTCCCGAGTGCTGGGATTAAAGGCGTGCGCCACCACCGCCCGGCAATCTGCCCCATTCTTAGGCTTATAATGCAATCGCATCTTTATTAATTTTGTTATTCAAATAGTTCCTGCTTTGAGACTCCAGGATGACTCTTGTCTTAGCTCAGTTTGTAGGGGCTTCTCAGAGCAAGGCATTAAGAAGGATCTAAGGTTAAGATTGTTGCGTTCCAGTAATAATGTCTGCATTGGTGTGAGATGGGAGGCTATGACAGCACTCCATTATTGATGTCTGCCACTGGTGTGAGATGGGAGGGCTGTCACAGCTCTCCATTAGTGATGTCTGCCACTGGTGTGAGATGGGAGGACTGTCACAGCTGTGACATCTACCATGGATGTGAGGCAAAAGAGCTGAAATATGACACCAGGTATTTGCTGTCTGGATTAGACGCTTTTCCTATGTGTTTAGAGTTTGTTTCCAGGATTTTAATCATGAAGCAATGATGTATTCCCTAAGCTAAGAAACCCTCAGTGGCATTGGGTCAGAGTATCCCATGGGGCCTTTGGCTATTTTCCTGAGTAGAAGGCCCTTGGGGTTTCAGAAAGAACCTGGGGTGACAGGCTTGTCCAAGTCCCTGAGGACCCTGCCCTGCCTTTCCCCTTACTACACAGCTTGGGTGCCTCCCTAGAGACTAAGCAATCACTTCCGGTAGCTCTTTGTAGATCGCACCCCACCTGTCACACAGGCTGCCTTCGACATTCTCTTTGCAGGGGCAGCTCCCACTGTGGGGGTCACAGGTTCCCAAGCTTCCAGCAACATTGCAGGTACAGGGTCTGCCAAAGAAACAGAGAAAACACAGTCTATTGAACAACTCCAGAGTGGACTGTCCGTCCTCAACACTCTCCATACCCTTCCCTGCTCAGGAGGAAATAGTGATAGGCCTGTCCAAGAGACTGTGCTTGGTGTCATCCTTACTTCTTTACCAGGAAGTGCCTCATTTACCCATGCAATGATGCCCCACCCACTACCCACCCCTCCCACTGGTGCATCCACCCACCTGTCCACCCATCCATCCACCCATCCGTCCATCCATCTATTCACCCACCCATCCACCCATCCGTCCACCCATCAGCCCATCCATCTACCCATCCACCTATCCACCCATCCATCCACCCATCTGTCTATCCATCCATCTACCTGTCTGTCTGTCTTCCCTCCTGCCTGTCTGCCCGCCTGCCCGTCCATCCGTCTGTCCGTCCGTCCATCCGTCCATCCATCCATCCATCCACCCATCCATGTTATCACTTGCCATCTGCCCACTGTCCACCTATCTATTCACCCCTCCACTGGTCCTTCTATCCATCCACCCATCACCCACGCTCTTGGCATCCACCCACTTGCCCTCCATTGGTGCATCCATCCATCCATCCATCCATCCATCCATCCATCCATCCACCTGTTTACTCATCCTTTGATCCCTAGCTTCCCACCCATCATTCTCTCCTGCATCTGTTCACCCACCTCCATCATCCACCCATCCTTCTTCTCATCGTCTCTTCATCTCCATTCACCCACCCATTCGTTTACTCACTCAACCACCCACCCACTCATCGTCTGCTAAGACAAG
>NC_022011.1:45072430-45104611 GCF_000317375.1 Microtus ochrogaster
TTCTCACGACCCCAGGATCCAGTGAGAACATACCAACAGGCAGCCCCTGCCCTGCACTATGTGCTGTGAAGGAGATGGACTAGGGAGGTGCATCTGATCTAGCCTTGCAGAGTGGGAGGGAGCAGGGTGGGGAGCAGTGGGCGCCTTAGCTGAGGACTGCAGAGTGGCTAGCGGTGGGTGACACAGGCCAAGGAGGCGGGGCTGGCAAAGGGAAATGCTCTAGGGGAGGGGACTAATATGAGCAAAGGTCCTAAGACCAAGACCTGGGAAGCAGCCAGGGTCAGTCAGTTCCAGAATTTTTGTTTTTTTGTTGTTTTGGGAATGGAATCCAGAGCCTTCTACGTGCTGGGCAGGCACTTACTCCACCACTGAGATCTGGTCCTGGCTTCAGTGAACATTTCTGTGCACCATGTCTACCCAACACACTTCTCCTGTCTTTCAAATGTATGGGGACAGTGTTCGTTATTCACTAGAGCCAAGTTCATTTATTTTGGTTTTTCTTTCCTGTGTGTGTACACGTGTGCATGGAAGTGTGTGCATGTATGTATGGAGGTCATAGGCTGAAGTTAGGTTTCTTGTGTTCCACCATTTATTTATTTATTTATTTATTTATTTATTTATTTATTTATTTATTTATTTATTTATTTATTTATTTATTTATTTTGGTTTTTTGAGACAGGGTTTCTCTGTGGCTTTGGAGCCTGTCTTGGAACTAGCTCTTGTAGACCAGGCTGGCCTTGAACTCACAGAGATCCGCCTGCCTCTGCCTCCCAAGTGCTGGGATTAAAGGCATGCGCCACCATTGCCTGGCCTCCACCTTATATTTTTGAGACAGGGTCTCTCACTGAACCTGGAGCTCAGCAGTTCGGCTGGTTGGCCGGCCACCTCCTGTAATCCGCTTGACTTTGCTGGCCTTCTAGCTTTGGCACTGGGCTTACAGATGTGCACTGTTACGCCTGGCTTTTGTGGGTTTACCTGGGGGCTGGGGATTGAACTCACACCCTCATGCATACCTCAGCCCTGGCAAGTCCATTTAAAAGTGCTTTAGGGGACTGTAGAGTCCTTGTCTAGAAAGCGGAAAGCCAAGTTCACTCCCTAGCACCATATAAAGCTGTCCATTTCTAACTCTGACAGGAGACCACTGCTGGCTGTAGTGGTTTCGAGGCCAGCCTATGCTCTGTAAGACTACACCCACAAAGTCCTTCTGAGTGTGCAGTATCGCTCACTGTGTGTTCCACCGGGAGCGTCTGGCCCCTCTCCTAAGATCCAGCCTGTGGCAGATTGCTGGTCCCTCGCTGGTCTCCCTCCTTATGGCCAGGCACCACACACCCTAAATATGTATATAATGCCTGGCTCCCTGCCCAGCTTCCACCTGGCCCTCTGCCACAAGGACCAGCCTCCATCCCTCCCTCCTCCTCAGTCTTCTGTCACCACAGACTTGGACTCTGGAAACTGCCTGCTTCCTCCCCCTCTTCTGAGCCAGCCCCACTCCTGCCGAAGCGAAGCCTCCGATATCCTCTGGCATAGCCACCTGCCTTGGCTCCCTGCTCACAACAGCCCTCAGCCCCCAAGGCCCCCTCTGAACCAGGCCCTCTTCTTCCAGACCTGAGCCTCACCTGAGGCTTGCCTCAGCCTTGGCTGTACTCCCCCGCTGGGAGTGTCTCTGTGTCCCTTACTCACCAGGCCTCACTCTCAGGTTCAACCTGGGACTCTGTCCCTCTCCACCACTGGGTCTCTCCGGTCACGCCCCACCCCCATTCCACCCCCACCCCCACTGGGCAGGTTAGTTCTTCCGTGTCTTCAGCTCTAGTTCCCGTAAGTCTGGGGTCTGGTAGCTACGGATGAGAACATGTAAGACGAAGGTGTAGAGTGGGGACAGCTAGCATTCTTTCCTTCTGTGTCTGATTTAGCCCAAACGCACAGCATGGTCAACACAGGCCACCCATCCCCACATCCTCACCTGCAGCCGCCCTCGCTGAGGGAGTGGAACCCGGGCCGGCAACGGTCACACTTCCAACCTGTCACTGTGGGCTTGCAGGGGCAGGTGCCCGAGTCGTCACACTGGAGACTCAGGGAGCCTGGGGAGGAGGGACACAGGGCAGTGGAGGCAGGAGGATGATAGGAGATGGGAAAAGGGGATGCTGGGGCCACTCACCTGCTGGGTGGCAGTCACAGGGTTGGCATGGTGTCCTCGGGCCCCATCTGTAATAGTTCCTCTCACAGTGCTCACAGTGTGGCCCAGCTGTGTGGTCACGGCAGTGATGGCAGTGCCCACCGTGGCCAGTGCTCCGGAAGAGCTCCCTATCAAACGTGCACTCCTCGGAGTGCCCACTGCAGTTGCAGGCTGTGAGAGATGGAGGTCGTGTGCATGAGTGACAGGCTCTGCGGGGGAGGGGCTCTGCTCTCTGGAGCAGGCATCTCAGAGAGGGTGTGCTTGGTTAATCCTGTCAACCTGACGAGACCAAGAATCACAGAGGACACAGACCTCTCACATTAGGCTGAGACGGCGAGACCCAACTTAAATATGGGTGGCACCATGCCCTGGCCTGGGGTCCTGGACCAGAAAAGGAGCTTGGAAGCAAGCTGGTCACCAACATTGACCAGTCTCTGCTTCCTGGCTGCACAAGCGATGTGACCAGTGCCTCACAATCCTGCCACCATCACGAGGGGATGGCACCTTCAGTCTGTAGCCTAAACAAGCCTCTTCTTCCCTATCCTATTGTGTAAGGCATTTTGTAAAAGCAACAGGAAGTGGTTAACACCAAGGGTCAGAGTCCAGGATGGCTGGCAGGCTCAGCGTGACGTGACCAAGGCCACTGAGCCCAGGTATCTGATATTCCCAAACAGGATTCTCTGTAAGAACTAGGTGGTCCTATAATAAATATTTCCTATAATAAATAGTTCCTATAATAAATATTCTGAACTGAGGTCTTCCTGGAGGGAGTCAGAAACGTGTTGGGATGGGGAGATGATGGAGCAGGAAGCCTGTGCTGGCCAGGAGGAGAAGGTCTGGGATAGGGGAGATGATGGAGCGGGAAGCCCGTGCTGGCCAGGAGGAGAAGGTCTGGACCAGAGAAGCAGTGTCTGCTCGGTGTGTATGTGTGTGTGTGTGTCAAGAGGCTGGTTGTGGACAGCAGGCCATGTGATGGGCAGCCGATGGGCATACCGCGAGGTGACTGGCATGTGGCAAGGCGGCCAGGAAAGAGAGGTGCCAGGAGGCTGGGAGCCAGGATATTCAGGGAGGGGAAAGGTGTAATGAGGGGAGGGCACTCTTTGAAGGCCATTCTCTGTAGGTAGTGGCGGCTAGAAGCTAGAGACAGCGATGAGAAGAGTGACAGCACCCAGAGGAGAGGCGGCAGGGCTGCCCAGAGACAGGAGGAATGAATTCGGGAGATGTGAGAGAAAAAGAATTTGGGGTTCAGAGGTTGCCTGGGCTAGGAGTCAGAAGTGAAGGGTCAGGCATGAAAATCCAGACTGGTGACTATGAGAACAGAAATGAGACACAACAGGGGGGCTGTCTGGCATGTAACATCCCTACCATAGAAACAGGCATGGGCTTGGGCCAAGCAGAGAGCCAGCAATGCAGCTTCCCTGGGGGAGGCAGGCCAGCAAGCCAAGAGGAACTTAGCACTGCATTCGCCCCCTGGGGCAGCTACTGCAGATAGGAAAAAGCTGTCTGTCCCGAGGACAAAGTTGATTTCTTCTCATGGTCCCCAGGCAGACTGCAGCCCAGGCCCAGGAGGCAAGCCACGGGGCTATATGTGGACTTCTGTGTCTGGCTCCAGGCACGGCACGCATGAAGCCCGAGGCAGAACAGAGGGTTGCGAGGAGAGACAAGGCCGGACAAGGGAAAGTGGGGTGCAGTGGTACACCCCCCTGGGAAGGCTCCTCCCTTCCCACCGTCCCTATAGAAGGTTCCAGGGCCCCTTCTCCCTTTACTAGTGTCTCTTTGAGGTTAGGCAGGCAGAGCCACACCACACACAGCTGGAACATCAAAGGACTTCTGGGGACTGTGGGGGACTGTGGGAAAGGCTGGGGTAGGCGGGTCAGGGCCCTGTGAGTGGGGGTGGGGGGGACTGGATTTCATTAGATGCCAGGATTGGAACAGTTAAAACAAAGGGTTAAGTCTGGTTTGGGGACCTTCCTGCCCTCCGACCACAGGCGCCTCCCTGGGTGGACTTGTCCTGGAGGAACGGCTTGTGAGGGAGGATTGGTGCTCCCCTCAGCCTCCCTTAACTCTCCTTCAGAGCTCAGGACTCCACACTGCCTGCCAGGCCCACCCAGGAGCAGGCCCGCTGTGAGGTTTGGGGGATTGTTTCCCAGTGAGCATCACTAGCCTGTGCCCGAGGGACACTCACGTAGACACTCATTGGCGTCTTCTGCGGTGCCACGGGCCCACGGACGGTCCTGGTAGAAGGGCAGACAACGCTCGCAGTCCACACCCGTGGTGTTGTGCCGGCAGTGGCACACCAGCTGACCAGCCTCGTCGGGGCCACACTCACTGGCGTGACCATTGCATTTGCACCTGAGGAAAGCACCAGGAGGAGGGACCTGGAGACAGTTGCCACAGACGTTGCGAGAAGCGAGGGCACCCCTTGATCGCGGCGCAAGTGTGGGGATCCCTGAGCCCCGACTACACACCTGGGGGTTGTGATAAAGAGCACTGGTGTTCCCAAATGCTCCATGGAATGAACCCTGCTGCCCAGTTTGCTTCCTGCTCTGTGATAAACACCACAGCCAAAAGCAGCTTGGGGAGGAGAGGGTTTATTTCACTTCACACATCCCCATCACAGCCCAGTATGAAGGGAAGTCAGTGCAGGAACCTAGGGGCAGGAACTGAAGGAAGGCCATGAAGGAGGGCTGCCTACAGTCTTGGTCCCCTTGACTTGCCCAGCCTGCTTTCTCATACAGCCCAGGACCACGTGCTCAGAGGTGGCGCCACTCAGGGTACGCTGGATCCCCCACATCAATCAAATCAAGAAAATGTCTCCGAGATTTCTCTACGGGACAGTCTGAGGGGGCAGTTTTGTCAGTCGAGGGTCCCTCTTCCCAGATGACTCCAGTCTGTGTTGTGTTGACTGACTAACGAGTACACCTGTCGTCACCAACCTCCTGCTGTCCCCTTTGAGCAGACCGGGAAACTGAGGCCTGGAAGGCTGTCCATCCGTGGCTGCCAACTAGTAAGTGGCTGTCACAGAAGGTCTCTGCTTGGGTGGAGTCCCAGCTCAGGGGTCTTGGGACCCAGGGAGAAGCCAATTCAGTCCCCTGGTGGAGGTGGACAAGTGGTCACAGGGTCAGTTCTTAGGGACTGAGGTTATGACAGGTAATTCTGCAATTGTGTCTAAAAGGGTAAGAAAGAGGTGCCCCGTGCAGGGGTCAGCTCTCAAGAAGTTCCCAGAGTCTGAGCTGTGGTAGGCAGCCCTGGGTCTATGTTCTCATGACACCCACAAGGTCAAGAGATGGGTGAATTCAGCAAGAACCAAGAAGCGCTTTGGGGGGGTGGGCAATGTGGAGAACTGGATGAGACTGACCTTCTGTGGCCAACATCCTTCATGGCTCAGAGCCCACCATGGCCTGCTCCTGGCTTGCACTGAGATGGTCCCAGACAGAGCAAACAGTTCCAGACTTTGCTCGAGTCTTTGGAGGTGGCAAGGACTCTGTACCCCAGCTTCCCAGATGGTGAAACAGGCTCGGGACACAACAGTGGAAGACCCAAGGGGCAAAGCTGTAAGCCAGAGCCCATCCTGGTTCCCCAAAGCCAAGTCCCACCCTCCCTCTGTCCTCAGAGGGCAGTGATGGATGACTGGTCACTTCCAGGGCCCCCTGTGCCATCTCTAATCTCAGTACTCTATGGGAGTATGGTACTGTTTGCTCATGGGCACAGGGGGTACAGCAACATCCCACAGTGACCAGGAGGCTTGAGTCTAACACCAATCAGTTTTAGAAGATGGAGGTCATGGGAACTCGCAAGCTCCCCACTCCTCGGAATCCTTCTGACCCAGTGAAAGGTGCTGGTTCCTTCCTGAAGGCAGCCTTCACAGACAGCTGTGGAGCCAAGGGTGGTCTGGGTCCCACAGCTGTGTTCCAGATGTGTCCTGGCTTGCAGGCCCTGACAACAGCGTAGCAGATGGAGGTCATGGCCACCGTGTTTGGAGTCTGGCTGGGAGGTTTGACCCAGCTCGCACGTCAGAGAATTCATCTGAAGTTCCTCACCAGAGTCCACTCGGGTTCCTTCACACCTGTCTTAAAGCGCCAACTGTTGGGCACACGCTCTTCCCTGACTTCTCTGTCTTTAACATCACCCAAGCACCCGTGAATCATGGTAGCCCAGCGTCTGAGGGCCATCCTCACTGTTCCCCACAGCCACAGCCTCTCACTCACACTTGGAGCTACTTTCTCATCTTAGTTAGCTGTCAGCCCAGGCTCCTGGCCCTGGCCGTGCCTGCACCGTCCCAGCACCCTGTCTCCACCCCTCATCTTCTCACCCTTTCCCATACTGCTATGCCAAGGTGCAGCAGCTCCTATCGTCACCTTGGCAGGACCTAGGTCACCTTCTGGGCATGCCTCTAGAGTTTCTAGATGAGGGCTAACTGAACAGGAACCACCCAGCTGAGTGTCAGCAGTACCATCCCTGGGTTAGCGTCCCAGAGTGGATAACAGCAGGAAGTCAGTTGAGCCTCCCTGCCTCACTTCTTGCTACTGGGTCATCCCATCCTGATGGACTGGACCCCAAACTGCTCTGGTGGGCCAAAGTTAGTCTCCCCTCCCCTGAGCTGTCTTTGTCAAGCATTTTGTCACAGCAGTGGGGGAAATCAACGAACAGCGGGGGTTGAGTGTTTTGACATTCTGAGGCCTTCGATGACTCCCTAGTGACAGAGGGACGGGAATTAACTCTGCCCACGGCCCTGTCCTCACTCCAGCCTCACGGTCTTCTCCGTCCTCAGGCTCAGCTTCCCCGTCACGGAGGCTTCTGCCTGGACTGTCTTGTGCCCCCATCATTTGTTCTGTAGAGCTGACGCCGAGGCCACCCTGGGCTTTTATTCTGGTGTACACGGATGTATTTATTCAGAGCCACTGGTTTGTGTCCTCCACACCACAGGCTTGGAGTAGGAACTTACAGTGTCTTCTCATTTCCCGGTGAGGGCTAGGTGATGTGGGGACCTGTTGGGGTGGTCTGTGGAGGGAGAATGGAGCCGGCAGCAAGGCCTCCAATGCCGGCAGGGGGCTGGGTGCTGCTCACCCCTTCTCATCCGGGTCACACCAGGCACCTTAGCAACTCTGCGGCTCTCAGAAGAATGGGGACTGTTTCCTCGGCCTCCCCCCGGGTTCTGGGCCCGCTTGCAGCCTTACCTGCCGCCCACAGAGAAGTCAGACACAGCGTAGTAATAAGACTGGAGCACCCTGGGGTCCTTGAAGATGTCATCTCCAAATGTGTTGAGCCGGTCCAGAGAGATCAGGATCTCAGTGCTGGTGACCCACTCCTGGGGAAGGGGACAGGGACACCATCAGCAAGTGCTCCTGGCCTGCTCCCTGGTCCCCGGGAAGTGGAGGTGGTCCTGGGGCACAGGGACAGGCCCAGCTGAGACAAATCCTGAGGGGAGGCCAGCAATCAGGAGGCCCGGGTCAGTCTTGGGGCTGTACGGCTCTGGTGAGAAGCCCCAATGCTTTGGTGCCTCTGTCCCCATCTGTAAAATGCAGCAGGTTAGAGGCTCCCTGAGGTGTAAAAATGAGGGTGACAATGTCAACCACATGGTATGGGGCCATCTGCACTGAAGTGGTATGCACATGTGTATGTGTGTGTGTGCGCGTGTGCATGCGTGTGTATGCGTGTGCATGCTTGTGTGTGTTTGCATGTGGACAGCGGCTGAGGCAGCCCATCTGAGACCCTTGTATGCAGGCTGCCTACTTTCTCCCCGTAATTCCTCATATGCAGAGAACTGACACCCCAGAACATGAGCCCCACAAGTCAGAGCCCCTAGGCTCCGCCTGGCACAGAGCAGACACTTGATAAATACTTGCTGATCACGGGCTGGATGAGCAGCTTCCCCGTGGAAGCGCGTGGTGAGGAAGTGGGGGATGCACGTGGAGAGTGACATTTCCATCCGCCTGCTGTTATAATCAGAGGCGGCTCCGGCTGAATATTAATCAACATTTTAATTCAGCCCAGGAGCCCCTGGCTTAGCAATCAGGCCGTCAGGATGGAAAATGAGCTCCTGGCACAGTGGCTCCTCACCCCAGCAGGACTCAGTCCTGAGACGTCTGTACAGCATTGAGGCTGCGGGTCCCTGTCACTCTCCAAGTCACCTGCGTCTGGGATTTGCAAAGGTCACCATGCTTTCAGGGGTCTGTTGAAGGCAGGTCTGGCTGTGAGGTCGGGGCGAGGCTGAAGTCCACCTTTCCCTCCCCTCCCTCCTTTCTTCTTCTCCCTCCCCCTCCCTTTTATTCTTCTTCTGTTGGGGTTGCATTCATCCCAGACTGGCCTTACATGTAGCCCAAGAAGGCCAGAATTCCACTTCCTGAGAGCTAGGATTATACAGGTATGCCCCACCATACCCAGATTATATGCGGCTGGGGAGGGACCCCAGGGCTTCCATCCTGCTAGGCAAATGCTCCCCCCACTGAACTGTGCAGATAGGGACCCCTGCGTTTCTTCTCTTTTATGGTGCTGGTGTCAAATTCAGGGCCCTGTGCGTGCTGGGCAAGCATGCAATCTCCATGCCACACTGTAGCCTGGGGCTCTGTGTTCTCAGAAAGACCCCGGGAGATGCTGAGGCCTCTGAGGACCAGAGAGCCAAGGCCTGGGCGGGGACACAAAATGAATCACCAGTGGAAGTCCCATGACTATGCCACCAAGTAGAACACGTTATCCCTGAGGCAGCCTCACACGGATGGGGGAAACAGGCGGGCTGCAGGTGGGCCGGCCACTCGGGACCGTCCTGCTCCAGCCTATCAGGTGCTGAGATCCCAAGAATAAGTTGCCACAATGGCTCTCTTCCATTAAAATACAAATAAATAAATAAATAGATAGATAGATAGATAGTAGGGAGCAGTTATGGCTCACACCTTTAATCCTAGCATTCAAGGGGCAGAGGCAGGCAAATCTCTGAGTTCAAGGCCAGCCTGGTCTACAGAGTGAGTTCAGGACAATCATGGCTACATAGAGAAACCCTGCCTCGAAAAACAAGACAAAACAAAATAAAAAAGTGAAAGTGAGAACCAGGCACCCACAGAAGGATTCTCGGGTTTGAGGTTTGACAGCCAGGAGGTCTCAGGTCTTAGCTCTTCTGGCTGGCCTGCTGTCTCCCATCCTAGGCCTGCCCATCTCCCCATGATTCCCCAGGCCCTGTTGCCCACTGACCTGCAGCACAGGGCTCTCCTCAAAGTTGTAGGCGCTGGGACGGCCCTCCAGGGTGGAGAAGGCAATGTTGCCCCCATTCAAGGGGGAGATGTCGCTGAACTCAGAGGTGCAGAAGGCCACCCTCTCATCCTCACCCGGCCACAGGGAGTGACCCTCAGGACGGCCATAGGTTTTCTGGCAGGAGGCACTGTAGTACTGGTAGGGCTCCCAGGGTCCATTGGTGCGCGTGCGTTTGTAGATGGCAAAGCTCTCGGGCCGACTGGTGTGGAACCTCAGTCTCACGTAGGTGATCTCGTAGGCCTTCCCTGCAGCCAGGCAGATGCAGACCCTCTTATAGAAGGGAATGGGTACACAGCCCTGGAATGAGGGGGTGCGGGGCGGGGAGCAGGAACTCCCTGGAGCTGTGGGCAGGAGTGCCACCATCAATTGCTGACGCAATCAGCGGAACATGAGGAGGGCGGCACCACAGGCTTCCCAGCTACTTGTTCGTCTTTTATCCAGCTCCACTCACCCCTTTGTATGAGAGTCAGAGCCATTATACACTGACCAGCAGTGTAGAATGCTTTTGCTCAACAAGTAAATCAAATACTTAGTTAATTAATGAATTAATTAAAATAAAGACTAGCACTAAGTACCATGAAGGGGGTGTGGTTAGTGAGGCCCCGATAACTGGTGGTATGGATGGAAATGGCACTCTGGGAAGCAAGCTGGTGTTAGGTCAGCGTGCTGAACAGGGTTGATATATAGCACAAGAATCCCAGTCACAGGCTGGTGGCCAAGGGCAACACAAAAGCACCCGTGTGACCCCCAAAGACTCAGATGCGCATGTCCACAGCAGCGCAAGGACGGCTGCGATGCCTGCCAACTGGTGTAATCTACCACTAGGAACTCAATGCGCCACCCAGTCGTGGCCGTGGAGAAGTAGGTGATGCCGAAGCCGCTAGAACAGAAGGCTCTGCTAGCTGACCTCACGCTGAGTGCCCAGAAACAGCCAAGCCGCAGACAGGAAACAGGTTAGCAGTGTTTGCATGTCAGGGTGAAACTGTGGAATAAGTGAAATGATAGCTAAGGGGAGCTGGATTGTGAACCTGTTCGCTTTTCCTTTCAAGTGATGGGAGGCAAAGTCAGCACTTCACCTCAGCTAAGCAAGCTCTGTACCACTGGGCTGCGCCCTTCGCATTCTCATGCACATGCGTACATGCACATGCACACACCACACACATCACACATACACACCACACGCACACACCACACACGCATACCACATACACACACCACATACACACACCACACGCACACACCACACACACCACACGTACAACACAACACACACCACACACACACATCATACACATCACACGTACAACACACTACACACACACCACATACATACTGCACACACACCATACACACACACACACACACACAACTCATACCAGGCAATAGTAAGTGTTGGTTACAACCTAGAGGCCACTCTGTGCATGGTAAATTTTAAGAAATGCCACTGCTGTGGCTAACATGAGCAGGTCACTAGAAAAGCGGAAGCCAGCCTTACCCGACAGCCTGGCAGGCTCAGTGTGACACATCCTAAAAAAGCTGAGGGAGGCATCAAGGAAGACACATGTACATCTGTGTTCACAGCACCCACGGTTGAGGACAGCCAAGCACATGTCACACAGATGGTCCTGCCATGCGAGGGACAGCTGTTCAGCTTGGGAAAGTGGGACAACTTGACCCCTGGGCTAAAGTACAGTCAAGGCCCGAGGGTGTGGTGCTGGACGGAAGGAGTGTGTCAAGTCAGATCAGCACTGCCGACATGCCTGGCATCGCACACACAGAGAGAGTGCCGGGAGGGGCCGGAGGGCAGCTCAGTAGATAGCAGCACCCGCTCGGCAAGCGTGAAGACCCAAGTTCAAATCTCATCACCAGTGTAAACTCAAGCAGGGCTGCAAGTACCTGTAACCCCAGAATGGAGTGGACGGGAGTAGGGGAAGGCAAAGACAGGCAGACCCCAAGCACTTAGTGCCAGTCAGCCTAACAGCAAGCTTTCGGTTCAGTGAGGACTCTGTCGAAAGGCAACGACAAGGAAAATGATAAAGGAAGACACTTGTTGACCTGCCCTGACTTCCATATGTACACATGCACACACATACACCACACACCATACATACCACATACGCGCACTACACACATATACACACACACACCCTCACATATACATACCACACACACCACATACACACACACCACACACACACAGCACACACACCACCCACCAAACACACACACCACACACACATACACTTCCACACCCCCCACATGCACCACACACACACACACACACACACACTCACACCACACACACATGCAGGTAGTACAGGACCTGGTATTCGGCTCTCACAGAGTACTAGAGTTCCCAGCACTGGGCTGCTCACAACTGCCCGTAACTTTAGCACCAAGGGACCCGACACCTCTCTGGCCTCCTCGGCACCTTTGCTCCTGTGTACATGCCCACACACAGACATATGTACTCATATACATAATTAAACAGTAAAACAAATATTTTTTTTAAAAAAATATACATTTTATAAGGGGTTGCAGGGACTGGAGGAGGGCAGCTTACTCTGTTTCTTAAGTTGAAAGCCCTCGGTACAGCTTCAGAGCAGGGGGAATGTGTTTGTGACCCCAAACTGCACACACTTAAAAGTGGATCCACTCCTAAGCTATGTGTATTTCCCCACAACAAAAGGAAAATTTAGTGAATATACTGTCCCTTTGGGAAGCAGTTTGGTGACAGGGATGAGGAGCAGCAGGAATATTCCCAGCAACTGACAAAAAAGGCCTTCGTGGGTGGGGGGTCGTGGCCTTAAAAAAGCACAGACCAATCATCAAGGCGTTGACTTGGGAAAACTGAGGATCTGAAGAAATGGCTAAAGGGACCTCCAGGACAGTGGTTCTCAACGTGACCAAAGCCAGTGATCGACAGCAGAGTGGAAGACACCAGGAAAGTTAGAGTCAAAATGGTAAAGAAGAAAAGACCTAAGGCACTGTGCGGGGTCATAAAGGAGACCCTGACGGATAGCGCCAGGGCCTGAGTTAGAATCCTTAGCGTAAAGAACTGGGTGCTGGGATGCATGCCTGTAGCCAGAAGTCAGGGTGGACACAGGATAACCCTGGGGCTCATTGGCCAGTCAGCCAACTTGAATCCTTGAGCCTTGACTCCTGTCTCAAGAAGCAAAGTAGACAGCCACTGAGGAACAACACCCCAAGTCGGCCTCGTGTGCACACACACAGAAACCACACACAGAAATTATTAAAAAAAAATTAAAAGACTAGGTTCCAGTCAGATGCGGTGGTGTATGCTTGTAACCTCAGCACCTGGGAGGTGGAGGCAGGAGAGTCGTGAGTTCAAAGCCATCCTTGGCTATACAGGGAGTCCAAGGCCAGCTGGGCTGCCTGGGACTGTCTCGGAAAAACCAAACAAAAGGCACAGGCCCCAAAGACAGCCGTCTAATTGGCGAGCATGTTTGTCCTCGGAACTCAGCGCAACTGTTCCTCCTTCAGTTTCCCTCTGTTTTCCCCAATTTTCTTTCCTGAAGCTTGTTCTAATTTAAAATTGGAGAGAACCCAGCTTTACGAAACTTTTTAAAAAGCAACCGCCTTGCCAGGTTCCGTTTTAAGATGTTTTCTAAATTTCCGTGGCAGCACAGTTGGCATCGGGCTTCTGAGCCCTTCCTAGGAGGGTGGGCAGGGGCCTAGGCAAGGTCAGGTGGTGCCTGGCTGGCTCTGCAACTGGGACCCCAACCCGGATGTGCATCCACCAGGGTGGACACAGGTACTGCAAACCCGGTAAACAAAGAACAGTCAAACGCCTTCCAGGAGGGGGCCAGAAGACACTTCAAAGGTGGCTGCCAGCGAGGCTGCCTCAGAAAAAGAGGGTCATTGGCATTGCATGCGAGCAAGCGTGGCGTCTGTGCTGGAGAGCATCGTGGCTCCTTCCTTGCCAAGCCAGGAGGTGAGAGGTGCTGAGGCAACATCAGAGGGCCCAGCGGGATGGTTTGTTGGAGAGTTAATTAGAAGAGCAACTCCAGCGTGCTCTGTGAGGAAAGCAGCCTGAAAGGCTGGGAAAGGAAATGGCCCCAATATACGGTTGACAGGCATTCAACCCACGGCCACCCAGGCTCCTGTGGGCTCCGGGGGGCCAGAGTCATTCAAGGGTGATGGTTTTGCACCTTAGCTCTAGGCCACCCAGTGTCCTGTCCCCCTACCTCAAATGTTGTTTTCTTGGCCAAACGGTGGTGGTGGCGCACGCCTTTAATCCCAGCACTCTGGAGGCAGAGGCAGGCAGATCTCTGTGAGTTCGAGACCAGCCTGGTCTGCAAGAGCTAGTTCCAGGAAAGGCTCCAAAGCAACAGAGAAACCCTGTCTCAAAAAACAAAAACAACAACAACAAAAATATGTTGTTCTCTCCAACTCCTTCACTTCTGTAGGCAGAGACCACTTATTGGTTTCCTGGAAACCCAGGCCCAAAATAATCACACAGAAACTGTATTAATTAAAACATTGCTTGGCCTATTAGCTTAGGCTTCTTATTAACTAACCCTTACATCTTAATTTAACCCATTTCTATTACATCCTGAGCTAGTGTGGGACCATTTCATTACAATCAACAACCTCCCATGCTTCCTGGCTCAACTGAGCACCTACTATGTGCCTCCCGAGCACACCTGCCTACTGTCTGCCGCTCCAGTCCCACTGTGGTATGTACTGAACTAATGAGAAGCCTAGGCTCAGAGAGAAGGGCCATCTCCACACAGAAAACAGATCTCTCGTGGTCCTCGGGCCCTCAGAAAGGTTATACAGAGCCAGCTACTGTTCTCCCTGGGTGCCCAGGAGACAGGGTTTCCAGAAAAGGGATAAAGATGCTCATGGGGATGCAGAGATTTGCCTCCCAGGACTTGGCACCTGAAGTAGCAGCTGGGAGGGCCCCTGAGCCATGTGCCAGGTGCTAAGGCACATCTCCCCCACCAGCTGGGGCATTAAGCCTGTCGAGACACGGGACTGCCATAAACCAAGCTGGTCTGCATCCGGTACTGACCTGGTGGGTAGGCCAGGCTTATTTTAAGAAAATGGAAGCAAAGCAAACTTTAATTACAGCCATCTGGGAATTCAGGGGAGGGAGTGGGGTGGCGCCAGAGGGGGCAGCAAGATTTGAGCTGGAACACATGGGCAGGCCAGGCTGATACCTACCACTGGGAGTAACTTCTAGGGGGAGAGCAATCCCAGGCCTGAGCCCCAGGTCCTGACATCCACTGTCAAGTACTTCATTTGTCAAGCCAGCTTTTGGCAGCCCTGGGCAATTGTTCCCCTTGAGGAACTGGGGTCCCTCTGAGATCATAATTCACAGTCCACAGATTGAACCAGGCCTGTCACCATACCGGCCCTCCCACCTCTGCACCACACCTAACACATGTCGGGATTGACAAGTCTGTTGTCTAGCTTGGAGAGGAAACAGGTTTTCTCTAATAGGTGATTGCATAAGGCTTTGTGTCAAGAAACATTCTGAAGTCCGGTCCCAGCTGTGATCGCTGGCGTCTACAGAATACAAGTTTACAAGAAGGGAGATGGACATCCAAACCACAGCCGGACATAAATAAACATAGGCAATAAACAGAGGAAGGGCAGAGGGACTGGTGGAGAGAAGGGCTAATGAGGAACCCAGAGGGACTGAATACTTTGGGAAACAGTAAGTCTTGGGGCTGAAGAGGGTGTTGACTTGAAAATACTTGCCTAAGTACATGGGGAGTGGCGGGTGTTGCTTTTCTTTAAAAAAGTATATAAAACAAAGCATATGCTCCTAGCCATTTCTGAGTGTGCAGTCTACAGTTTCTGAGTGTGCAGTCCATGGTTTCTGAGTGTACAGTTCACAGTTTCTTAGTGTGCAGTCCACAGTTTCTGAATGTGCAGCCCACGGTTTCTGAGTATGCAGTCCATGGTTTCTGAGTGTTCAGTCCATGGTTTCTTAGTGTGCAGTGTACGGTTTCTGAGTGTGCAGTTCATGGTTTCTGAGTGTGCAGTCCACAGTATTAAGTGGTTTTATGCAGCTATTCAGTCACCAACACTGTCCACTTAAACACTTGCTTTCCTTTCTTTCCCCAACCCCTCAGAGCCCTGTTCTACTTTCTGCCTCTATGAATCTGACAGCTCCAGGAACCTTCTAGAAGTAGAATCATGACATATGTGTCGCATGTGACTAGCACATAGCCTCAGCGTTCACTCCTGTTGTAGCACACATTTCTCTGCTTCATTTTTGGGCTGTGTAACCCTGCACTGTGGAGATGGTCCTCACGCAGCTGAGCTGCGCTAAGCCTGACTGTTGGGAGGGAGCGCTGCAGAGGCCTTTGCTCCTGGGCCTGTGCATGAGGTCCAGGGAAGCTATTTAAATGACTCAGTTGAAGGCTCAAGTGGGGAGCTGGACCAAGATGAGTGCTACCTTTGGGAGAGGGAGGGTCATCTCAGAGGGTGATCATGATTCTAGTCTGTGAAGTCAGGCCATTAGGTGGGGTAGGGGCTGGCTGGCCTCAGAAGGGCCCGGGGCCAGGCAGGGAAGAGGCTGTGTTTTGGAAGACTTCAGCAATGCCTCTAGAAGGGCCGATCTTCACGCAACATTTCTCCACTAGCACCCTCCCCTGCTCCGGCAGAGAACACAGGGCACTGGAGATTCACCGATCAAATGCCTGACTCCTCAGTGCTGTGCCTCAGTTTCCCTGTCTGCAAAACGAGCATAACAATTCGAGGGCGAAGCAATCGGATGTCTGCGAGGCTCTTGAGCAGCAGGCTCACGAGTGAACTTCAGCCACTGTTGGGTCATCCTGGGTGATGACTAACACTGACCAGGGGACCTGGCAGGGGGCCTGGCGCTGGGTGTGGGGTTAAAACAAGGGTGCTCCTCCTCTCTGTGGCAGCTCAGAGCTGAGGATGGTGGCAAACAGGGCCAAGGCAGGAAGGCAGGTGATCGCAGGCCCGGCGGGAAGTTCCTGAAGGAGGGCACCCTAAGCTGAGTGGACAGACAGGCTCTCTGCCACATCTCCAGGGCTTGGGATCTGGCATCTAGTGGGTGTCCACTGGCTAATGAGTTAGTCTGGGTTACCAGAAGTTGAAAAGATGTGATGGTGTTTACAGCAAGGTCCACAGGAAGGAAGAGCAGAGCCGTGGCCTTTCTGTGGCCCCGAGAGAGCCATGGTCATCGTCAGAACAGAAAAGGTGGAAAGGGATCCTGGGAGACCGGGAAACCATTTACTCCTCCCCCCTTGTAGGATATTCCACCTTTGCAGCTCCTGGATCGTTGTGGGAGGGCCTGAGGAGTGGGGGCAAGGCCAGCTGGGCCCAGGGCCACTTCTGTGGGTGGAGGGAGGCCATCCAAGACCACTGCCTTGATTCTTGACCTGCCTGGGGCCTAGCATTCCAGTCAAATCCCCTGAGGAGGTGGATTGAGGACTCTGTCCCCAGGCTCTGGTCCTAGCCAAGGCAAACATACCACCCACTCCGTAGGAGGCAAAACTGAGCCGAAACTCAGGAGACTCTGGAGTCTTGGGGCTTCTGGGGGGTCCCTGCACCCATTCTGAGCCAGACCTTTTCACTGTGATTGCTTAATCTCCTTGCTCTTCTCCCCTCCTCTAGGGCCATCTAGGCTTGGAGAGCCCAGATCTGTGGACCTGCGACAGTCTGCTCCCTCAGATCTGGAGTATTCTGGCTTCTCTCAACCCTTAGCACCTTCGGGTCTTGAAAGGCTGGTGCTGAGCCCCCTGCCCCAACTGAGGCTTCTATGCCTCATATGTGTTCTCAGAGCTCTGATTCTTCCCACGGTGTCTTATGGCTGATCCGCAGTCATGGGTATAGCTGTATTCTTACGGCCAAGAGCCAAGGGAAGTGCTGGGCAGGTGGGGATCAGTGGCCTATTAGACTACTTCCCCCTCCATCTGGAGGGCTTGGGACCCAGCTGCATCTTTCTATGGGTCCTGGGAGGAGTCGTGACAATCCAAGACAAGAGGACACCAAGAGCCGCTACTCCGGTTTCTTTTGGGATGGAGGTAAGAAAGCTCAGGGCCAGCCTGCCCTCCCACTCTGTCTTAGGGCAAACAGCAGAGCTCGGAGTGGAGCTACTCTTTGCCCTGTATGACCCTGAACAACTGACCTTATCCTCAGAGCCTCAGTTTCCCCATATGTGAAAAATAAATTCCTCCCGGCTGAAGGGCTGGCCAGAGTGTCCTTGGTGCAGGCATAATCCCTGCTTGGTCCTTGAACAGTCTGTCACCCCATGTCCCTGTATTTCCTCCTCTCCCCACCCACCCCTCACCCCAGCCCTGCTGTCTTCTCCAGGCCTCAGGGAAGCAGCCAACCTCACCATCCCCACTGCGGCCTTTCATCCCGGGCAGGAAGTCCCGGCTCAGCAGCAACTGCGGGATAGGATCTGGACCAGATGTCAGGAGCTACGGGGAGCTGGGAACGCTGTGACCTCCATCCCTAGCTGACCTCCGCCTCCTCTTCTCCCACTCCTCATCCTCACCCCCTCCAGGAGACCCTGACCAGAGCTGCCTTCTGCTTGCCCCTCCCAGGGGCCTTGATGAAAGGGAAGGAGACCTATCAGACAGAGGCAGCAGACTTGTGGGGTGTCACCAGCCCACCTCAGCCAATGGCCAGGGGACTTTTGATTCCTGGATATCTTGAGTCCATGAATTAGCTGCAGCAAAATTGAGACACCCAGCCTCCAACTGGGCCATCACAATCAGGCCTTGGGTCCAGGTGTCTTGTGGGACAGGGTGAGCTCTTATTCCCTGATACAGAGCCCACCCACGGGCCTCAGCCCCCACCAGGGCTTCCTGCTCATCATGAGGGCTCCAACCTGAACACCTGTCACTGCAGTACTGGCCTCAGAGGCAGCAACTTTTTTTTTTTTTTTTGAGATAGGGAAAAGCTAGCCTCCTCCTTAATTCTTCTGCCTCTACCTCCTGAGTGCCATCAGTATCATTCAGTGCTGGGGATCAAACCCAGGGCCTGTACATGCTAGGCAAACACGCCACCAACTGAGTCACTACCCCAGCCCCCTCTTGTCCCTGCAGTACAGGCAGGGAAACTGAGGTGCAACACGGAGTCCCAGCTTCCCAGTAGTGGCTATGCTTTGCCTGAGTACAAAGTCCCATTGCATGGTTGCTACCCTGTCCCGCTTTTGGAGCCAGCATGCAGTGTGACACTGTCATTCATTCATTCTTTTGTTCCTTCATTCATTCATGGTACAAACTCTTGGTGCTGTCCAGTAGGACGGGAGGAATGCTGTCCTAGAGGAGGACCCACCAGATGTACGTGCCTTGTACCATGTGTGAGCACATGGCATCTTTTCTTGCTTCCACAGCCCAGGATCTGCTGGCTGAAGCATTTAAAGGTTGCAGGAGCATTTATCAGGCATAGCACAAGCACCGCTGTGAACAGGGCTGCCCCTTAAGGCAAACGCAGGATTTCCCACCCTGTCCCCCGCCCCCATGACTGAGGCCTGAGCCCTCTCCTTGGCATCTGGATTTCATGGGCACATGTGACAGCCTTTGTTAGGGAACACTGTGTCTCCTTCACAGTCCCCCACCCTGCCCCAGATTCCTCTCATGGCCTTGGGGTCTTGCCAGCCTCATCAGCCAACTCCCCTAACTTCCTGCTTCCTGTCTGGGCAGACCCCACCTCATCCAAGTTTCACCAGAGAAATGATGTCGTCACCCCTTGGAAACGGGTTTGGGGTACAAGAGTAATGTGCCTGCCTGCGCTGCTGAAGGGGTTAAATATCCTTCCCACCGCTCTTTTCCGAGGACGAAGCCGTTTCTTAGCCCTTGCCAGGGCTTTGCCATCCATGTCTAGGGAGGACCAGCTTAGTCATGAGAGGTCCAGCACATGCCAAGTTTATATTCTGACCTCCATGGCACAGGAATGTTTGTGTCCTGACTGTCACTTAGCAGCTGTGTGTCTGTGCACAAGACACTTAACCTCTCTGAGCTTCCAGATTTTCATGGGGACACAGTTCAGCTCCAGGTGTTTTGGAATTCAGGGCTTCTCTGAGATATTATTCTGAGGATGCCTATAGCTAAGGAATGGAGCGTTTTCTTAATGGGCTTCATTCTGGGGCTGTCAGCTGTACTCAAATGAGATTTCAGCAGCAAAATGTGTGAATATTGGCTCTTACTGGAATACACAAAGTCTATAAAGCCTCAGGTCAGGTTTAGTGCCAAAGTCAGTTAAGAAAATACCAAATCCAAGTTATCAAAACTTTGGAAGATTTGCACCGTGTCCAGGACATAGCAAGGAACCCAAGGACATTGGGCTCCTCTGAGCTTGGAGTGGTCAGAGAATATTCCAGCTTCAGGGTGGAAGTGGGGCCTGGGTTCCCACCTTCAGGGGCCTAACGCTACCACACCTTGGCTCAGGCTGGGTGGGGCAAATCATGGGGAAGGCAGAGGGGCACGCCAAATGCCCCAGGTGGCTATCCAGTGGCAGGAAGAAACCGTTTGTCCTGTCCAGGGTGTGATGGCAGCTGCCCCAGAGTGCTCACAACGTTGGAGGTTCACTGGGTCTTTGAAGCTGAACAGATTCGGAGTCCCTGCCTGGACCAGGTTATCCATGGAGGTGTCACCTCCCTCCACTTCCCTAACCGTTCTTTCTGGGAATCGTTGCTGCACCAGTTCCACAGCTCTGCCAAAGCCAAGGGAGGCTTTCTCCTGCCCTTAGGGGCGCCCCTTGGGCTGATCTTCTGCGTCCCGCCCAGGCTGCACAACCCCTCTCCTCTGCCTGGGCCTCCATGGAATGGAGACAAGGTGACAGGTGACACATGCTTACCTAGGCGCAGGGTAAGGTTAACCGAGGTGGGGTACTGCACCCCGAAGGCCATGGATGGGCTCTGCCACCAGGTGCTGTCATCGGGGCTGTGGAAGTCCGTGAGGTAGGAGGCGTCGTGGCGGAGCTGGGGGTCGGCATCGTCGCATCGCTGGCACTGTGGTCCCGCGCCTGGCACCCCCACGTGCGGGCAGAAGTTCTCTGGGGGCCGTCCGCACGTGTGCGAGGCCTCGACCCGTCGGCCGAAAGCCGCATTTTCGAACTCAGGCAGACAGCGCTGTGCTCGCCCCGCGTCGTCGTAGCAAGAGCCCATGCCCGCACCCGCCGCGCAATACTCCTCTAGCATCACCAGCATCACCAGGGACACCGGCGCCACCGACGCCACCGCTGCCAGGCGGGACAGGACCCCAGACACAGCCATGGCCCGCGCCCGGCTCCGGGCTGTGCCGCGGTCCACTCTGCGCTGCATTCAGCGCTCGGCCCTTCTGCGCTCCACTGGCCCAGTAGCCCTCCCTTGCAGGCGGGACCCGACGGCATCTGAGGGCGGGACCCACGCAGGCGACACCCCACCGTCCGACCTCAGTCCCTTCGTGCTCACCCCCACCTGCTGGACGTGCCCGGGAGTGCCTGCTTGTTTTGGCTGGGCTGCGGACCAGTATTGTAAGCCTGGCCCGCGGTTCTCTCTGCGATATGGGTTTGGCAAAGACACCGCTTCTTTCTGCCAATGGGACCTTTCTATGGAAGCCTTGCACGTGTGAACACTTGTGAGCTGAAGGGCAAGGCAAGCACAGGTCTTCACCTGGCAGAATGACCTCTGGGAGTTTCCCTCCAAACCTGTCCACATTTCTACTTCAAAAGTGACCGCTGCACCTGGCTTCTCTTCTCCCAAAGTTGATATATTTATTTATCCAACTGGGACTTTTCAAGGGGGCTCCCTCTCATCAGCAGAGGACTCTCCTTCTCTCCACCAAGCGTATGTCCTTCCCAAAGCTGCTAAGGATCCTTGTAGACAGTGAAACAAAATGACCCTATGATAGGGCCACCCCCCTGAGCTGGACACTGTCAGATGCACCAGGCCTAGGGGTGGAGAGACCCAGCAAGCCTCCAGCCCTGCATGGAATGTGAGTGAGGGTCGGGGATAGGGGAGTGGTTCCCTTGGGGTCAGGCACGGCTGTGAACCTGTGGCGAGGACCTTGTGCTGCCTGCCTCTGGGGCTTCCTTCCTCGCTCGGATGGATATAGGGTTCACAGGGGTTCCTTGCATGAACAGCTGGTGGAACGGAAAGGCCAAGCTGGTTCACGAGCATGTAGAGTTGGTACATAATTACAGGATGAAGACAGACCAGATCTGCCCCTCTGAGTAACACTCGGGTGGCCTGTGTGGGCTGGATCCAGAGGAAGGGGTGATCTGGAGGCAGTGCTGTGGAAATGGCAGACTGGGGAGGCCAGTGCCCTTTGCCCCTGGCTGCAGAGCAGAGCCAACTCCCCCACCACACCCCTAGTAACTCTCAGTCAGGGACTCGACTTGGGTGAGATTCTTAGTTACTCTCTCAGTTCAACCCTATGGAGCTTTTGCTGATTTGCTTGAGAGACTGAGTAGGCGAGGGATCCACGTTGCATGACACAGAAGCCATTAGCCACTTGGCATTCGGGTCCTTTCTGTACCACCCATGTGGCTGTGGCAGAGCCCACAGCCTCTGCCCCACTAAGACTGCCCCCAAATCTCTACCCAGCTGCCTTTGCAGCCAGCATCCCTGGGGCTGTCTTCTGCCCTTCTGACGAATGTTCTGGTACACAGGAGGTCCCAGAGAAGGGCAGGTTTGCATTATCTGTTTCAGCTCTACAGCCTGTGTTGAGGCCCCTATGTGGTAGCCATAGCACTGTTATGACGGCAGCTTCCCTGGGAGCAATGTTCTATGTGGCAGCCCCTCAGGTCCCTCCAACCTTTCCCTGAGCACATAAATAAGGCTCCACCAGAAAAACCTAAACATTGGAGCAATATGTGCAGCTCAGAGCCCAGATCATTGACAATGATCCCTACAGTGAAGCCAAGATCCTACTCTACACACAAGTCGCTAAGAGAGAGCTCCGTGACCCTGGAAGGCTGGCCAGACTGGGCTAGGGCAAGCACCGCCCTCTGTCCACCTTCACTGTGCGGGCCTTGGGGACACCAGGGTAAGGCACATTTGACTCTTGCCTCTTGAAAGCACCCAGCCTGCAGTCCCTGTATAGGACAAAGACAAGTTCATGGCATGGTGTGGGACTGATACCATAGCACCTGCTTCAACCTCGTCCCATCACCAGGACCTGCTCTCCATCCCAGCAGGCTGGGCTGCTTGTTAGCGGTACCTCCCCCCCCTGCCCCGCCCCACCCCTGACGGAATGAGCAGAGAAAGACCATCAGAGAGGATGTCTGTACCCACAGCATCCAGGACGTGTTTGAGGAATGCACAAACTTCCAGGCTGGTTTGGGAGCCTGGGGTAGAGGTCGTGGCCCCTTTCAGGGCCAACTGGATGATCACCAACTGGGCTAGCATCCCTGCCTTGGCTGGTGACCTCAGTGGTCACCAAAGAGTCCCTACTTTCCTTTCTCCCGAGTCCCCAACCTGTACAGTGTCAACCACCAGGTGGCGACATTGGCTGTAATACAGGGCCAGGCCTCTCGGGCCCCCTAGAGGCCTAAAACATGGTAGCCCAGGGTTGCATAGCTGTGTGGAGTTGACCAGGAGTCAGCCAATCAGACCTGAGAAGAGAATGAAATCCAGGGAAGGTTGCCTGCCTCATTCGCCCCCACAACTGTCCCTTGCCTCCGAGGGCCCACGTGGCAGCTATGTACAGCCTGGGACCGTCCTGAAACTGGGCAAACAACTCCAGAGGGCCTCAGAGACAGGAGTGATTCCCAGGAACACACAGCAGGATGGGGCAGAGCCAGGGCTTTAACCGCCTGTGGGCCTTCAGCCATCTTTCACCCCACTATCCAGGGCAGACACTCGCTCCCACACTCACACAAATTTTGGGGAGTTTTGTCCAGGCAGAGGCGGATGGGTGGGTGCCATGTTTCAGACTCAGTGGGGATGATGCTGGGTAGGTGAGGTGTACTCGACGCTTCCATTTCTCCCTCCTGTGAGGGCTTTGTGGCTGCCACCCAACTCCCAGAGTCTTGGGATCCCTGTAAAATCCCTGAGGTCTGGGTCTGCCTGTACCAAGAGGGAACTGGGGCCTTCAGTAGGGAAGTGGCAAGTCAGGACAGTAAGCGACCAAGTTCCTCCCTTCCATATGATTGGCTCTTCTTAGGAGAGGGTTTGGGATGGGCACAGTCCACTGTGCCTCCAATGCACAGGGGATCTGTGCACCCTAGAAGTCTCAGGACTCTCAAGATATGGGTGACAATGGTAACAGCTGGAAAGGGCTAAGCAGGACAGATAGGGACTGCCCGTGTGCAGTGCTGGACCATGAGAGGGCATGGCCACATGTCTATCAAGGATCCTGGTCTGCTAACATTTCAGTGTGTTCAGGATTCACTCACAGGTTCACCCCCGTGCCAACCCCATGGTCACTTCTTGGGGGGTCTATCCTGTGCCAACCCACACGTTCAACCCTTGGGGAGTGGGGGTCCACCCTGTGCCAACCCCCACACTCACCCTTTGGTGTAGGGGAGTGGGGGTCCACCCTGTGCCAACCCCACACTCCCCCCTTGGTGTGGGTGGGTGGGAAGTCTATTCTGTGCCAACCCCACATATTCACTCCTGTGGCAGGGGATCTCCCCTGTGCCATTCTGTAAAGATGAGGTTTGGAAGGGGCTGCAGGGCAGCTCAGTAGCAGAGCGCATGCCTAACATACACAAGGCCCAGGGTCCCCAAGAGGAGCTTCTGGGATGGGCCAGTGTCTGACCCCATACCAAGTGTCACCCTAAACCTGCAGATACTTCAGGACACACGGCCTATCTCCCTCTAGCCTGGGACTGTGAGGCCCAGTCTCTAAGCCCTGTGTGACAGCCCCTGCATTCTGTTGAAGAATGAAAATCCCAACCCCCATCCCAAGACCACGTGCCCCTGCAAGGGCCGTGCAGGCACCAGTTTCTGGATTCACTGTCACATGGCTTGCTAACTTTGAATCCTGTCTGTCCTCCAGGAGAGTTTTGTCTGGTCTCTCTCTGGGAGCAGCAACCTGGGCGGGAAAGGGACTGTGTGGACAGGGCTTCCGTGCCTTAAAGAGCAGGGGTGGGAAGGGACAATGAGTGGGGGTGTAGGGAACAAGGGAGGCGAGGCTGGGCTGGTGAAGGGACGGACTGAGACAGGAAGGACTCTGGCCTAGGCAAGGGCAGCCACAGGGAGCCATGTGCAGTTCTGAAGTGACAGCAGGCCTATAGTGTCCCAAAGGAAGCTGGGGAAGGCTGGAGGTGCTGGCGGGTGGGCGGGTTCATCCCCACCTGTGGGGGGGCGCTTAGGTGCCCAGCGCCCAGTGCTGTCCCGGCTCCCCCCCCCCAAGCCCACCCACCAAGGGTTAAAACCTTCCAGGCAAGGAGGAGGGAGCGAAGCCTCCTCCGTTGTTCTGATTTGCTTAATGAACGTTAATTAAGGAGACAGAAGATAGCTGACTCCTCCCGGACCGAGATGAAAGACTCGTTAATTAAATCTGGGGAGATGCCGGGGCTGCTGATCCCTCCTGACAGCTCGGTGCAGCGCAGCCTGTTGGGGCTCAGAGTCCAGCACCCCAGAGGGGGAAAGTGCTCCTCAGCCCAGCCCAGGGTCCTGTCCTGTATGCCTGGGAGGAACCCAGGACTCGGGTCTGACACACTGAGATCTCTTGGGCAGAGTCACGCCTCAGTTTCCCTACCTGCACAATGAATGCATCCATCCATGTGCCTGCACCTCAATTTCCCGTGTTTAGCGGGGGGCCATTGCTCTACATGCAGCTCCAAGTGCATGGGGAAAGAAGTAGGGTCTGCTGTGGGCATGGATGTGGGGACCCTGATGGGTGCCCAGGCTGTGGTCTTTCTGCTTTGCTCTGAGTGTGCCCATCCACCCACTCATTCGCTCCTCCAGGGCTGCCTGTTCTGTGCCCACCCAAGCACCTGAGCCACAGGGGAGCAGGGTGCATGGGCTGTCGGGGACATCACCAACTTCCCTGGAAAATCAGGGATCCAGGACACAAGCAGAAAAGTTCAATGCTTCTGTGTCTGCTGGGGAGCCTGGAGGAGCTCCAGGGGGAGGCACAAGAGCAGGGCAATCGGGAAGGCTTCCTGGAGGAGGTGGCAGTCTGGCAGAGTCCTGTCACACAGGACCCGGGAACATGGAGTGGCAGGGGTCAGACAGATTGGAGTGGACAGGGGCCTTCAGCTGTCAACTCTGGGTGCATCTTATCTCAGGGAGGTAACACCGTTAGACAGGCAGAGGGACAGGGTTGTCCTGGGGGCATGTCACCACTCAGCCCAGCACTGTCTTAGCTCCTTAGCTGCTCTCAGCCATGCTAGACCCCCACCCCCAAGGCGGGATGAGTCAGCTATGGGCCCAGAGAGATGAGGAAAGTACTCCTGGAGGTGCAGAGGCTGGAGCAGGATGTAGGGGACCAAGGGATCAGTGATGTTAGAGCTGTCCTTGCACTGGGGGACCTGGAGAATAACACAGTAATTTAACAAGGAGTTATGTGTCAGTTCCTTTGGTGAGGATAAAGAAGAGGTGTCTGAGCCGGGCGGTGGTGGCACACACCTTTAATCTCAGCACTCGGGAGGCAGAGGCAGGTGGATCTCTGTGAGTTCAAGGCCAGCCTGGTCTACAGGGCTAGTTCCAGGACAGGCTTCAAAACTACTGAGAAGCCGGGCGATGGTGGCGCACGCCTTTAATCCCAGCACTCGGGAGGCAGAGGCAGGTGGATCTCTGTGAGTTCAAGGCCAGCCTGGTCTACAAGAGCTAGTTCCAGGACAGGCACCAAAGCTACAGAGAAACCCTGTCTCGAAAAAGGAACAAGAAGAAGAAGAGGAGGAGGAGGAGGAGGAGGAGGAGGTGGAGGTGTCTGGCCTGTCTGGAGAGGCAAAGGAGGGCTTCCTGGAGGAGGCAAGGTCTCCACTGAGACCTGGAGAAGGTGGGAGGATGGGGAAGAACATCCAGGCAAAGGGAACAGCATGTGAGAGGCTCAGAGGGAAGAGAAGAACAACGGGGAGTTTGCCAAGAGGCGGGTGGGGCATGAAGGGGAAGGTGGGCACTATGTTGGTGCCCAAAGGAAGGCAAGGAGCATGGGACTGAGGGCCTGCCTTCCCAAAGGCTGTGTGGAAGGCCCACATCAACGGTGTGGGTGGGCTTGTATGATCCCCGACCTACCCTCCCACCCCGGCTGGGATAGAATCACAGGTGTGGGATGGGGACCTAGAGGAGAGTGGTGGCCTAGCAGAGGCAGGTGGGGCCAAGGGAGCCGTGTGGCCCACGCATGTAGTAGGGGGAGTGTCTGTGGCAGGAAGGGACGTGGGGGTGGGTCCCCAACAGCTGCCCGGTGAGGCTGTGGCCCTGGCACTGAAGTGCCCGTTAGGACCAAGGAACATTGCCTGGAGAAGACAGCTCCTATTTTAAAGTGTAAATACCAGAGACCGTTTGAGAGCAGTGTCTAGAAGCCGCTCTGTGTTTCCTTGGGCAAGACTGTCTCCCTCTCTGGGCCCCAGAACTCCTAGCTATAAGCTGAAGGACAGCCTCTGAGGCTGTATTAGGACAGCTTGGCCTTTCTAGGCCTCTTCTGGGATCCAGGCTGCCCTTTTACCCTGAGGCATCCCCGCCTGGGACCTGGATGTTCTCACTTTCTCTGGCACCCAGTGGCTCTCCTTGGGGCTGGTGCTCTTCTAGAAAATGCTATGGGTTTGACCTGATGGGACGAAGGACACATGAAGGAGTGAGCAGGAGACAGGAGGGGTGGCGGAGCAGGCCTGGAGAAAGGGTGGCTCGCACCTCCCACTGAGGGTTCCCCCCAGAGGCCCTGGGCCCTTCAGAGGGGAAGTGAAGGCCAAGGGCAGGGAAGGAGTTGGCAAGCCCTTGACGGAAGTGATACAGTACCTCCTCTGCTTTCACGTGCCTTTATTTTGAAAACGTGAACTTTACAAATGTCAGAGGAAGGCGAGTTCCCCGTCTGGGACTGCTCTGGGAACCGCTTAGCATTTGCATGGCTTTGCTAATGGGGCTCTTCGGGGTGGTGGGAAATTTATGTCCTCCCTGCTGGGGCCCCTGCTGAAAGCTAAGGCCAGGGGACAGGAGAAAATAACAGTGCGGAGGCCAGATCTGAGTTCCTCCTCAGGCGGTGAGCAGAGAGAGAGGGTGGGCAGCCGGAGAGGTAGGTAGGCAGGGGCGGTGACGTTAGAGGTCCCTCCCCCTGCCCCTCCTGGTCATGGGATTCCCCCTCGGGATGCTGTCGGGGAGCACTTTAATCCCATGAGGCTCAGAGAGGCCAAGTAACTCACATAGAAAGCCAGGCAGGAAGCGAGGCTGCCTCCAGCCCCTCCAGGACTCCTAATCTCATCCTTCCTGCTGCTGCGACCCTTTAATACCATTCCCTATGTTGTGGCGACCCCAACCATAAAATTTTTATTGCTGCTTCATAACTCTAATTGTGCTACTGTTATGAATCGTAATGTAAATGATATAATGGACATGTGATATGTGGCTCTGTTGCTTCCCAAAGGGTGGAGACCCACCTTGGCCCAGCATCCTCGGGTCTGTATTGGGAGCTGCTGCTGGGCCTTGGGGCACGGTGAGCACACAGCACCCAAAGCCACCCCTGTCCTCGTGGTGGGGTCTCAGCTGAGGTTGCTGCCTTTCTAGATTGCCCCCTTGTTAGCAACCCACTTTTCCCAGGTGACTTGTCTTAAAGGAGAGTTAAGGACTGTGGGACTTTCCAGTGGACCTGGAGGCAGAGACGGGGTTGGGGACACATGGTAAGTGGGATCTGTGTTTGTGTGGATGTCTTGTGCCTGTGTATGCAGGTATGATGTGTTTGAAGGTGGTGTCCATGACGTGTGCATGCACATGTATTTGGAAGAACACTTAAGTGGGTGCGGTATGGCATGGTATGTATGTATGTACATGTATGTACGTACAGACACATGATATGTGTGTATGTACATGTTTGTGTGTGCTGTGGAAGGGTGTGATGTGTGTATGCACATAGTATGTAACATGGGTGGTATGTACATGTATGTACATGCGGTATGGCATGTAGGTGTACATGCTTGTGATGTGTCAGTGTGTATCTGGTGTGTGAACATGTGCAGGAGGCTTTGGGGTACATGACACACATGTGCTGTGCATGTGTCCCAGCACCAAAGTCACCCCAGGGCTCCTGCTTGGTCTTATTACACTCTAGGGCCCTATCTTCAGTAGGGACAGTCCTGGGGTCAGCTATTGGAGCTTTTTGTCACCACCAAAAGGGAATCATTGACAGTAGGACACTGCTGGTTCCCATGGCCATTAGTGTTTTGCCTTGTGAGTGCCTGTGTGTTGTGCCTCGCATGCCTGGGCTCTTCTCATCTCCAAAGAGAACCCAAGGGGCTAGCACCCCTTCTCGGAGGACGTGAGCCTGGTCATCCCTGGAGCACAGCCTCCTGTCAGGCTGCCTGGCATGCATCCAGGAGGGCCTGACAGGTGACAAATGTCAAACGCCCGAGGTGCTCTCTGCCCACGCGGGAGTGGGGACACCCTCTCCTTAGCCCCGAATGGAGATAGGCAGAGGAGGACAGGCAGGGCAGGCTGCCAACTGAGGCCCCTAAATAACCAACTGACCGGCCCTTCTGCAGCTCATCCCAGCCGGGGGACAGGCTCCGGCTTCATAACGCGTGATCGATGGGCCTAATATGGGACTGGAGACGCCGGGCTGGCAGCCCTGGCCTGGCCTGCCGGCTGCCGTTCGCCCAGATATTTATTTATTTATGGGTTCTCCTCGGTGGCAAAAATCCAAAAACAATAAAAGAAATTGAATTGCATATCAGATAGGACATCAGAGGGAGATACGGCCATAAATTGCACCGTATTTATTCCATAAATATCAGCGCCTCGCGAGTAGCCAGCTCCTGTTACGAAGTTATAATCAGAATCTGGTCCCCCTTGACGCTCACTGCCAGCCCCCTCCCCATAGGACAAACAGGCCGGATCCCCAAAATACATAAAAATTTGCTCAGACCACCTGCCCCCTTTGAGGCAGGCATCTGTCTGCCTCCCACCCCCACCAAGAGAAAGGACAGGAAGTGGCTGTTGTAACAGGGCTGCCTAGGTCCGAATGCACAAAGCTTGGTGTTGGTAGAGAGTATCTCCAGGGACTCCATCGCCTAGTGGCCATTCACAGTGCTACAGACCCAGAGATGAAACACGACGTTCTCAGAACCACTCTGTATGGGACCTTGGGTTCCCTGCCATTGCTATAACAATATGCCATAACAGAAATGACAACCTTATAACAAAGAAAGGTTTGCTTTGGCTCCCACCTTTGCAGCCCCGGCCAGCCTTGTAGCTTTTGGCCTGTGATAGGCAGCACACCATGGCAAGGGTGGGGGGTGGTATAGCATAACCTGTCCGTGTGGCCGGGAACTTACTCAATAGGCAGAAGATTCAGGTGAAGGGAATCGCATAACCTGGGCTCTTGTATCGGCTGACTTGTTTCCCTCATGAATATGCATGAGTCGCACCTGTGCCATTGATAATTGCTGTGCAGTAGTCCACCGTGGGAAGGTACTTTCACCTACTGTCCTGGGTGGACACCGGACCATTCCAGATCTGAGGCTATCATGAAGAAAGCAGCTATGAACCTTTAAGTGAGACCTTTTGTGAATATCATTGGTCATCGATGCCTTGTTCTTCAAAGTGACTGTGACATTTCATCCCCTACAGTAACTCGGGAGAATTCAAGGCGTCCCACTGACTTCAGCAGTCAGCAGTGCTTGGCTGTGCACGGGGTATCTACGGCTGTGCTCTGCAATTTCACCACTAATCCCGACTGTTCAGGCTGCTTCCCCTGCCCCTGGGACAGTCCCCTGCACTCTGCCCTGCTCCATCAGACCTCTAGAGGGACCTTGCTATCCCCTCCACCCCCTAACCCCCACACCCCCACCCCTGTGACTGAGGACTGGACTCTGGCCTGCCTACAATGCCTGCCTGATTCTCTTCTCCCCTTAACCATCTGCTTGCTGTCTCCTTCCCTGTCCCAACCTGACTCAGCCTGCCTTTCCTCCCGACCCACCTCTTCAGCCTCTCTGGTCTCTGCGTGATGTCAGTTTGCTGGTAGTTACAGTGACATCTGGGGCCACAGGAGAGAGGAGGCTATGAGCAGGCCAGGTTCACCCCACTACGCTCTCCTCCCACAACAGACTGCCTCCCCACAGACTCAGGGTGACAGGGTCTGCCAATTGCCAGAGGCTCAATCAACAGTGAGATGAACCCGGCAGAACGTGAAACCAGACATTCTCTAGAGAACAGCTGTGGGCGTTCCGCTCACACACAGCTGTGCAACCCCGTCGGCTGCTTCCCGTGGTGGCCATCTTGCCAAGACTTTGTCTCCTCTTGTATGATCGTAGTTCTCTCTTTGTTTAATGCCTTGGGAGAGTGACCCCAGAACCTCACACACACTAGGCCAGCATTCTACCACTGAGCTACAGCCAGCCCTCATTTTTTTTTTCCTTTTTGAGACAGGGCCTCATTCTGAGGCTCAGATTGGCTTCCAGGCTGGCTATATTTATTTATTTTTAATGATTTCTTTTTTAAATGTGCATTGGTGTTTTGCCTGCATGTATGTCTATGTAAGGATGAGGATGTTGGATCCCCTGGAACAGAAGTTACGGAAAGTTGCCATGTAGATGCTAGGAATTGAACCCCGGTCCTCTGGAAGAGCAGTCAGTGCTCTTAAATGAGCCATCTCTCCAGCTCTGTAGAATGGCTTTAGGTTTATGGAGATCATGCTGCCTGTGCCTCCTGAGTGCTGGGATTGTAGGTGGGCATCTCTAGCATGAACCACTCTGAGCCTCCCCTCCCTTCCAACCCTGGAAGTTGTAAGTCTGGAAGTCTTCCTACCACGTTACAGGTGACATCAAAATTGCCATCAGGGCTGGGGAAATACGCTGGTTCACAAAGTGCCTGTCACAAAAGCACAAGAACCTGCCTTTGATTCCTAGAACCCACATATAAACAAAAACCAGGATCCAGCCCTGGGGAGACAGACAGGAGGGACGCCCTGGCCAGTCAGCCCAACTAAATCAGGAGCTCCAGGCCAGGGAGACTCCTTGGGTTTAAAATTGTTTCACTATATTTATTCATAGGTGTGGCTATGCAAATTTATGGGGGTGGCCATGCAAATACACAGTTTACCTCTGCTGGTCAGAGAACAACTTGTAGAAGTTCTCTTCTTCTACCAAGTGGATCCCGGGCAGCAAAAGCAGGATTTCAGGGTTGTTGGCAAGTGCCTCTACCTGATGAACTCTCTTATGGACAGAGAGACTGTGTCTCAAGAAACCAGGGGCAGGGGCTGGCTGGGGAGATGGCTGCTCTTCGGATGATCTGGGCTCAATTCCCAGCACCCATAAGGCAGCTCACAGCTATCTGTAACTCCAGTTCTAGGGGATCGGTGTCCTTTTCTGGCCTCTACAGACACACACAGGTGGTACACACACCCCCACACACAACCCCCTCCCCCCCACACACACGCACACGCACAGAGAGAAAGAGAGAGAGAGAGAGAGAGAAATACACACAGAGAGAAGCACTGTAACAAAAAGTAAATCCTTAAAAAAGAAAAGAAAAAGCTGGGCAGTGGTGGTGCACACCTTTAATTCCAGCACTTGGCAGATCTCTGTGAGTTCAAGGCCAGCCTGGTCTACAGAGCTAGTTCCAGGACAGGCTTCAAAACTACTGAGAAGCCGGGCGATGGTGGCGCACGCCTTTAATCCCAGCACTCGGGAGGCAGAGGCAGGCGGATCTCTGTGAGTTCGAGACCTGC
>NC_022011.1:45104711-45110597 GCF_000317375.1 Microtus ochrogaster
AAAAAAAAAAAAAAAAAAAAAAAAAAAAAAAAAAAAAAAAAAAAACTACCGAGAAACCCTGTCTTGAAAAACAGTAGTAAAAAAGAAAAGAAACAAGGAAGACAGTGCTTGGAAAGGGGCATGGATGGTGATCTCGGCCTCCGCATGTGCCCACACCCACATACGTGTGTGCCTGTACCTTGCGCCACATACACACACCCCACACACTAAAGTGAAATGAGCTACCCGTGAGAACAGGTTGGCTGACAGGGTTCCCACCCACGCTGAGCGCCCACTGCCTCCCATGTGACCACCCTGGGCCTGAGAAGGTGACAGTGGAGGACACTGATTCTCCACTCAGTGCTGGGGACTCTGCCTTGGGACGGAGTTGGGACAATCCAGGGTGACCTGACTCTGCCATCCCACACTTCCAGCCTGTCTCCCTTCTGCCCACAGGAATCCTCCTTCTCTCTCGCTTCTAACTGGAGGAGGGGAAGAAGACCCAATTTATTTGGCAACAAATAAAGAGCCGGCCGATTAAGAGTGGGGGGGACCAGTTTAAAGGAGGAAAGATGCGTCAGTTAATGCCATCTCCTGCGTCTTTATATTCTGAAGCGGATCATTCTGGACGCGGGCAGAAGGCCTGATTTAATATCCTCATGGAAAATACTGCACCTGATCCAATTACCACGGGAATTTTGATACAGTCAGCAGTCAAGATGAAAGATTCGGAGACGCGCACCACAGGAGTAAACACACAGACCGAATTACCCGCGCTCCTCCGGGACGACTTAGGAGGCTCGGGTCGTGGCGAGGGCACCTCGGGCCAGGCCCTGGGGGCTCTGAGGAGGCCAGTTGCACAGCCCTGGCGGGCATCCTTGAGGTTACACTTTTCTGTCCCATGCAGCCTGCCACGTGGGAACTTCTGAGACACTGCACCGGTGTGGTGTGGTTCAGCCTGGCCCTCTCACCCTTCCCTACTCCTAAATGGTACCTCATCTCCCTCTCGTGCCATGGCTGAACAGGTTCCACCCTCATTGTCTGGGTCCCCATGGTGACCCTGCTGTCTCACCCTGCTGTTCTCCAGGAAGCCAGTGTCCTTCGACTACTTAAAGCCTTCCAGGGACCCTAGTTGTTCGGAGAACATCCAGTTGGAATGCACCTGAGGCTTTGCCCATCTGGTACCACCCCATGCCCATCCCCACTGGCCTTCCTCTAGAATAGTGATTCTCAGCCTGTGGTTTGTAACCGTCACAGGTTAAATAACCCTTTCATAGGGGTCACTTAAGACCGTCATAAAACACAGATATTTACATTATACTTCACAACAGTAGCAAAATTACAGTTATGAAGTAGCAAAAAACATAATGTTATGGTTGGGGGTCACCTCAGCATGAGGAACTGTACTTAAGGGTCACAGCATTAGGAGGGTTGAGAACCACTACTCTAGGGCCTCCTGTTTCTGCTTGCTGTGGTTGTGTCTCCAGTGGGTCCACCCATGTCCCTCGTGGCCACCAGGAGCCCAGGTTACAGGGTAACAGGCTCCTTTGCAGCTCAGTTCCTACCCAACCCTGACCATGCCTTCCTGCCTTCAGACTAGGCCAGCCTCCCTCCTGCTTGCCTCTGCTCTTTGCCACAAAACATCCTCCACCCATGTCCCATGAGGTCTGTGTCCCCCAGTGGGCTTGGACCACAGAGAGGTCAGCGAGGCTAGCAGCTGCTTGTCCCTGGCCAGGATGACCCTGCAGACTCTGTGATCCCAGCCTCCCTGAGTTTCAGTTAACTAGTCTGTAGAATGGGATAATCAGGTCAGTAGGCAGAGGTGAGGGAGGATGACTTTGTGAGGGCTGGAGCATGACCCATGCATAGGCTGCTTGGCCAAGCAGCGCCCGTCAGATCAGCAGCTGGCGGGTCTGCAGGACAGGACTCCTCAGCTGTGACAGGTGTCAGTGGGGAGAGAGTTGGCACCTTCCAGGTTCAACATGACTGTGCCTGTAGCAAACACCAGGAAGGCTTTGAGCTCATCACCCCCACCACCGCCATCCCTCTACCCCATACCCCCACATCCCACTCCACCATGCCCATCCCCTATCCCACCCCAACTCCCCAACTCCAATCCCACTTTCAGTACTTTGGATGCTTCCTGAACATTGTTTGGGCTCCAGAAATCTCCCCATTCCCTACTGTGGTAGGTTAAACAAAACCTATGACGGTCCTGGATGGGAGATCAGAGTTCCCCCACTTCTGCTTTGAGACACCCAGCCATTGCCTACAGTTCTGAGGGACCAGATATGATATAAACAGAAAAGATACAACTTCTATTCTGCTTTGGATTTTTAAACGGTTTTGTTTTTGTTTTATTTGTGAGTGGTTCTTTTTCTTTTTTGTTTTGTTTTGTTTTGAGATAGACTTCACAGCTCAGGCTGGCTCAAATTCTTTATGTAGCTGAGGATGACCTGGAACTATTTTTTTTTGTAAGACTTTATTATTTTAGGTAGGAAGTGGCTAAGCAATAGAATGTCTACCTAGCATGCATAAGGGTCTGGGTTTGATCCCTGGCATCACAATAAAAAAATTAAATGAGGAGTATATTCTGGGTGCTTAAAGTAACAGCAATATTTAAATTCCTTAGGCTGGAGGAATATATCAACCATTAAATCACTTCCCTAGATGCATGTGTTGGTAGAGGCTGCTCATTTGTTTCCTGGCTGCCCTGATCCAAAACAACCACACAGAAACTGTAGTAATTAAAACACTGCTTGGCCAATTAGCTCATGCATATCTCTAGCTAACTCTTACATCTTCAAACTTTTTTTTTTTCTTGATTTTCGAGACAGGGTGTCTCTGTGGCTTTGGAGCCTGTCCTGAACTAGCTCTGTAGACCAGGCTGGTCTCGAACTCACAGAGATCTGCCTGCCTCTGCCTCCCGAGTGCTGGGATTAAAGGTGTGTGCCACCACCGCCCGGCTATACTTGGTTTTCTAAGTCTTCAGTGCCCATGAGAGACCAGCCTTACTGCAACCTGAGTTCATCTCTTGCACTTCAGTTCCTGCTTTAGCGAATGTGAACCTTGGCGCTGCTGGTGCTTTTTCAAAGACTGCAACTCACAATTCCATGTTACAGCAGGGCCAGGCTTCCAGGGAGAGCCAGAGGCTGAGCTTCTGCCTTGAGCAGGATTCTCTACAACCCCATAGTGCCGAAGCCACCACGGCGTGCACACTTGGCACAAAACCCTTGCAGGAGTTGCTGGGTTCACTGAACACGTTTCTGTGAACTCTAAGGCTTCTTGGGGCAAGTGGTGCTAGCTTAGAACTAAAATGACTTTACCATTCCAGGCGACTGGAGGGGTTACCTTCTCAGCTGATTAATAGTCTCGTGGGCTAGAGTCGCCTGGCTGGACATGCCCTCCTTTTAACCCACCACCTCCAAGAGTGGCCCGGTTTTCAGGCCACCCAGCCTCTGGTTTGTCCCTCTGCTCTCTCCAGCCTGAGTGCTTGCCCAGGGCCCCTGACTTGATTGGGTTGGGCTAATCTATTTACAGCTTCATTCTGCGCCGATTGCTCCGTATCCTCCGAGTTGGTGCAGAGACTGTGGAGGACATTTAATGACAATGATTGGATTCTGTGGCTCTCCTAGGGTTTTGTGACAGCGCTGAGGTCACCCCTAAGTAAAGGGAAGCATTATTACCCAGGAAGAGGCACGATGGGGGACAAAATGTGTGCTCCCAAGACCATAGGGCCATAGGGATGCCCTGCGCTGCTGTGGACAGCTCTAGGCACAGCATCTGGCTGGAGCCAGCAGCGCACATACCCAGGAAGAGAAGGCTGGCTGCAGAAAACCTTGGACTTTGGGAGCACACAAGTCTATGGAACTCTCTTGCCACCTGGCCTCACCTGCCTACTGCTATGGGCAAGTGGCACATTTTCCCGAGCCTCACCTAGGAGTTGGAACAGCCTTGAACCATGGCTTAATCTAGTCTTCTAGACAGCAGGTGTGAGCTCTGAGCAGGTGAGAGCTCTGAGCAGGTGTGAGTGCTGAGCAGGTGTGAGCTCTGAGCAGGTGAGAGCTCTGAGCAGGTGTGAGTGCTGAGCAGGTATGGTTGTGGAATAGCAATTCTGAGCAGCAGGTGTGAGTGCTGAACAGTTGTGAGTGCTGATCAGGTGTGAATGCAGAGCAGCAGGTGTGAGTGCTCAGCAGCAGGTGAGTGCTGCTTTGGTTCATATGCTGAGCAGGTGTTTGTCCTGAGTGGCAGCTGTGTATTGAGTGGCAGATGTAAGAGCTGAGCAGGTTTGATCACTGAGTAGGCCAGATCCCACGTTGCTCTGCATTCACACAGGCGGGCTCATGCTATTTCCTCTGTACTCTGCCCTTGGATGCTGCAGCTGAGGGAGAGTGGTCCCTGTGATCACAGTGGCACTGCCATGCACTGTGTACTGTGCTTTATTAACCTCCCAGGAGTGACCATCCATACACTTCTTACTGCATCTCACAAGACCGCGGAGGCAGTAAGCAGCATGTCTACCAGTCCAGAGGCTCTGACAGATGAAAGCCCCTGCCAGACTCCGTGCAGGACAGCTGAGATCTGGGGCAGGTGGGTGTGACTCACGGGCCCCTTCCCGGAAGATGGAAGATAAGGTGGCAGAGAGCAGGACCAGGCAAGGATCAAAGCACAGACTGCGAGCGAGGCACAGCCCTGAGGTGGGGACTCCAGCCTGGCCCAAGGTGAGGGTGAGGCTGTATGGGGGCTGAGCAGGTGGGGCTGGGGTCTCCCAACTGGCTGTCCTCTCCAGCCAGCAGCGGGCAGGAAGGTTGTCCTGGTAACTTATGGGAGGCTCTTGCTGGGTTATCCCCCTGTGATGCAAGGTCCAGGGACCCAGTCAGGAGCAGAGTGTGGGGTTTTAGCCTCTGGGCCTGAAGCTGGAGGAACCAGGTTTGAACACAGACGGGGTCGCCACCCCTGAATCCGACTTCTCCCAGGACCAGAGTTCAGGGAGGGCGAGACTCCTGAGAACCTGGAGCTCAGGGTCCAGTGCGGGCAGTCACTCCAGCTCCTTCCCACCTGGGTGGTTACGGATGTGCTGGGCATTCCTTGGCTCTGAGAATACTCGGAGGGATGTATCCACCCTTTGGAATATTGGCATGCAGAATGATCAAATCCAGCCTGACCTTCAGGATGACGGTTCCCCTGAAGAGGACTGGACGATCTGGAACAAACTGGTTTCTTTCGTCTCTTACCCCTTCGTTTTATAAACAAAGTCCCAAACAGACTTGGGAAATTTTCTCTCTGGGCTAAGGAGGATCTAGGGGCTTCTGAGCCTCCTCAGGAAGCTGTAGAAGCTTCTAGAAGGTTCTAGAGCACAGGCCTTTTGTCTTTGGTCATTCTTGTGTCCCTACTCTTCAGGACCTAACAGGGACCTCATGGGAACAGCATTTGAGGTGCATGGGCACAGGGAGGTGTCACTTCCCACAGTGCCAAGTCTCTGAGCCTGCACAGCATCGGGTTCCACCTCTGAAATGGGTGCAAGTCAGGGGAGGACAAAAGGAGGGAAGGGGGGACATAGCCACATCTGTGGGGACCTCCTCTGAGGTCAGTTCCCATGGCCACTAGTGCCTCAGATACAAATAGTGCTTCTACACACATGGGGGCCTGTCAAAGCAACACAGCAAGAGCCTAGAACATTCCTTATTTGAATAAAGAAGGGTGTGAATAAGGAAGGGTGTGAATAGAGAAGGGTATGAGCAAGGAAGGGTATGAATAAAGTAGGGTGTAAATAAAGTAGGTTATGAATAAAATAGGGTGTGAATAAAGTAGGGTGTGAATAAAGTAGGGTGTGTGAGTAAAGTAGGGTGTGAATAAAGTAGGGTGTGGATAAAGTAGAGTGTGAATAAAGTAGAGTGTGAATAAAGT
>NC_022011.1:45110702-45119539 GCF_000317375.1 Microtus ochrogaster
AAAGAAGGGTGTGAATAAAGTAGGGTGTGAATAAAGTAGGGTGTGAATAAAGTAGGGTGTGTGAGTAAAGAAGGGTGTGAATAAAGTAGGGTGTGTGAGTAAAGAAGGATGTGAATAAAGTAGGGTGTGAATAAAGTAGGGTGTGAATAAAGAAGGGTGTGAATAAAGAAGGGTATGAATAAAGAAGGGTGTGTGAGTAAAGAAGGGTGTGAATAAAGGGCTTTATGACCCTTCTCCTCCTTTGCTTTTGCTGTTTGTTCCTTTGTTTTAAGACAGCCTCTCACTATTGTAACCCGGGCTGGCCTGGAGCTAGAGATCTTCCTGCCTCTGCCTCCCAAGTATGCTCTTAGGATAAAAGCAGACAGATGGGGACCAGCCCAGTACTTGTTAGAGATGGGGAGACGCCCCCTCCCAGGAGCACTTCCCTCTCTTCTCTTCCCTTGGTCCTTCTTTCTAGAGCCTTAAATTCACAGTCCACATGTGTGAATTATCTACTACAGTGTCTGGCTCTAGTAAATTATTAATACATTTTAAAAAATGAGCTGTCGCTGGCTCCTCTGTTGCTTGCTCTTCTTTGGGACTTTACTGCGTGTTCCGGACACTGCTGGAGCACAGGCCTCCTCCCTCCTCTGAAACCCCACAGGTGTCCTCGCCGAGGCTGCACCTGAGAACAGACTGGGGAGCCCCTGCCCCGCACCCCCAGGCCTGTAGTCACCCCTCCATGACAGACGCTGGCTGCTCCAGGCCCCAGAGGGGGTTTCCTACAACAGGGGCCATTAGCGACTGAGCTCTCCAGTCCCATTTTATCCTGTGAGCTCATGTTGCAGACTTTACCTCCCTGAGGTCTGGTGGCTGCCATCCTGCTCGGCAGTGTCCAATGCTGGCGACACACCAGCATTACTTGAGAAGACAGAAAAGTCCAGGTTTCCCGACTCCTCACCACGGGCCTGGATCCCAGGAGCCTGTGTGCAAAAAGCGGTAGTTTGCACTTTATAGCGAGCCACACTCTTTCCTTCTTAGCACCACGACAAACATACAGAGAGTCACCATTTTAGCCATTTTGGGCTACAGGACGTATTGACATTTAGCGCACTCAGCCTTGTGTAACCGCCATCTCAATCCAGATCCAGAATTTTCTCAGCACCCCACACTGGGACTAATGGAATAGTGGGTGCCCCTCCCCCATACCCAGTGCCTGGAAACTTCTGGCTTCTCCCCATGGCATGGTGACTTCTGGACCTCTCCTGTGGAAGGAATTGTGGCCCACAGCCTTTCCAGTCTGGCTTCTTCCGCTCAGCATGATTTTGAGGCTAGTTCCTGGTTTAGTACATGTGACAGTTGGTTTTAATTGTCAGACTGACACAGTCTAGGATAGCAGTTCTCAACCTGTGGGTCACAACCCCTTTGGGGTGGCATATCAGGTATCCTGCATGCAGGATAGATATTTACACTACAATTCATAACAGTAGAATGATGGAGGAAGGTCATTGGTTGATTAAATAAAGAAGCTGCTTGACCTGATAGGTTAGAACATAGGTGGGAGGAGCAGACGCTGGGAGGAAGAAGAAGTGAGCTCAGAGACTCGACAGCTCTGCTCCCAGGCAGACGCCTCAGAGAGACAAGATGCTCTACTCTTGCGGGCAGAGGTGAGAGCTCTGCTCTCTGAGGCACACGCGATGAAGCTCCGACCCAGGATGGACGTAGGCTAGAATCTTCCCGGTAAGCGCACCTTGGGGTGCTACACACAGATGATTAGAAATGGGCTAGTCCAGGTGCGAGAGTTAGCCTAGAAGAGCTAGAAGAGAATGGGCCAAGCAGTGATTAAAAGAATACAGTGTCCGTGTAATTATTTCGGGTAAAGCTAGCCTTGCGGGCAGCGGGGTGCTGGGGACGGAGCCCCGCCGCTCCTATTTCAACAGTAGAAAATTACAGTTATGAAGCAGCAATGAAATAATTGGATGGTTGCGCCATGGCATGAGGAACTGTATTAAAGGGTCGCAGAGTTAGGAAGGGTGAGAACCCCTGCTCTAGAATCAGCTGGGAGGGAATTTCCATGAGCAGTTGTCAGGTGTGGGTGGGTGTGTTGGGGTTCTCTAATGAGACAAGATCCTGCCTGGACGTACCATTCCATCCCCTGGTTCGGGGCCCAGCACAGGTGTGAACGATTCCTTCTCAGCTCTTGGCTGTGGGTGTGGCCAGCTACCTTGTGAGGAGTGGGTGAAATCCTGAGGGAATGAGTTGACATGAGCTTGGCATGTCAGTGGCCCCGGTGCCTCAGACCCATGGGAACAGCAGAGACCCCTGGTCTCTTGATGGTGTCTGTAGAAAATATTGACCACAGCTTCCTCTGTGTGAATGCTTGTAGTCAGAGATGACTGTCCTATGAAGATTAGTAACACCTGCCTACTTGTTTAGTTGTATATGAAGAAACCCGTCTCAGTCCAGATGCAAGAAATAAACACACCGAGTTTCCAAGCTGTTGGTACCTCTCCATCAGAGCATGTGGCCCAGCGAGCTCATGGCCCCCTTGATCCCAGCTTTTCTGTACCTGTTCCTTCATTCCCCATCTCTCAGTTAGGTCAGCCCCTAAGCTGTGTGGGTTGCAGTACAACCTTAAGACCTACCATTCTGACATCCCCTGGATGATCGACTGGAACCTGGAATTCTGAGCTAAAGCCAACCCTTTCTCCCCTAAGTTACCCTTCGCACCATCGGAGCATGTGTTAACACTTCCTCTTATGGCTAAAGAGTATTCCATTGTACGGTGTGTCCAGGTCACCTTTCTCCCGACTCATCTGGAAGGACGGTATCTCCACTGCCTGGCTATCAGGAAGAATGCTGCCTTGGACATGGGTGTGCATGTTTGTGTGCCTCAGACATGGGTGTACATGTTTGTGTGTGTTTTGTGTGCCTTAGACATGGGTGTGCATGCATGTTCATGCGTTTTTTGTGCATCTTGGACATGGTTGTGCATGTTCATGTGTGTTTTGTGTACCTCGGACATGGGTGTGCATGCATGTTCATGTGTGTTTTGTGTGCCTCGGACATGGGTGTGCATATTTTTTGTGTGTTTTGTGTGCCTCGGACATGGGTGTGTATATTTTTGTGTGTTTTGTGTGCCTTGGACATGGGTGTGCATGTTTGTATTTTGTGTGCCTTGGACATGGATGTGCATGTTCGTGTGTATTTTGTGTGCCTTGGACATCGGCATGCATGTTTTTGTGTGCACATCACCCTACTCCCTTCATGCATGCACCTGAGTGTGGATGAGCTGGTGGTGACTCTGACTCGGCTTAATGTTTTGCCACCCTGCTCTCCACACACAATGGTATACTATTTGCACTGCCAGCCACTTTGAGGGCTCCTGTCTCCATCCACAACAACACTGTGGAGTTTCCTTCAGCTCTGCTCTTTGGGACATTAGCTGCACAGGTGTGAGCGCCTCTCACGGCAGTTCTGCTGGCATTCCTAAGCACCAGAATGCTTAGTGGCTTTACTTCTATGTCCCCATCTGTCTCATTTCCTCCGGTCATGCGGGTCATGCCGGGAGGTGAGGCTCCCACAGAACTGTCATCCTTCCTGTCCCTGTCAGGGGAAGCCAGAGGTGCTCAGGCTATGAGCTTTTCTGAGATTGCACACCAGGCCCAGTACCGCCACACTGCAGAGAGGTCCCCACCTCTGCAGGCACAGTACAGCCCCAAGAGCAGGCAAACCAGGACTCTCAGGGCCATATACTGCTCAGCCTGCTATCCTTTAGCCTTGTGTTAAGAATGTTGTTTGGATTTTTAAAGACTCGCAAAAGAAAGAAATTAAAGACAATTGTGGAAAATCTGAGGTGCTTGCTGTTTCTCTGTGGAGTTTAGGGTTCTTGCTAGCGGGGTGACTAAGAACAGAGCCTACCAGCCTGGAGGCTGGGACACAGTAAGGCTGGAGCAGTGTGTCCCAGCTCTGCCCTGCCCAAAGCCTGGTCATTGGCTGAAGATCACACAGCCCAGGCTCCCCTCTGCCTTGCCTCTGCCTGGATCCCCAATATGTTCTCTTCTGCTCATCCTCCCCCCCCCACCCCAGGAGGAGGTAAAGAATGTGACACCTCAAAGTGGGCATTAAATTTTAATGGGGGCCGATGCATATTTAATAGGACTTAACAAAGCGTCCTTAAAGACATCCCAGACAGCCGCTGGGGGCTAGGGGCAGGCTGCCACAAAGGCCAGCCTGCCCACCATATAGCCTGTGCCCCCTCATCTGTCTATGGTGGCATCCTGGGACGACTTGGCATTCCAAACTCCTGCCAGAGCCCAGCGCAGGCCCTGAGTCTCTGAGGGAGCTGTCCTTTCATTATTAATATTATGGGGCTCTCTGATGAGCCCCCGAGCCAGGCAGGCCACTCTCATCCCTGAAACTGCAGGCTCAGGGTCGCCCCTTCTCCCTTGGATTTCATCTAACACCAGGGACCACTGCTGGAGGTAGAGGATCTACTGGAGACACCTGGGTGGGAGAAGAGGCATGGGCAGCTCCCCCAGGAGGCTCTGTGATGAGGAAGTCCCTCTCCATGCCTGGCCCATTCTTAGAGCCCTGGAGTCTCGGATTGTACCAGGTACTACTGAATCCTAGTGGCCCAGGCTGACGGCTCCACGGCTCCAAGACATTTCATTTATTCATCCCTGCCCCTTCCGGTCTACTCTCAGATTTGCCATAGGTATTTCTGGGGGTCTTCAATGGGGAACCCACCTGCCCTTAGCGGTAGCCCCCAGTGGAGGAAGCCCCTTCTACCCTGGGTACGTGGAGTCCTCAAAGGCCCACACCAGCACCCCACAGACACCATGGCACAGCTCTGAGTCTGCACCTGCAGCCCATCTGGGCTGGGTCCACACCTGGATGACGTGCTGCCTTATTGGCTCTCCCCTGTGGGCCTCTTCAGGGTCTTCCCTGGCTCAGCCTGTCCATTCTGGAGCTTCAGATTGACTCCAACCCTAGCTTCCCTCAAGGGGAAATGGCCCGTGTCAAAATGCTCACGCTGAGCCGGGTGGTGGTGGCGCACGCCTTTAATCCCAGCACTCGGGAGGCAGAGGCAGGCGGATCTCTGTGAGTTCGAGATCAGCCTGGTCTATACAGCTAGTTCCAGGACAGGCTCCAAAACCACAGAGAAACCCTGTCTCGAAAAACCAAAAAAAAAAAAAAAAAAAAAAAAATGTTCACGCTGAATACCTGCTCATAACCATTCTTCCTAGCCGCTTCTCTGACGCCCAAGGCTGAATCGTGCCTGCTCTGGCCTAGGGACTCTGTGTCCTACACACACTGGGGTCCAGGGACTATCGCTTGTCCTGACACCATTGCAGTGAGTTCACAAGTCCCTGGCTTTCTCTGGAGGAAACCCCTCTCGCTCTCACCCAGGTGTAGACCCTTTCTAGTCCCCCAGAACTCCCCATACCATGAGAGGCTTGGGGTCACACAGGGATTCCACTCTGTGCTCGTCAAGGCTTGAACCCTAGTCCCTAGACCCCAAAGCAGTACGAGGTGACCTCAAGTCTTCCAGAGTTCACCCTTAGAACAGTTAATACACATTTTCTTTCGTGTGTATATATGTGTGTGTGTGTGTGTGTGTGTGTGTGTGCATACGCTTACAGAGGTCAGAGGACAGCTTCGGGTATCACCAACCTTTTATTTTACTTATTTATTATTACTTCAAGGCAGGGTTTCTCTGTGTAAAAAGCAGTTGTGAAAATTTTTTGTTGTTGTTTTTTTGAGACAGGGTTTCCCTATGTAGCCCAGAGGCTGTCCTGGAACTCACTCTGTAGATCAGGCTGGCCTTGGACTCAGAGATCCACCTGTCTCAGCCTCCCAAGTGCTGGGATTAAAGGCGTGCACCACCATCAACCAGTTTCAACCTTTCATTTTTTAAGAGGTGACTCTCTTGCTGGCCTGGAACTCACCAGCAGGCTAGTCTGACTGTCCAGTAAAGCCCAGGGATCCGCCTCTCTCTTCCTTCCCCATTGGGTTCTGAAAGTCAGTTTACGGGCTGAACTATGTCCCCAGTCCCGGTACAGGCCTTCTCCCTCTTGTCAGCTGCTTCAGCTGGCGTCTGGACCCTGGCTCAGCGGCCATAGCCATACAGTCACTGGCTGGGCTGGCACAGGGCCCAGATCTACTTAGAATCTTATGATAGCCTGCTACTAATCGGTGAGATGATTCCATGCCATGGGCAGACCTGGGGTGTTGGGGCCAGAGATGTAGGTCAGGGCTTGCCTCACACAACTGAGTCCAATCCCCAACATGAGAGAGACAGAGACAGACAGAGACAGAGACACAGAGAAAGAGACACAGACACACAGAGACACAGAGACAGAGAAAGACAGACACAGAAAGACAGAGAGACAAAGACAGAGACAGAGAAACAGGGAGAGACAGAGACAGAGAGAAAGACAGAGAGAGAGGCAGAGAGAAAGACAGAGACAGAGATTACAGCAAGAAGCATACATCCACCTGTGCCTACAGCCTCTGGCTCTCTGAAGAGATCGCTGTGGGGCTATTGTGTAGCTATTGTATTCTGAGGGAGACTCAGGAAGCTGGGCATGGTAGCCCACACTTTTAATCCTGGCACTCAGGGGAGAAACAGGCAGATCTCTGTGAATTTGTGGCTGGTCTGGTTTCCATAAAGAGTTCCAGGCTAGCCAGGGCTATGGAGTGAATCTCCATCTCAGGATTCAAGTTAAGCAAATGTACAGGACTTAGGAATCTGACGGACTTAAGCAGTTCGGGAAGGGGCCAGTGAGCTAGCCCAGGAGGGAAGGGTGCTTGCTGCCAAGACATTGAGTTTGATCCCTGGATGATCATGATGGAAGGTGAGAACCAATTCCTACAAGATGTAAAAAAATATTTAATCTCATCAAGTTGTAAGTTTTGCAATTCCCCTCTTCAAAGTCATAAAAGCGGTAAGCAGTTGGTGAGGGGGGACCTGTCTGGCGCAGCTGTCTGGCATAGCGAATGGCCACCCATGCTGTGGTCACCCACGCCTGTATTTAAGCCCGGTTAACTCACAGGGTCACCCACACAGGCTGGAGTCACAGGTCTGCCACCTATGTCCTATCTGGGTGAACAAGGGCTTATTCTATCTCCCTAAGAAAGGTCACGACAGTAGCAGGAGCGCTGAGGGCGGACACTGAGGTCATCAGGGCAACGCAGACCCTTTGAGAACGGCAGACCTAGAACAGCTCTGTTGTTGGTGTGTTTGGGTTTTTTTTTTCTGTGTTGTTTTTTTTTTCTCCCAGACGATACCTTGTTTGAGCAGAGCATCACAACTGAAGCCAGGCCAGACATTTATTGGACAGATGGGGACAGGCTCTATAAGACAGGAGGGTTCCTCCGGGGCTCATGCATGCCCTGGGTCAGTGGGCCCCTGCAGTACAAAGGGCAGAGGGTGCTCTGCCAGCTTGGGAGCCACTTGTCGCATCTGGGCCATGGCTCAGAAACAGGTGTCCTGGTAGCTTTGTTGCCTCCCCAGCCACCCCTCCGCGTTTCCACCCCCTCCCAGGCAGCCCACGCCCACGCCCACCCTGCAAGCTGGTGTGCACAAGCCAGCCTCACATGCGCTTCGTGTTTCCAATTCCTCCACCATTTGTTATCTTGCTTTTAAAAAAAAACCATTCTTCCAACCATCCTGGAAGGAAGTTCCAGGGTGGGATCCTAGCTGTTGTCTTTTGGGGTTCCATCTGCATTCTCCCCCTTGGGAAAGATGGGTCAGGACTGCCATGGAGCCTCCTCCCTGGAGGGAAGTCTGTGTACTGGCACGCTGACCACTCCGCCACAGTTCACCCTGGGAGGATATCAGCCACCAGCCCTGGCTCTCAGACTTGCTCCGGAGCCTCTAGGGACAGAGGACGGGCACTGTCCTGTGAGGGGTGTTACAAAGGTCACTGCATAGGTCACTTTGGTCTGGACAGCTTAGAGTCAAATTGTAAGGATTAGATGGAGCAGTCTGAGGAAACTTCCAGAACAAAATAATCAAATCTGCTTTCACCTCGTGTTCACTGTCAGTGTCCCTGAAACCTGTCCTCCTCCAGGACTTCACGGGGAGAGGCGGCCAAGCTCCAGGGCAGGATAGCAGGGCCTTGTCAAACCCCTCTGAGGTTAGGGTTCTGGGAGTGGGGACGGCTGTGGTCTATTTCTCTGGGCTCTTTTGTGAGCCCTCTGCAGTTCATAATTTATGGGGACTATAAGGGACAGAGTGGCACGTGGGAGCAATGAGCAGTAAACCTAGGCCAAAAATAGGCACTTTCTTCCTAATCAGGCCCCACAGGTGGCCCTGAGCCGGCATAGCTCTGGAGCCTGGTAATCAAGGAATTAACGCTCAGTCTGTGAGTGGGCATGTTTCAGCTCTGTGGTACGCACTGTTCAAGGGTGCAGATTAAGCCTGACCCTGGGAAAGGATCTGGTGGTCTCTGCAGAGAGCAGGGCAGGGAGGCCTCTGTGCAGGGTGGGGAGATGTGGTGGAGACAGTGCTGGTGGTGACGGTGGAGGTGAAGGTTACCACTGATGACAGGGAGGGTGGTGGCTGTAATGGCGATGATGGGGTGGGAGTGATGGTAGAGGGGTGATTGTGGTAAAGAAGGTGATTGTAGTGACAATGGTGGTAGTGGTGATGACGAAGATAGTGATCGTGGTGATGGTGGTGGTGATTGTGGTGATGATGATGGTGGTGGTGGTGATGGTGGTGATGGTGATGATTGATGATGGTGGTGATGGTGGTGATGGTGATGATGATGGTGGTGATGGTGGTGATGGTGGTGATTGTGGTGGTGGTGGTGGTGATGATGATGGTGGTGATGGTGGTGATGGTGATG
>NC_022011.1:45120563-45124765 GCF_000317375.1 Microtus ochrogaster
TGGTGATGGTGGTGGTGGTGATGGTGGTGGTGGTGATGGTGGTGGTGGTGGTGGTGGTGATAGTGATGGTGGTGGTGGGTGATGGTGGTGGTGGTGATGATGGTGATGATGATGATGGTGATGATGGTGGTGATGGTGATGGTGGTAATGGAGATGATGGTGATGATGATGATGATGATGACGGTGGTGATGGTGGTGGTGGTAAGAGATTGATGATTGTAGTGGTGATGGTGGTGAGGCGGTGAAGGCAATTTTGGTGATGGTGAATGTCTTAGGTTTCTATTACTGTGATGAACAAAAGCAATTTGGGAGAGAAATGTTTATTTCAACTCATAAGTCCACATCACAATCTATCAGGGCAGGAACCTGGAGGCAGGAGCTGATGCAGAGGCCATGGAGGATAGCTGCTTACTGGCTTGTTCCTCCTGGCTTGTTCAGCCTGCTTTCTTATAGCACCCAGGACCACAAGCCTGGGGGTGGCCCCACCCACAGCAAGTTGGGTTCTTCCCCAACAATTATTAATCAATAAAACGCACCACAGACTTGCCCAGAGACCAATCTGGCAGGGGCATTTCTCAGTTGAGGTTCCCTCTTTCCAATGACTCTAGCTTGTGTCAAGTTGACATAAACTAGCCAGCACAATGAGCTAGGCGTATGATGATGGTAATAATAGCTCTTGTACATGCCAGGCCCAGGCTGTGGAGCCAACTTGCTGTGTTTCATCTTTATGGCTATCCAGGCAGGTTTCCCCTACTGTATTTTTTTTTAATCTTTCTCTACAGATAAATGAGTTGAGACTTTGGGAGACGCTGTCTCTGTCCTTTGCCCAAAGTTCCTCAGAGCAGCAGGGCTGGACCAGCACTCAGGCCTGTTTCAGGGCTGCAGGCGTTGGTCAGCCAGAGGGACCCACCATAGGCCATGTCTCTACTTTGGTGACTGGCATTCCCTCTTGGCCAGCCGCCATCTGAGCCTGGGACTACTCATGAGCCCTTCTGCGGAGTAACTTCATGTCTCTTATCTCTTTGACTTTTGTAAGGAAGCTGATTAACAGATTGGGAAACTGAGGCCAGAGAGAACTCAATAGAGGTCACAGAGTACAGACAAGGAGGCTGCTGACCAAGTGCTCAGAGTGCCTGGCTCCCAGGTTCTGCCCAGCCTCCCGGGAGCCTGGGTGGAGCTGCCTCCTCATGCGGTAGAGAGAGGGGTATCTAAAGCAGGAGGAGTCACTCTCCCGATCATGGCACCAGCATTGGTACTTGGCTCTGTCAGCTTGCCAGGAGGAAGAGGACCCCATGCTCACCCCACTGTCCCTGTGGTGAGGCCTCCAGACTGGGGGACCTAGCTGGGCTGTAGTCCTCAGTGTCCAAGCTGCTGAAGACGATGTGAAAAACGAAACAGATGCCTCTCTGAACGCTCCTGGTGTTCTCTCTGAAGGCAGGAGCTCCCCAAATGCTTGTTCTTCCTCTCTCTGCCTCCTGGCTGCTGTCTCCAGCTCCCCCAACCTGCAGGTGACAGTGTCCAAGACAGGCACCTCCCAGCCAAACTCAACAGCCAGTGGCCTGCAGTTTCCCCTTAACTTCCAGATCCCTCTCACTCACTGCCTGTGACACAGATTTCACCCTCCCCAGGGAGCCACACTCCTGGCCAATCTATCCACCCCTGTGCCAGGGCCCTGGTCAGCCTGACAGGCCCCGCCTACCTCTCATCGTCTGCTGAGAAGCCATGGCCTTTGCCAGCTCCCAGAGGCCTCCTGTGGAGGAAATGAGGACCAGCTGTGCTGGAGAAAGGTGACCTATGTCACCTCCTGGGCTCAGCAGAGCAGCCGGGAAGGAGCCAGGTCTCTTGGGGCTCCTTCCTGTTTACCCCAGGAAACAGGAAGGCTTGGAGGAAAGTCAGGTCCCCAGGCAATGAGCAGGCGCAGAGACCCAGCTCTGGCCCTTGAAGACCATCCTTGGCCTCTCCCAGATGACCTTCTATGTCATTGGCCCCAGGGTCTCCTGGAGAAGGAGCCACAGAGGGGCTCTGGGCATGCTGAGGGCCCCTGCGGGCCTCAGTTTCCTATCTGGACGTCAAGAAGGCTAAGCTGACTGGCTGTTAGCAGCTCTTCCTGTTTTGACATTGCAGGATTCTAGAACAGCCCCCACCCTCCTGCACCACCATGGCCCCATCTCCATCACTAAGGGAAAGGAAAAAGGAAAAAACCCCACCACCCACCCCATCTAATCCTTTGCCGGCTTATACCACGCAGCTCAGCTCTCTCTCAGCTCCTCTGGGGGATGATGGAAATGTGAATTTAAATAGAGTTATGTTGAAAGAACATTACCTCGCATGGTCCCAGCAGGGAGAAGTCCTGCCGAGATGCCGAGGCGGCCGGGTGAGGCTGGCTGTTTATGAGCAAGGCCAGCACCTTTGGACAATTACAATCAGGACAGCTTGATTAGCCCTCCCTCACACCTCACCCCTTCCCATGAATCTCTTTAATAGCTAGCTGCTTTCTTTTGGGGCGCTGGGGCCTGCTGCCAGGAGCTAGCCACTGGGTAGATAATCTCCAGGTGGCGCTGCGACGCCATTAGCTGTCAACCCCGATTCAGCATGAGCTTTCTGGGCAGCTGGCTCCACTCCCACTCCCCTCCCCCCACCCCCACCAAGTGGGGTGACCACCAGCCCGGGACAGGATTAACATGGCTGTCTTCTCTGAGCTGAGACTTCAAACATGCAGGCTAGGCAGAAAGGGGAGGGTGTCATGAGCTGGGGCACCCTGGAGGTCCTTCTCCCAAGGCACAACCTAAGCCTGGATAGTCCCACATTACCTGAATGACAGGGAAGGGACAGCGTCTGCTCCCTCTGAGTGGGTGATGCAGCAGTGTGTGACTTATTCCACTGGGTAGCATCAGGGATGACTGGGAGAGGGGCAAGCTGCAGCTGGCCTTGTCAGAGGGGCCATCCCTTCAGCCTGGAGCCCACAGCAAGCCCCGAAGGGACAGGTGGAGTATTGGTATCCTCCAAGAAACAAGCTGGTTAGAACAAAGCTATAGGGTAGTCACATGGCGGGGGAACCAGCCAGGCAGAGGGAGCAGGAGCCGGCCAACCCCAGCTGGAGAGACTAACAAGGTAAGTAGCTCTTCAGGTGAAAGCCAGGCCTCTGAGATGAGAAGAGTCTGCCGAGGGGTACAGTTCTCGGAGATACAGTCGACCCCAAAGGTAGTGGTGATGATGATGAAGACGATGCGGGTGGTAATGACCATGGTGATGATAACGGTGGTGGAGATGAAGCTGACAATGATGGTGACGAGGGTTACAGTAGAGAGGAAGTTAACAATGATGGTGATGGTGGTGATGGTGACGAAGATGATGGGTGACAATGATCATGGTGATGATGGTACTGACAATGATGGCGGGGATGAAGCTGAAGATGAAAGTGATGACGGGATTTGGCAACAGACACTGAATCTTCTTCCCAGCTCCCTTCACTCCACAACAGCAAGCTGCCTGCCCCCTGTGGGGGTCTGTGACACCTGTGACATCAGGTGAGAGGCTGCTCCACAGGGAGATGCTCTATAACTGGGAGCAGACGAAGACAGGCCTCATTCATTCACTCACGCATTCATTCATTCATTCATTCATAGCCAAGCCCACTGTGTGCTGCAGCAAGCTTAGTTCTTCATCACAGCCCTGCTTCCTGGCAGCCCCAGTGCAGCCTCAGCCTGTCTTGTGGGCTGCAGGACTGGACCCGGGATGTCGGGATAGAGGGTGCGCCGTGTCATCGGTGCAGAGAAAGCCATCACCGTAGGACACGGGTAGGCCAAGGCCTTCCCACCCACCCACCCACCCGGGGCTCTAGACACTGTGGGAAAGACATCCTGAAACTGCAGAAGCAAGGCCGGGCTGAGCGAGGGAACGGCGTGTCTTAAAGACAGGCTTGCCCTTTGACTGGTAATTCTCTTCCTGGGAATCCATCTAAGGGAATAATTAGTGCGGCTGGCCAAGGTGTGTAAGGCTGTTCTGGGAAGCAGGCTGTTCATGGGGTGCTGTTTACCAACAGCTACAAAGTGGAAAGAGATGTCCAAAAAGAAGCCAGCTTTCCAAATATGCAGCTCCGCCATTCCAACTCTGGAGGCAGACCACATGTGGGGGGGGGCTCCAGGCTAGGCAGACCACACACATGGGGGGCTCCAGGCTAGGCAGACCACACACATGGGGGG
>NC_022011.1:45125035-45126937 GCF_000317375.1 Microtus ochrogaster
GGGGGGCTCCAGGCTAGGCAGACCACACACATGGGGGGGGCTCCAGGCTAGGCAGACCACAAGTGGGGGGCGCTCCAGGCTAACCTGTGTGGCCTCTTGGGGCCTCTGTTCCCTCATCTGTAAATGGGGTAACATTACTAAAAGGTGGATCCCTGAGGAGGGTGGAGGAGTTGGTACCCACGGAAACTCAGCTCTGCTCCGGGCACCCAGGACACCCTCTATACACATCACCTAACACCAGCGAAAAAACAGACTTAATTATTCAGGAAGTTTGGAATATTTAACATGGTGATGCCAGAATTTCCCACTCATATTTCTCTGTTCCCCTGCTGACCCCAATCATCTTAAAAGGCTTCCTAAAGCCACGGGCCAGACACACCCTCTGGAAGGTCTTTGATGGCCATGTAGGTGAGAAGTCGCAAAGGACAACAGAGCTTGCAGCCCAGCCTGATGGCCTGAGTTTGACTCAGAAAACTGACTCCCAAAAGCCTGTCCTCTGACCTCGACTTGTGTGGAGCACAGTGTACACATGTATGTACACAGTGCATACACACACACACAGGCATGCACACAGTACATACACTCATGAACACACACACAGGCACACACACACGCACACACTTACACGTGCACAGTAAATGAATAAAATTTAAAAAAAATTACTCTTGTTTAAGAGTGATCTGAAAAGCCTAAGAATATGGGAGCAGGGGTGGCTAGCACGTTTAATCCCAGCGCTTGGGGGGGGGGCAGAGGCAGGAGGATCTCTGAGTTCAAGGCCAGCCTGGTCTACAGAGAGAGAGAGAGAGAGAGAGAGAGAGAGAGAGAGAGAGAGAGAGTTCCAGGACAACCAAGGCTACACAGAGAAACTCTATCTTGAAAAACAAAAACCAAAAAGAATATGGGGACCTCTTCCCAACTGGGTAACACAATGGTGGATGTGGTTAAACACAAAGGCCACTCCTGCTCAGCCTAAGAACCCCCCTTGCAACAAGGACACTGATGCCACGTGACCCCACAAGCAAATCCTGTGCCTGGTGTCACGCCTTGGCAGAGTCTCTAAACACCAGTTAGATCAGAATTCACTAATGGTGGCAAGAAGGAAAAGGTGATGCCAACCAAACTGCATACATGGCTCTGGCTGCCTCGTGGGAGCTGGACATACAGGGCCAGATGTGAAGACGACCCTGAGGCTCTGAGGTCAAAAGGGAGGCGATGTGGGGAGGAACGGTGGCAGGCAAGCTCTGAGTGCCCACAGAGCTGAGTGCCCACAGGCCGGAGGTCTGACAACACAGGCAGCACTGGGCTGTGGTAAATATTGATGAAATGAGCTCTGCTATTTTCCCATCTAAGCCCCAAGGGGCCGCACACTGGCAAATCCAGGCATGGGTTCCTAAGGAGTTTCTGCCTGGGATCGCAGTATGTCTACAGTCCCCAGCAGTGACTGAGAGTGTGCGTTAGGGCTGGGATCTCAGTTGTAGACTGCCTTCCCGGCATCATCATGCCTAAGGTTTCATGCCCAGCACTGCACAACCCAACTGTGGTGGCTCAAAGCTGTAGTCCAAGCACTTGAGGAAGGGTTGTAAGAGGATCAGGAGTTCAAGGTCATCCTTGGCCACTTAGCAAGTTCCAGGCCAGCCTGGATTACTGGAGACCCTATCTGAAAACAAGCAGACAAAACAGATGTGAAAGAAGTACTCTAAATTGGTAACAAAGATGGTTTCTAGATGCCATAGTAGGTGATCTTTATGATTTTATATAAGACTGCTTGCCTGGGCTGGAGAGATGGCTCAGTGGTTAAGAGCATTACCTGCTCTTCCAAAGGTCCTGAGTTTAGTTCCCAGCAACCACATGGTGGCTCACAACCATCTGTAATGAGGTCTGGTGCCCTCTTCTGGCCTGCAG
>NC_022011.1:45128277-45132468 GCF_000317375.1 Microtus ochrogaster
AAAAAAAAAAAAAAAAAAAAAGCTAGAGCTAATGGGCCAAGCAGTGATTTAATTAATACAGTTTTTATGTGGTTACAACAGCTCTCCCTCAACACCCCGAAGGTCAATTCTTCTCTCGTGCCTGGTTCCGTTTTTCTCAAATGCACACCGTTTAACTGTAGCTAACATCACTGGGCTTAAACTCCACATAGAGCGCTTAATAAATATTTGCTGAAGGCGCTTGCTGGCGGATTGCCTGTGTGTGGGGAGGGACGCAGCAGAAGAGAGAGTGGGAGAGATGACTCCAAATACTGAGGGCTCGAGGGGTCAGCTGAAACCTCTGTGAGGTTAGGGTGCTGTTACTGCCCAGCGTCACCCGTCACTCCAACTGAGGGTCTGAGCAGGACTCAGATCACAAACCCCAAAACCAAGGCAAGCTGAGAGACAGAAGCCAGCCAGCCATGCCTGAGTGGATGGTGACATGGAAGGAAGGGACTGTGGGGTTGCAAGTCTCCCTGCATGTGGGAGAGGGGATTGGTCTAGATGCACAGGAAAGAACCCAGGCAGCTTTGGGGAGGGGACCAGTGCAGTGGCATTAGTGGGGGCTGGGCACTGAAGCCCACCAGACTGGAAGGAGATGATTGACGTGCCCTTCCTTCCCCCTGACACTGCTGACCCAGGCGTCAACCTCCTCAGAGGCACAGTGACAGCTACGCTGCCTGCCCTGCCACAGCATTAACACTGGCCCTCTGGCAGGCAGCGGGCTTCCCTAGAGACAGACACCCCTCCCCTCAGTCTAAGGACTCACACTGGATAAGGCACGCTGCCCCGCAGGGGGTGGGTGTGCTGAGGTGATGGCGGAGGAGCCGGGAACAGAGTAACAGGTGCACCTGGACTCATGATGCCACCCAGCTCCCCGCTGAGCAGTGGAGAAGGGAGGAAGGTGCTTGGCCTCCGCCCTCTGTGGGTGAGGGTTAGTGGTGGAGCGGCTACCACACAGCAACTGGGTCAGTTCTTTTGGATTTAGAGCCCCTCCCACTCTATGATCCTGCTGAGTGCCTATGGCTATGCACGAGGTGCATGCGCACCAGGAGCATGCGCACAAGCACTCAGAGCAGCTCACACGTCTCTCACAGCCTGAACAGAGGCAGACCAGAGACCCACAGACTTAGAGACAGCAGCACCAGAGCCACAGGTGGAATGGTCAGTATGGTCAGCAAAAAGGTCTGAGCCAAGGACACACACACAGGCAGATGGACTGTGCGGTCCAATGACAAGCAAAGGAAACCGGGCCCCTAAGATGCACCACACGGGTCACACTTCAAATATCTAAGGAAAGACATAGCAGGGCTGGGATGTGGCTCAGTCGGTGAAGCCCTCACCCAGCATGCGGGGAGGGCCCCATCCCCAGCACCACATGAACCAGGCCTGGTAGTACGAATCCAGCACGGGGGGGGGGGGTGACGACAACACGGACAATGAAAAAAAAGGCGTTCTTGACTAGACAGTGAGCTCAAGGCTAGCCACAGCTGCAGAAGACCTTGTCCAGAAAAGGAAAGGCAAGGTGAATCAAGATCAGCTGAAACATTGAAGGGAACGTGAGCAGGTAGGAGTCCAAAGTGCCAGAGGTGGTCTCATGTTGATTGGTGTATTGGACAACACTCCCCTTAAGGTTTGTACGGCAACTGTCAATCCCTGGCCTGTGTCTACACATAGGTATTTGAACTGAGGTCACTGATTTATCTGATTCTCAACTGAAGTTGAACGCATGCGCTTTCTGCCCTGAGAAAAGAAAGGTAAATTACTGGGGCTGGAGAGATGGTTTAGCAGTTAAGAGCACTGGTTGCTCTTCCAGAGGTCCTAAATTCTATTCCCAGCACACACATGGCGGCTCACAACCACCTGTAATAAGATCTGGTGCCCTCTTCTGGCCTGCAGGTATACATGCAGACAGAACACTGTATAAATAATAAATAAGTTAATATTTTTAAAAAGGTAAATTACTATGTCCTAATTATACATAACAACCAGATGCGAGACTGAGAAAAACATTAAGGAATGTTTATCTGTTTCAGCATATGCATAATTTTGTATTAATTGATTGAATAAATTGATAAAAACACTGTTTAAAAAGATCTACAGATTTGGAACTGGGGAGATGGCTCAGCAGGTAAGAGCTTGGGCTACTCTTGCAGAGGACCAGGGATCAATTTCCAGCACCCATGTGGTGGCTCGCTACCATCTGTAACTCCAGTTCCAGTGGATCTGATACCCTCTTCTGGTCTCTGCAGGTACAGCAGACAGAATACCCATATGCACAAAATAAAAACGAACAAATCATTGTTTAAAGAAAGGCCTGCACATTTGAACTGGGAGACGGCTCTCACTGAGTAAAGTTCTCTCAAGCTTGAAGACTCGAGTTTGAGCCCCAGAATTCACACGAAAAGCTGGGCAAGTCGGGCAGTAGTGGTGCGTGCCTTTAATCCCAGCACTCGGAAGGCAGAGAGGCAGCAGATCTCTGTGAGTTCGAGGCCAGCCTGATCTACAAATCTAGTTCCAGGACAACTAGGACTACACAAAGAAACTCTGTCTAAAAACAAAACAAAAGGGCTGGAGAGATGGCTCAGAGGTTAAGAGCACTGCCTGCTCTTCCAAAGGTCCTGAGTTCAATTCCCAGCAACCATATGGTGGCTCACAACCATCTGTAATGGGGTCTGGTGCCCTCTTCTGGCCTGCAGGCATACATGGAAGGAATGCTCTGTATACATAATAAATAAATAAATAAATAAATAAATAAATATTAAAAAAATAAAAACAAAACAAAACAAACAAACAACAAAAATAAAGGCTAGACAAAATGGTGTGTTCCTCTAATCCCATCTTGGGGGATGCAGAGACAGGGGGATCCTAGGGGGTCACTGGCCACTGAAAGGTGGGCCTCAGGTCCTAGTAAAGACTATCACAGAAAACAAAGTAGAAACTGAGGAGGGACATCAGAGACCAACCTTTGGTATCTGCAGCCATCCCTAGGACACACGCACAGGTGGAAAGAGAGAACTGACTCCACAGGGTTGCCCTCTGACCTCTACAAGTGCTCCATGGCGCAGGTTCCTGCTCCAGTCCCCAGGGATTGTAAATAAAATTAAACAGTTTAAAGTGGAGAATCTGGAGTCTGGCTGGGAAGTTTAAATTCTCACTGCGGCGTTTTAAAGATGCTCAACTTGAACAGGTGCTATCCTCCGTGGATTTCCCTCATCTCTTCCTGTCATGTGGGAATAAGAAGGACCCTCAGAGGCTGGGCACATGGCAGACACTCAAAAAAGACAGGCTGGGGCCTCCCTGCTTGACTTTTCTCCCTAGTGGTGAACTCTGGGGTTCCTCCTTCCCCACTTCTTCTCTTTCCTGCCTTCTCTACTCACCCTGGGGTGCCAGGCTCTTGAGAAGTACACCACCTCACTTCCACCAGGCCTGCTCTGCCCAGCTCCCCCCTCGCTCCAGGGGGCACATCTCTCTCTATCCCCTCCAAACTGTGTTTCTTGTGTCCCTTGCACTCTACCATCTCCTCCCCAGTGATCCTTGAGCCTCCAAGTGATGAGTGTGTGAGTGTGAGTGTGAGTGTGTGTGTGATCTTTCTTTTAAGATGACGATGTTACTGAACCTGAAGCTTGCTATTTTGGTAATGCTGGCTAGCCGGCCGGAAAGACCCAGGAAGCCTGTCTCCATACTCCAGTGCTTGGAAATACAGGTGTGCTGCACCCGGCTTTCATGTGGGTGCTGGGATCCAAACTCAGATCCTCGTGTTTACAGAACAAGCCACCTCCTCAGCCTAGTGAACCCCAATTCCGACAACTAAATGGTCCATCAGACTGTCCTGTCCAATAAAACCCAGGCTTCCTCCTGAGAGACTCTGCTGAAGTGTTTGAAATGACACATTTCCTTCCTGCTCTGTATTTACGGAGCACTGAGTCTGTGTCCGAGGATCTGGGTGACGTGGGGAGACAAATGAGAGGTGTGGATGCCATCCAAGTGTGTCAGGATCGTGCTAGTCAGCTCCGGGGACACCTGAGCCTTGGCACGCACTTCTCTGGTATAGTGATATCTGACCGCCGAAGATGCTATCTCAGTGGACTCAGGGCATGGGCACACAGAATATCTTTCTCTCTCTCTCTCTCTCTCTCTCTCTCTCTCTCTCTCTCTCTCTCTCTCTCTCTC
>NC_022011.1:45132568-45142435 GCF_000317375.1 Microtus ochrogaster
CTCTCTCTCACACACACACACACACACACACACACACACACACACACACACACACGGTCCCTGCTAATTCTTGCCTTTGATGGCAGTCTCTGGCTTGTCATCATGTTGACAAAGCAAAAAGAAAAAAAAATAAAAAGAAAGAAAGAAAAAGAAAGAAATCCACCCTGTCACTCGGACTCCCCCATCCCTGCCCAGCTTGGCAGCCCCCAGCCGCCCCCGCCTTTGTATTATGAGTTTGTGTCAAGGTATGTTGGATTCTAAATTAAATGTCAGCCCACTGTACATTTCTGGCTCCAGTGCAGAAAATGAGACGCTGGCGCTGGAGACCATCCAGTTGTTCGGTTCCCCGCGCCTAACCACGAGGGTGACAAGCCCACTGAATCACTGCACAGAGCCTTCCTGTGCCAAGGGGAGCCAGGATGGATTTATTTTTAATGATAAATGTGACTGTCAGAGGTGAGTTGAAACCGCTTTACCAGGAGAGTGAAATGCCCTGGGCAGTGTACGGGGAGAGGCGGACGGACAAGGGCCAGAGGTCCTGACCTCTTGGCCAGCCGCCCCCAGGCCTCCAGAGACGGCACGTTTGACACACGAATCACGTTCTAGAACCCCCCCCCCCACTTCCTGCTGGATCCGGCAATGCTCTCCGGGTATCTCAGGCTGACCTGACCGGGAAGCACTGACACAGGAAAGGTAGGCTGCAGTAGAGCACAGCCCTGGGTTCCAGTTCTGGATCTAGCAACTGCTGTGTGATCTTAGTCAAGGTATTGAACCTCTCTGAGCTTCAGTTGCCTCATTTTTAAAATGAGGACATTAATACCACTCACGGGTCTTCGGAGAGGAGACAGTGAGATCTGTTGATATTGCAGATGAACGGCATCGGTGTTCAGCATGCGAGAAACCCTTAGTAAAAGACAACTCGGCATTAATTGCATTGTTTTAGGCTGGTAGGTAGGTTTTAACTGTATTTCTGAGTCTGTTCCATCATCCGTGAACGAGACTGGCAATGGCTTTGATCTATCGGGGTAGCTGGGGGAACCCCGCCCCCCCACAGGAGATAGGTGGATAGAAGGGTGTTACTCGGTAGAGTTCCATTCCTGAGCTGGCCCTGGGGTGTGTTGGCCCTCTCCTGTGGCCCTCCATTTCCTCTCACTGAACTGTAGTGAGGTCTCCATGGAGGACAGCCACCTTGGGTCGGTTGACAATCTGTGACTGATGAGGAGGGCCCGGTCAGACCCTCTCTCTAGAATCTCAGCTAAGATTTCCAGGCTATTGCTGCCTGGTGATTGGAGTCATCACACCCAAGGGACTGCAGGAGAAAGAAACAGGACTCCAAAGTGGCGGTGAGCCAGAGTGGAGGGACCAGGGTACAGACGGATCTGAACTAAATCTTTGTTTCTCACTGTGCGTACTGGATTCTGTCTTCCCTGAGGCTCTGCCTGGTCCCTGAGCTGCCTAAAAGGCTGCTTCCGCAGGGGCCAGGATGCTGAGCACAGCCTTATCTCTGATGCTTGGCCCCATCCGCTTTGTAAAGGCAAGGTGCTGGTCTGCGATGTGGCCACTCCCCCTCTGGGTTCTGGGTTGCTGGTTCATCTCAGCCATAAACCCAGTATGCATGACGTGATTGCAATGGACGAGGACTGGGGTGCTCTTGCCAACCCTAGTCCACCGTTGATCCTCCTGGTGTCACCTGAACCAACAGCACCGTTGCAGAGTTACCACTCTGGAGTAAGGGCTACCACTCATCCCTGCCATTTGCACCCCAGCAGGCGGGAGACTCTTACTGAGTAGGTAACCGTAGGTAACCGGTCCCACCAGCAAACACTGCCAGGAGGAGCCGCTAGGTGGCCCCCGCTTACCTGTCCTTCCACAAGCCCAGGAGCGGATGTCCTGAAGGCTCCTAAGCGCACCTGCTCAAGTTCACTGTGTCTCCCACTCAGTGCCTGGCTTCCCTGGCCTAACCATCAAAGCAGGGGCCCTGAACCGAGTATGCCCGCCCTAAAGGGGCTGACTGCCCTCCTTGTACACCCCTTCACCAGACTCCCGTTCAGGATGGCTCAGGGAGATTTTTAGCGTACACTTTACTTTTCAAAATCCTCTCCCGCGCGATGGAATCAGAGATCCCTTCACCTGCTTCTTTCTTGTGAGGGACCGGAGAGCCCCATAGCTCTGGGGTCTCCTTGCTTTTCTCTACGAGGAAGCTGAGAGAGCATGAAGTCGCCCAGGTTACAGCAGGGAAGTGTTACTCCTCAGATGCCTATGTATGTCCCTGCCTCAGAACCCCCCAAAAGCCCTCGGAATGAGGTGCTGTTAACCCTTTGGATACAAGGGGAAACTGAGTCAAGAGTTTAGCGGTCAGTGACCACACAGTCTTTTGCCTAGGTCTGAGATCACTACAACCCTCTTAATTGACGGGGAGATTTGGGGGGCACAGGTGCTTCCCGTGGAGCACCTAATCCCAGTAACCCCCCCTCCCCCCCCGGCAGCTTGCTGGTGAGACGCAGGACTGGGACCGCTGGAGAAGCCAACCGGCTGAAGCGTGCTGACTGCCGGACCCAGTTTCTGGCTGGTGACAGTCCGGGAGGGCATGTGGCCACTCCAGTTCTGATCCCATGTCAGGCTCGGGCCCCACCCTCACGAGACCCGCTCTAAGCCTGCCAGGCGCCTAGAGGGACGAGACGAGGGACAAAGACGGGGAGACAGACTGGCAGCCGGTGGGAGAGAGAGGAAGACTGTGCCAGGGAACAGCACGGCGGCCAGAGCGCCCGGAGCCGGAAAAACAGCTTTAAGTAGTAGCGGGGGGCCTGGGCATCTCTGCGGAACTGGGAGAAGGGCGGCCGACGGGGCCCGGCGTGAGGCGCGTGGGAGCCACGCGGTCGGAGCCACAACAGCAGCTCGTTAACCGCGCAGATTAAGGACTTTGTCAATTACCTCCGAAGGCTGCTCGGGCGGATTAAACGCTTTAAAAAGTGTTGCTGGTGGGAGGGACGACTAAGAAGCCCCCACTGGGGTGGCTCAGATCCCTCCTCCCGCGGTCGGGACTGCTCTAAGCCAGCTTTCGGGGAGCGCCTCGGTGGGGACCCCGGACCGACGGGTGTCGTGGGGTGTGCAGGATTCCGGCTGCGGAGTCCCCGGGGCTGGAGACTAGCGAGCCACGCGCACACTTGCCCCGGGATCTGGACCCCCGGAGTCCCTCAAGGGGCACCCGGTCTCCTCCCAGCCCCTTTCTCGGGGATGATCCCGGCACCCGGGGACTTTGGCGAGTCCCGCCCGAGAGGAAGTTTGCGCGGGCCGCCGCAGGACGCGCGGACTCCTCGGGGAGCCGGTGGCTGCCGTCGCGCCGGCTGCTGCTGGCTAGTCCCCTCCATCCGCGACCGGGCTGGAGCGGGAGTCACTCTGAGAGCCCGCCCGACGCGCGCGCGCGTGCCCGGGAAACTGCGGGGAGTAATAAAAGGCCCTGAGAGTCCGAGACGGAGAAGACGCGGAGACTGAGGCGGGAGGAGGAGGAGGGCGGAGGGAGGAGCGCGCGGGAGGCGCGGGAGCGGGACGCGGGGACGGCGCGGCGCGGGCGGCTCTCGAAGGCTCGCGCCCGCGCTCCCCGCGATCACACGCGCTCACACGCAGCCTTGCTGGCGGCAGTCGCTCCCGGGCCGCCCGTGGTCCCCGGCACCAAGGGGGCCTCCCGCGCGCACAGAGCACCCCGCGCACCCTGCGCCTTTCTTGCGCTCGGCCGCACCCCGCGGCCCCGCGGGTCCTACGGGAAGATGGTCCACGAGCGGTGGAAGACCGTGGGCGGCGCGTCCCAACTTGAGGACCGACCGCGCGACAAACCGCAGGTACCCGCGGGTGCGGGGGCTGGAGTTTGGGGAGATTGTGCAGGGCTGACGGGGGGCGGGGGTACCTGGCTCTCCTCCTGCCTCAATGGAGACTTGAACTCGGGGCTCCCTGCAGGACGCACTCGCTGCAACCAGTCCCCACCCCCTTCGGAGACCCCCGTGCTCGCTCATGCAGGGGGAAGAGAGGACCTATAGTTGGTTGTGGAGCAGCCCTTCAGTTGGGGACAGCTGACAGATGATCCGCGTGCTGAGTCCCGTTCGCCCACAGCCACAATGGGCGTTCTCCGCACTTGCAAGTCCTCAGCTATGCTAGGTGCCCAGCACATCCTCCCAGGCTTCAAGATCAGGACCTGCCCCCCAAAGCCACCTCTCCCCCCTCCTCACCTCCCTCTTTACCCAGACACCCAAACCCTAAAGGGGAACCAGAAAATATTAATCTCCTATTAGAAGCCTGGACACTGTGCTTCTCCGACTTTAAGACCAGGAGAGCTAGGCTCAGAGAAGTCCAGCTGCCGCCCGAGGCCATGCAGCCCTGCAGGGATTTGAACCCGGGTCTACCTGGCTCTCTCTCCCTACAGCCTCTACAGGGACAGTAAAGTGGCCCGGCTTGGAGGGTGCCCAGGGCTGTGCACTGCACCAGCTGGGACAGAGCAGGGAGGGGCTGCTGAGGGGCTGGGCATCTAGTGTCTCGGGCAGAGGGGTGGCCGCAGGACTGCCCCAGGCTGAGCCATCAAGGGACCGGGATAGACAGGCGTGTTGAGGAGGCCATTCGCCAAGGAGAGCAGATAATGGGGCTGCCCGTTTTAAATTTTAAATTTCTCCCAGACAGATGTCACTGGGGAAGGAACAGTGAGCATTTGCCACCAGAGAAGGAGGGGGTGGCCGAGGCCCGCCCCACACTCTTCAAAGCTGCAACCTGCTTTTCTTTCTAGAGTGGCACCGGTCGGGCAGGGGGACTGGCTCACTACAGTTTGCAAAACCCTGATGCTACTTCACTTCCTAGTCTGAGGCTCTTTGCAAGTATACGTTTCCACATCACAGATGAGGATCAGAGAGGTTGAGGAATAGACCCAAGCCACACAGCACTGTGGGCCAGAGAGCAAGGACTCTTATGTTCTTCTAACCAGTCCCTTTCCGTTGCCTTCCTGGGTGGTCTATCCCCTTCTTGACTGTTCCTGTCTTCACTGTGTGCCCCAGTGACAGGGCCCTTCCTGCCGAGATCTTAAAGAAGCGGTGGTGATGTCAGGAATTGTCCCCGAGGTTGCCCCCCCCCACCTGGTCCAGTCTTTTTTCCTTTGGCATCTTATGGATCCTGGCTGCTTGTTTTTCCCTCCCTGGGCTCCAGCCCCCTTCCAAGCTTTGCTCTCGCATTTGATGGGTACCACCAGGCCCCCAACACACTCCACAAGCAGACACACCCTCCCCAGGATTGAAATGAGGCCGCCTCTTCTGGGAGGCCTCCCTGGATGCCTGGGGCTAAGCTCTTGGTCTAGGCGGGTTTGTTTATTGAAGTGTGCCCTGGCTTTAGATTCCTTCTCCCCTCTGAGCCTCTGAGTTCCCCCAAGGCCTTCCCTAGGTGCCTCCCCCCCCCCGCCCCCGCGCCCAGAAGCCCAGGTCAGCGGCTGAGGTCAGCTACGTGATGATTGGCCAGGAGGAACATGGGAGAGGAGGGATGGGAGCTTCTGGAAGAGTCTGCAACAAATGGGACTTCAAGGTGTCCTGGGCCAGGTGTGGCCTCCCAGGTTCTGTTTCCCAGGGACCAGCTTCCAGCTGCACCAGGCAGAGCTCAGCCATCGACGCTGGGTATGGGGGTATCAAATACCCCTTCCATCATTAAATAGCTGCCCAGTAGGCACCGGACTGGGTCTTGTACCCATTGTTTTCTTAGCCTGGAGGCTGGGTCTTTCCTATGAGCCACATGGAGCAGGAGAGGGTGGAGGGAGAGAGGTGAACCTTGGCTCTGCTGGGGCCTTTCCCTTCCATCCTAGTTCTATCGTGGTCTCTGACATGCTTGTATGATTCTTGCTAAGTTGCTGCTTCTCGCTGGTGCATCTGTAAAATGGGACCACCATCCCCTGTTCTTCCTCACCTCACGAGGTGAGCTAACAAGAGTCAAGTGAACTTCCACTGGGTTTGCGCCCCTCTGAGTGCTGTGTGCCCACAAAAGGCTGTCCCGTGTCATGGCTCTCCTCTTTGCTTCCTGGGTGGGGTACATACATAATCTGTTCCCACTGCCAGGAGAACCCACCAGGACGGCACCCCAGCACCCAGCGTAACTCACATCCTTGCCTCTTGCTTCTCGGTCACACCACACTAGGAGGCTGGCAGATAGAATAGATGAGGCCGCTGCCCACCCTCACCCCCACCCCAACTCAGGGACCAAACCAGTGACCTGAGCAGATGAACAAGGGGAAGGGGAGGGAGCCATTGTTCCCCAGGGCTCAATCACCCTTCCTCATGTCCAGGCTTGGCCACTCCTGGGGACCTCCGTGGGCCTACCCTGCCTGGCTGTGTTCCCAAACTGTCTCCACGTTGGATGAATGACCTTGGCCAAGTGGCTGACCCCAACTTCTTTAGGGTTTCTTCCTGTCCCCTGCACAGGAAGGGTCTTGTGTACCTTGGGGCAAGAAGATACTGCAGTGATGTTTGCCAGGTGTTCACATAAGACTCTAGAACCACACACTGGCTTCGGGTCCTAAGATGTCTGAAAGACGTCACCCTGAACCATCTCGGAGGGAGTGACAGTCACCCCAAGTCACCTCCCAGCACTCAGCCTCCAGCCATGCCCAGCTCTGTGGTTCAGTTATTTGACAACTCCTAGAAACTTTCCAGAATGCACACGAGCTATGCTGTTTGGGAAGTCTTTCCTGAGGTCTAACCTCAATCCTTGTCATATTTAATTCACTCTGTGGCTATTTATGGAGACCCTACATCATGCCAGGAGATGCAACCCGTGCCTCAGGGAACATGGAGTCCCCTGGGGACAAACCCACAAGTCAGGAGCTGCCACAGGCCATAGTGGCTGCCATACAAGAAAGAGTTCTCTCTTCTCCTTCGCTAGAGTTTGCGAAGTCACCACATCAGACATGGGGGAGGAAGAAGAGACCACTGGGGCCACCCCTTCAGCTTGAGTCTCCCAGACCTCGCAGAGGTGGGCATGGAGGGCCACACAGAGCTGTGGTGACTTTTGGTGAGAGGGCCTGAGTAGGTGTGGCCCTGGAGAGGGAACGGCAGACACTCAAATGTGGCTAAGCTTCCAGTATGTGGGTCTGGAGGGGTGTAAGGGGCCAGGGTCCTCGCTGCTCCTTGTTCAGATCACGGGGGACACTCAGTGACTCTGAGGTAGGTGATGGGGATGCTGCCAGGCTGAGGTGCAGAGCTAAGGCTCAAGGGAGCCATGTGGGGGAGGCCAGGATCTGGGACCCTTCACAGACATGCATGGAAATCCTTTGCCAGTAACGCGAGAATTAAGCCCAGGATTCCCAGTACTGAGAGCATAGGGTCCTGACCTCAGGAAGGATGGCGCAGGTAGCTCCCACGGTATCTCTGTCACCTTGGGCACCTTCAGCGGCTGCTCCTAGGCCTTTCCAGAGAGCCGGAGCACCCCAGATCTCCAGTGCGAAGTCAGCAACACTGTCCCACCCTAAGTACAGCCACAGCTGCTGGCCCTGACACCCTGCCTTTCTGACCCACAAGAGACCTCCAAATTCGGGCTGGTGGCCAAGATGAGGCTTTCTGTCTAGGACCCATGGGACTGGGCTGCCAGAGAAATCAAGGCGGGGGGATGTGTGCCATATGCAGGGTTGGGTTCCTAGGGCTTGAAGCTTTTTCTCCTCAAGATACCCAAGTCCTCAAGAGCTGGTGGCTCCAAAAAGTATACTGGATGAATGTCACCTCCCCATGGAGATATTCTGGGAGGCTTTTGCCTCCCTCCCGAGGAAGGCTCCACTTAGCCTTCCACTGGACAAGGGCTTAATTTCTTTTTTCATCTTTATTTACTTTGTGTGGTGGGCAGCGGGGTGAGGCTTGCCACGGTGCGTGTGTATGCCGGGTGACAACTTTTGGGAGCCAGTTCTCTCCTTCTTTACGTGGGTTCCAGGCACTGAGCTCAGGCTCGTCAGCCTTGCCAGTGAGCGCCTTTACGTGCCCACTCTCCGGCAAGTCCCGCCAGAGGCTTTGTAGGCGGCCTCTGACCCCTATTGCAGGGATCAAAGCCATCCCTTTAGCTGGGAACACGCAGGCCTTCAACCCCATCTCCTGACTCAGGTTTCTGGTTCCTTCTAGGCACTATGCCTTGTCCTTGGGAGGCTCTGCACTGCCCGCCCCCCCTTGCCTTGTATGGGAAGGTTGGGGTGCACCTTGCTCTGCCTGACCAAGGACTGATTAATAAGCTCCAGCCCGAGGCACAGCGCTGGCCGCCTGGCCCAGGCCCCCTTATTATCTTGGGCGATTTCTCTGCGAGGCACGTAAGCCGCAGCCTATAAAAGCGAACAGCTCTTCATCTTTAGAGTTGATCTCTGAAGACTAATTCTCCTCCAAGAGCAGCTCCATCACTGAGCTCCCTTGCCACACGGGCTCCAAGGGACCCTGCCACTCCCTCCACCCTCTGCCTTTCTGTCCCTTCTGTCCCCACTCCCCTGGGAAGATTTGTGCCCAATCCATCAGGATGACATCCTGGATTGGGAGATGGGGGAACCTTAATGGCACACAATCAGAGGACAGGGCTTGGAGATGCTCAGGGCACGATGTCTCCTGATGGGTCAGAAGCGAGTGTGACAGGTGCCTAGCTACCAGTCTTGCTTATCAGGAAAGGAGTGTTGTAGGACATTCAACCCCCAGCCCCCCCCAGCCCCAGGTTGTCTCCAACACGCTCCCTCCAACCCCCTCCCCCATGTCGCCTTGGGATGGGGTCTTTGCTCAACGCGTCTCAGTTTATACATCTGCACGGTGAGCTCAGCAACAATTCTCACAGCGGCAGAGGCTGCAGGTGAGGGCATGGTGCATGGCTGAGGAAGGGTGACGATAAGGCACCTGCAGGCTGATGGCCCACCTGGTGGTGGGGAGCTTGCTACGGCCTGGGTTGCCTCCATTCTGTGTGTGCCATCATGAAGAGGAAGTAGATCCCATCTTGGGTCCTGAGCTCTGGCTCTGCCAGGAAGTCCCCAGACTCTGTGGTGACAGGCTTATCCCAAAGGCATGGCCCGGCTCACCGGCTTTTCCTGCCTCTGTATATCCATCTATTTCACATAGCAGAACTTAGCTGTGACAGGTGGACAGACTAGGGGTGGGGCCAGGGGCCAGGGGCCAGGCAGGTGTCCTTTGCCATGACTCACCAGTTTCCGGATCCCCAGAAACAGTGGCCTCAGTCTTTGTTAGAGCTCCAAAGGGATCGTGTCCCCAGAGAGGCTGAGAATCAAGCCACGGACACAGACACCCCTGGAGGGCACACGGGGTCTGAACCTCCTCTGATCCCTGCTCCTGCCTCATGAGTGACCGACGAGTCTTGAGAAGCCCTGAGGGAGGAGCCCCTGCAGGCTGGCAAGAGAAGGAACAGTCTGGAGGGCTTCCTGGAGAAGGCCAGCCCTTTGCCCCGAGCCCCTTCTCCTCGCCTGCCCAGAGACACAGGAGGTATTGGTGGTATTGGAATTTGTGGGAGAGGAGCAGTTGGCTTCTTAGTAAAGGCAATGGATATTTTTACATGGCGAGGAAAGCAAGTCGGCTACACCATAAGCTCTTACTGTGTGTGCAAAAGGGAAGGTGTCCTCCCAGTACAGAGGACGCACAGGCATAACGCTCCGGGTGGAAGATAAAAACCACCTCCAGATGCTCTGTGCACATTGATCATGAGATAATAAAAGCCACTAATATTTATTGCAGAAGCGTAACGTGCTAGGCATGGCTCCAGGAGCTTTAATATACTAACTCATTTAAAGAGGCGTCTCAAATTCAGAAAGTTGAGAATGCAGGGGCAGTGTGTGTGTGTGTGTGTGTGTGTGTGTGTGAGAGAGAGAGAGAGAGAGAGAGAGAGAGA